>NC_092175.1:15198013-15511763 GCF_045791955.1 Oncorhynchus clarkii lewisi | reverse complement strand
CAGGTTCCTGTACCTCTCCAGACTCCTCTCCCTCAGGTACCCAGAGCTCCTATCCTGGTCTCTGTGAGGGCTGTGGAAGACCTGGTCAGCATGGTTCGCCATGGTGAGGGAGATGTCGGTTCTGGTCTGTGTCCTCTCCCTTGGCTCTGGTGGTGTTGGACCCTGCAGGGATGGAGCCCCAGGCCGTGAACCAGCAGGCCCACATAGCAGGCCTCCTTTTATCCAGTCTTGGAGAAGCGCCAGCGGGATCTGGATCTCCATCCTTCCCCCTGTCTCTCTGGGGGGGCTGGGCAGAGCGCAGCTGAGATTGAGAGGCCCCGGACTGTGCTTGGGGCTTTCTCCCCTCTCCCCCCTGGGCCAATCTGGGTATTCTCTCTTCAGGGGTCTAGGGACGTGGACCATGGAGGGGGTGCTGGCCTTGTGACTCTGCAGTGGGCAGGAAATGGGGGACTCTGTCTTCATGCCTGGGCTGGAGGCTGGAGTCGGGCTGCGGGAGGAACCGCCAGAGGAGGAAGTGAGGTCGATGACATAGCCATCTCTGGTTGCCAAGGGGTAGAGGTAGCATCTCTCGGGGGGTGACTTCCCCTCCGGCGTCTCACAGCCCTCTTCTTTAGCCATCTCCTTGGTGGGGTAAAGCGGCGAGGGCGTATTCAAAAACTTTGGGGTTTTGTTGGAGGGAGGAGGGGCAAAGGACGAAGCAGGCTGACCGCCTGACTCTAGGCAAGATTTCTTGCAACTGAGGTTGAGTGGCTCATTCCAGTCTGAGGAGCACATGTACCGGTTGGCCAGGAGGCGCAAGCGCTCCAGAGGCTGCTTGGCCCTTTCTGTCTGCCCTTGAGGGGAGGGGAGATATGGGGGTTGGGGTCTGGGGTGGCTGCTGGGGGTCAGAGGTGGGTGGACATAGGGGGGCAGAGCGGGGTGGCTAGGGTGGTGATAGTTTGGATGGTAGTGTGCAGGCATAGGGATGATCCTCACTCTGGAGTCTGTCAGGAAATGATGGGGGTTCTGAGAGGAGAAAATACCAATGATGAGTCAGTCAATTCATTTAAATGTGTGTGTGTGTGTGCGTGCATATGTGTCTTAGTGTGTATGGCTGCGTTTACAGAGCCCAATTCTTTTTTTTCACTAATTGGTCTTTTGACGAATCAAATCAGCTCTGAAAAAGATCTAATGTGAAAAGATCTGATGTGATTAGTCAAAAGAACAATTAGTGGGTAAAAAAAATCTGAATTGGGCTGCCTCTGTAAACGCAGCCTTTGTGTCTTTGTCTTCATCTGTGTGTGTACATGCTTATGGGTGTGTGTATGTTTGCTTGTTAGTGTACCTGTTGCTGGGAAGTCTGTAGAGCGCCATATGTCATGCTACGTTTGGCTGTCCTGGGGCACTCTTCCTCCTCACTGAGACTACTGTAATGTAAACGCTTCTGCTGGTGCCGTGGCAGGACCTCCATGTAGTTTTCTCCTCTTACATGACACTCATATGCCAGAAGCAGCCTACGACAACACAAAGGCCATTTTTGAAACTGCACCAATTAAAACATGCCACGCACACACATCACTGACTTACACACGTATACTGTATTGAGAGTCTCTACCTGGTAGTATTCAAAATATCTGTGTCAAAGACATGCGAGCACAACCGCACACGTTTACGCACACATACACGCAAGCACACATACATATAAGATGTATGATACATTTTCTTTGACATACTTCTCATAGTGTCTACGGGTGCAGGTGGCTGCACTGGTGCTTCTGGGGTTTCCTCCCAGGGTGTTGTATACTTGCTTCCACTGCTGCTGGGTCGTTACCTGGTAGAAATTCAGGTTAATTTTAACATGGTGTCGTTGTGTACATTGTAACAAAAACATACATGGAATGTGGCCCCATTACAATAGTTCTAAAACTGGTGAGAGGGTTGATGAGGAACGTTTCCTTTTAAGTACAACTTTTCAGGATGTTCGGTGAACTCTGGGGTTTGACTTGCAACATGAATTGCTCCCACCTATTTTAAATCAAAAAACTGAAACCTAATACGCGTTGGAAATGATTGACATTGTTTTACCTGGAGGTAGCCGCCCATGCTTTTCACAGTCTTGTACATCATGAACAGATCGACTAGAAACAAAGAACAAATATACAGAATATCAGCTATACATTGTCTGAGAGATGTCAACAATTGCTCTGTGTGAGTGCACGCAGTGTGTGTGCGCGCGCCTATGTTTCTCTGCGTGCAGTACACTCACTTTGTTTGAAGCCCAGGTGTGGTATTCTCTCTATGGGTGTATCTCTCTTCTTCATGTACAGATAGAGGTCTTTGAGGAAGGTCTCCTCTCCCATCTCTTTCTCCTGTTCTGAGGGTCTCTCCTCTTGCGCCTGGGCCATGATGTCTGCCTGTGAACACACACACACACACGACGCAACCACACCATTACCACAACGTTTACACATTATTCCGAAGACGACAACAGCATCGTGTTGTTCATGCATCATTGACGTTCATAGTTAACATTTTTCATAATAGCCAAACAGTATTTTACAATCATTTATCACCACATACACAGGTGGGTCCCCAAGCGAGATCTTTTAAAGAAAGTTTTCTTCAGTTCCACACATTTTGCCATGGGGTTTATACATTTAGATAACTGGCTAGACTAACTTATCAATCTAAAAATTGTCAGCTGACATGGCTATTCAAGTGATTGTTCGTGACTAACAAAACAGGAGACGAACTGCTGACGGACAACCGAATTCTACTATTCTAACTTGCAACAGTAAGTTGAAACCCCGACTGAGTTCCTTTGGGTCGGGGAGCGACCACTCATGTCGCTTATGCCCGGATACAGCTGTGCACATTCTGTACACAACATATTTACAATGCACATAAAACATATTTGACCGTGGCTTGACTGCAAATCAAACAATGAGTTTGACTGATGAACGGACAAATAAAACGACATGTTTGACTACTGTATGCATTTCAACAGGTCTTTAAGGGCCCACAGTCTCTTGATTGACTGCCAATCGGTGTTCCCAAATAATATAACTAATTGATGATGATGACTAAGGTTGTTTGACTGATCACGATTAAATCCGTTGTTTGACTGATCACTCAACCATGTTTGTCCCTGGCACAGTGGTACCAGTGTCAACACCCAGGCTGTCACAATCAGCAAACATTGCCACTGAGCGGACTGTGGTCACGGCATAGATCAGAGGCTTGATCAATGCAGTCACTGTTTCCTATACTTTTACTTAACTGTTGTGTATTGTTTTCTATTGGAGAGGACAGACCAATCATAGACTAGGGATGCATTCAGTGAGGTGAAGCGTTCACACTGCAAATAGAAATCCAACAAATAAACCCAATATTATTCCCTATTTTGCTTACTGGTAAATCATGTTATACACAATACTTTTCTAACTTTTCACCCTCCTGAAAAGACAGCTGAATAAGTGCCAGATGTGCCCTGCCGAGCTAGGAAAGTGGAGAAAGGTCAGAGACGGAATATGGCACAGTCTCACACTTGGTCCTGTGAGACATGTACATATCTTTGGGCTACTGTATTGCTCAACATGTCATTGAGATCCACTATATAGTATAGAATATATTTTTTAAATATGTGTCTCATGTTTCTGTCATGTTTTTTATTATGCTGTTTCAGGCGTTGATGAATCTACTATAAATCTCAGAGATCTGTCTTGTATATTTGTATATGGTCCTTCATTGGCTACTTCCTATGTGAATAAAAAGTAAAAATATTGTGCTTGTCTTATTATTTCATTAAAGTTTGTTATTATCTATGCATAGTCAGTTTAATAACTCAACCTACATGTACAAATTACCTCAATTACCTCGACTAACCGGTGACATTGACTCTGTACCGGTACCCACTGTAGCTTCTCACTGTAAGGTTGTATTCAGCGTATGTGACCACAAACAGCAATTTGTTTCTGAGACACCAGACAGTTTGAGAGCAATCTAGAGCGACACCATCACTCCATGTGTGTTGACATACCAATGGCTGGTTGCGCTATGGATTGCGAATCAAATTAAATAATACTTATTACATAATGACATATTACAGAACTAAAACAGGGAAAATAGTTTCTTCCAATTTTTTCAAAATTAAATTTCATATCCCCTTTTTGTATTGAATAATTATGACATTTAATGGAAATATGACCCTAAATCACACAAGAATATGGAGATACCATTAGTACCAAGAGTATTATCAGTAGCTCCAACATTTGACCACATCAGGGCCTCCTCTCGGCTATGAAGACTTAGGAAATTGGGAAGAAACCAAGATGACATCAGAACCAGCAACCAAGCTGTATTAGAGTAACACTAGAGTATTTAGCAGTGGTGCTCACCTGTGATTTCAGAGACAGAATAGAGGTGGCTAGGTCTCAGTCTCAGGCCTCCACACCAGGCTGCAGCGCATCCACAGGCTCTATAGATCAGTGTTTTATATCTGCAGATTGGTAGCTTCAATACAGTCTCCACTCCTGTTTTCCACAGTATTGTCACCTCTCCCTGTCACACACACATACTAACACACACCTGTCCTGTGCCTTCTGAATGACACCAAGGTCCAACGCTCTTGGGGAGGTGAATTCCCAGACTTCTTCCTGCTATGTGTTGGAAGTCAGACCAGTCAAACCTGTTCATGGTAGAATGTCAAAGGCTTGGCATCAGAATAGTCCACAGAATTAGGTAGGACATTTAAAAAAAAAAATTGCTGAGAGAAAGGTCTTTTGTTCACCATTGGTGGTGATGACAGCAATTCAGTCATGCATAATTATTATTTGTTTATTCGTTAATGCCTTTTTCCTGTGTTGATGATGCTTACGTTAGATGGTAAGATGTAAACAGATTTTAGGCAAGTATGTGGCCCTTTGCCCAGTAGAAACCAGAACTAGCATCAAATCAAATCAATGTTTATTTGTCACGTGCGCCAAATACAAGTGAAATGCTTACTTACAAGCCCTAACCAACAGTGCAATTTTTAAGTAAAAAAATAGGCATTAGGTGAACAATAGATAAGTAAGGAAATAAAATACAGTAACAAGACAGTGAATAATTGTTTTTACATTTATTTATTTTTTTAACCAGGTAGACCAGTTGAGAACAAGTTCTCATTTACAACTGCGACCTGGCCAAGATAAAGCAAAGCAGTGCGACAAAAACAACAGAGTTACACATAAACAAACGTACAGTCAATAAATCTATGTACAGTGTGTGCAAATGTAGAAGAGTAGGGAGGTAAAGGCAATAAATAGGCCATGGAGGTGAAATAAAAATGTAGCATTAACACTGGAGTGATAATGTGCAGATGATGATGTGCAAGTAGCGATACTGGGGTGCAAAAGGGCAAGATGATAAGTAACAATATGGGGATGAAGTAGTTGGGTGTTCTACTTAGATGGGCTGTGTACAGGTGCAGTGATCGGTAAGCTGCTCTGACAGCTGATGCTTTCTAGTTAGAGAGGGAGATAAGTCTCCAACTTCAGTGATTTTTGTAATTTGTTCCAGTCATTGGCAGCAGAGAACTGGAAGGAAAGGCGGCCAAATGAAGTGTTGGCTTTGGGGGTGACCAGTGAAATATACCTGCTGGAGCGCGTGTTACGGGTGGGTGTTGCTATGGTGACCAGTGAGCTGAGATAAGGCAGGGTTTTACCTAGCATGGACTTACAGATGACCTGGAGGCAGTGGGTTTGGCGACGAATATGTAGTGAGGGCCAGCCAACGAGAGCATACAGGCGGGATGGTTCGGGCAGCGATTGGTTGAAGAGCATTACTTGCATTTAAAAGCAGTTGGAGGCCTCAAAGAGTTTATGGCATTGAAGCTCCTTTGGAGGTTTGTTAGCACAGGGTCCAAAGAAGGGCCAGGTGTATACAGAATGGTGTCGTCTGCGTAGAGGTGGAGCAGAGAATCATCAGCAGCAAGAGCGACATCATTGAAATATACAGAGAAAAAGAGTCGGCCCGAGAATTGAACCCTGTGGCACCCCCATAGAGACTGCCAGAGGTCCGGACAACAGGCCCTCCGTTTTGACAGACTGAACTCTGAGAAGTAGTTGGTGAACCAGGCGAGGCAGTAATTTGAGAAGCCAAAGCTATTGAGTCTGCTGATAAGAATGCGATCATTGACAAAATGAAAAGCCTTGGCCAAGTTGAAGACGGCTGCACAGTACTGTCTTTTATTGATGGTTGTTATGATATCGTTTAAGACCTTGAGCGTTGCTGAGGTGCACCCATGACCAGCTCGGAAACCAGATTGCATAGTAGAGAAGGTACGGTGGGATTCGAAATGGCCGTTAATCTCTTTGTTAAAACTTCTTAAAACCTGTTAAGGATGCCGCAAATTTTCGCAGCTTTTTGTTAAAAATCGTGCAACATTTCAAAGTCCTGCTACTCATGCCAGGAATATAGTATATGCATATGATAAGTATGTGTGTATAGAAAACACTCTGAAGTCTCTAACACTGGTAAAATCGTGTCTGTGGCTATAACAGAGCGTGTTTAGGAGTAAAAATCCCAGGGAAAACTGTTCACCAAAAACACAAAAAAAAAATTAATCCGCCAGTCTTTGATTTGTCTAAGGTGAAAGAAAATAGATCCGGTTCCGTTTACAACACCTACTGCTTCCACACGATGTCGCCAATACTGGCATTTCTTTGCACATTTATCCTTGGTGGGATGACGTATAGGCACTTCCTGTCTTGGGGTGCACCCAGGAAATTATGAAAGTAAAAAAAATGGACGATGATTTCAAGACTTGCTGCTATCGAACACAGATCGCCCCGTGATCAATTTGATCGATTATTAACGTTTATTAATACCTAAAGTTGGTTTACAAAAGTCGTTTGAAGTGATTTGTAAAAGTTTATAGGCAACTTTGTTAATTTTAAAAGTGACGTTGCGTCGTGTAAAGCTGCATTTTCCTTGGATCAGACGGCCTTTATAGATGGACTTTTTTGGCATACTTTGACGGATTTAATCGGGAAAAAGACCCAATTGTGATGTTTATGGGACATATAGTAGTGCCAACAGAGAAGCTCATCAAAGGTAATGAATGTTTTATATTTTATTTCTGCGTTTTGTGTAGCGCCGGCTACCACAAAATCTGTTGTTTAGGTGACGTTTTGGTATTTTGGGGGGGTGCATGATATCAGATAATAGCTTCTCATGCTTTCGCCGAAAAGCATTTTACAAATCTGACTTGGTGGCTAGATTCACAACGAGTGTAGCTTTAATTCAGTACCTCGCATGTGTGTTTTAATGAAAGTTGAGATTTATCGAGTACTATACTATAGTACTATAGATGGCGCTCTGAAATTTCCGCTGAGGTGTTCCTGTGCAGGAACCTTGTCGGTAAGAAGTTTTAAGCCTAGGCGTCCTGCTAGCGGGACAACTTCCGGTGAAACTGGAGGGCGCGCAAGTAAAATCAATAATCATAAAAATGATAGATATTAAACATTTAGGTACATACAAGTGTCTTATATCGATTGAAAGCTTACATTATTGTTAATCCAACTGCACGGTCCGATTTACAGTAGCTATTACAGCGAAAGCATGCCATGCGATGGTTTGAGGACGGAGCCTCACATCAAAATATTTCTCCACCGGCACAGGTTTCAATAATTCACAAATAACGATTAAATATTCACTTCCTCTGATTTGTCATCCAAAGGGTCCCAGCTTTAACATGTAGTGTTGTTTTGTTAGATAAAGTCCTTCTTTACATTCCCAAAAATTATTTTTAGTTGGCGCCGTCGATTTGAGTAATCCACTCGTTCAACATGCAAAGAAAGGAGTCCGAAAATCTACCCCTAAACTTTGTTTCAACAAGTCAAAATACGTTTCTATTTACTCCTCAGATATCCTAAAATGTAATCAAACTATATTATTTCTTATGGAAAGAAGTATGTTCAATAGGAAACCGATTTTAGCAGGTGCGTCTTGTCTTCTTGGTTTGCACGAACACGGATTTCCAAGACTGTCCCTGGACTAAACATTTTATTTTTAATTTGTTATTCAAGTTACAAGCCAGAAACCTTGAACATAAACTGCTGACACCCAGTGGAAGCCATAGGAAGTGCATCATGGGAGGTGGAATTGAGTATGCCCTTATACTGGCCATTGGAAGAGCATGGTCTCTCAACAAAAAAAAATCTGGTTGTTTCTTTGGATTTTTCTCCTACCATATCTATTGTGTTTTACTCTCCTACATTATTTTAAACATTTCTACAAACTTCAAAGTGTTTTCTTTCCAATGGTAATAATTATATGCATATCCTGGCTTCAGGGCCTGATTAACAGGCAGTTTACTTTGGGCACGTCATTCAGGACAAGAAGTGGAGAAAAAAGTGGCCTTTGAAAATTTAGAAGGGCAGGATGGATATAGGTCTATAACAGTTTGGGTCGAGAGTGTCTCCCCCTCTTGAAGAGGGGGATGACCGCAGAAGCTTTCCAATCTTTGGAATCTCAGACGATACGTAATAATAACAGTAGCGAGGCTATATACACAGGAGTGAGGCACCGGTTCGTCAGGCTAATTGAGGTAGTATGTACATGAATGTATAGCTAAAGTGACTATGCATATATGATAAACAGAGTAGCAGCAGCAGGGGTTGGGACACACACACAATGCAACAAGTCCGGGTAGCCATTTGATTACCTGTTCAGGAGTCTTATGGCTTGGGGGTAAAAGCTGTTGAGAAGGTCCTAGACTTGGTGCTCAGGTACCGCTTGCCAAGCGAGAGAGAGAACAGTCTATGACTGGGGTGGGTGGGGTCTTTGTCAATTTTTAGGGCCTTCCTCTAGCACCGCCTAGTATAGAGGTCCTGGATGGCAGGCTGCTTAGCCCCAGTGATGTACTGGGCTGTACGCACTACCCTCTGTAGTGCCTTGCGGTCGGAGGCCGAGCAGTTGCTGTACCAGGCAGTGATACAACCAGTGAGTATGCTCTCGATGTTGCAACTGTAGAAACTTTTGAGGAGCTGTGGACCCATGCCAAATCTTTTTAGTTTCCTGAGGGGGAATAGGCATTGTCGTGCCCTCTTTACAACTGTCTTGGTGTGTGCCCTCTTTACAACTGTCTTGGTGTGTTTGGACCATTCTAGTTTGTTGGTGATGTGGACACCAAGGAACTTGAAGTTCTCAACCTGCTTCACTACAGCCCCGTCGATGAGAATAGGGGGCGTTCTCGGTCTTCCTTTTCCTGTAGTCCACAATCATCTCCTTAATCTTGATTACGTTGAGGCAACAACATGCATGCCAGTCTTTCCTGGAGGAGGGTTAACAAGAGATTAATTGCTTCTTTTGTAGTTTTTATGAGAAGCATTACTGTAATGAAAATTCCAGATTGTCAGCATAATCAAATTAATGACAGCTCAGACACCCATACCCCACAAGACATACCACCAGGGGTCTCTTCACAGCCTAAGTCCAAAACGAATTCACGGCAACGCACAGTATTATACAGTGCCATGTTAGTATTCTTTGATTGTTAAAACAAACCTCCATCTTAAAACAAACCACATGTCAAATGATTGAGGAATTGATGATTTATTTTACGGTCCAATACGTTTTACAGGAGCCCAGCCCATATGTGATTACAAGATATTAGTACATAGATGTTGCAATATACGCACTGTGGCCTAACACACAGTTTATAGTTACAATCAGATACAGAATTCATATTCATAACGTTTTACCAAGATAATATATTGTCAGTGAAAACAAAAATATCCTAAGCCTTAAGAATCTCTCTCAATGAAACGGTTTTGATGCCGGAAGTCTTGATTTCAGGTGGGCCTTCACCAATAAAGGCAAACAAAGGAAAGGAGGGGTGCTCAACAACGATGACAAATCAGGAGCAGGATTTACCAAGAAAAACTTCCAAAGGGACTCGGGCAGAAAGTTGGAGCACTCAACAAAAAAAAGCAGAGATTGATTTATTTCAACTCACTTTAAGCCATTGTATAGGATGCAAACAGGTGACTAAGGTTCTGATGTCAAGCTGACGTCTTCCTCAAGAGTGGCAACTCTTGAATTTCAATGCAATAAAAGTTGCGTGACTGCCTGTTGACCTAATGTGAGATACTATAACCTGCTGTCTTATGCTTCAACCCAGTCATTAACACCAGGAATACAGGAAGTATCACATTCTGAACGCTGTTTACCCTCATTGACATATTCCGATGAAGGAAATCTATAGTTAGATCAGATGTGTCAAGATTGTTTTTGTTTGTGTATTATACACGTTTGATTCAATTTTCACACCTTTTCTTGCCATAGATTGAGGTGTCACATTGCAAGGCTGTACAGAGGTGTTGACAGCCTCATTTCCAACTATGAGACCAAGCGAGTGCAGCAGTGCAAATCTACATGTAGTTGAGCAAGCAATCTCAGACAGAAGAGCGTGGTGCCAACACCACCAAGGTTCATGGGTTCGATTCTGTAAGAGGTGCGTGTTGGTGACAGGGAAGTCAGGCGCTGGAGAACGAACTTGGTATAAACGGAGTTGTTTAATAAATGCTGACAAAACTCTAAAACAACCAAACTGTACAAAATAACAAAGTGGGTACAAAACCCGTCGCACACCAACACTAAATAGCACATCACATAAAAACAAAACAATCTCCGACAAGGAAATGAGGGGGAAACAGAGGGTTAAATACACCTGTAATTGATGGACTTGGAACCAGGTGTGAAGAAAGACGACAAAACCAATGAAAAATGGATCAGTGATGGCTAGAAGGTTGGTGACATCGACCGCCGAACACCGCCCGAACAAGGAGAGGGACTGACGTCGGTGGAAGTTGACAGATTCTCGCTGGAGCCACACATACAAGAGATTTATGCACGCATGGCTGTAAATCGCATTGGATTAAAGTATCTGCTAATCAAATATGTTAATATATTACTACATTTTTGCAACCAGTGGTGGAAAAATACTGAATCAAGATTATTTTGTATTTTTTTTAATCGCAACTTGAATGGACTACAATAGGAGACAACCAAAACAATAAACGTAGCCTATGGAGGGCTTCGGGTTTAAAAAAAAAAGTGCAACGGAAAACACTTATTACAGGAAAATAACTTCTAAATATGAGGTTTACCGGTATTCATAGAGGTTCTCATCTCTCGTTTCATGGTGGGCATAGACACATGTAGCCTACATCATGCAGGGGGGTTTTAAGCAGATCCAAAGCATGGCTAAAATAATGTAGGCCTGGCTACAATACATAGAATATAAAGGAATGTCAGCTCACTGTTTTACCGTGAGTGTAACTTCTGTCGTTAAACGAAGACCAAGGTGCAGCGTGGTAGGCGTAAATGTTCTTTATTAAAATGTACCACCAATCAACACCTCAACGAACAGTTTAGGAGTGCAATCCATGCAACAAACAAAGACAAGATCCCACAACAGAAGGTGGGAAAAAGGGCTGCCTAAGTATGATCCTCAATCAGAGACAACGATAGACAGCTGCCTCTGATTGGGAACCATACTAGGCCAACAGAGAAAAAGAAGACATAGAACTACAAAACCTAGAGTACCCACCCTATTCACACCCTGACCTAACCAAAATATGGGGAGTAAACAGGGATCTCTAAGGTCAGGGCGTGACATTGAGCAAGGCACTTCCCTATAATAGCTCTTCTAACTCGCTCCAGACAAGAGTGTCTGTTAAATTACTAAAATGAATGTAGTATACGCAGATTTGACCTTTAAAGTTCGCTACTTCTGCTTTTGCTCAGATTGGGATTATTATGATTTTTTGGGGGAAATGTATACCTAATATTTCACACCACAATCAAATTTGTGAACATTGGTAATAAATGCACTGTTATTGGGCTACGGATAGGATGAGACCATGAAAGAAACTTAAGAACAAAGTGCAATAATGACAAAATTGAAAATGACTCCTCATATATATCAGTATTCATGGTGTAAAGTCAAGATCTTATTGATTAGACCAGTGGTTCTCAACCTTTTTCGGTTGCTGTACCATCAACTGAATTTTGCTCTGCCCGGAGTTGCCCTGAAGTACCCCCTCATGAGCATTTTACCAGTAAACCTATGGTCTCCTGAATAGTTTCAAGTACCCCCTGTGGATAGGCCAATTACACCCCCCCCCCCCCCTCCCCCCAGGGGTCCTGGTACCACTGGTTGGGAACCACTGAAATACATTTACTTTCCTGGAATGTGTATCTCATAAAATGTTGTACTAGTTTTGTTCAGATATAGGTCTAAACATGATCAGTGAATGTTAAGTTAGAATAAAATCAAGACAATAAGATTCCTGGATGATATCACATTACGTACTGCTGTTTTTAGCTGAAGTCAGTTGGACCAGGACAAAAACATTCGGTCACACCCTTGTCAGTGACACTGAGGAGATGTAGCAATTATCTCACTATGTCACCTTGACAGGACTAAACAAGAGTATCCTATTATTGTTTTAAGCCTCTGGTGGTTGACTCGCAATATCTTTGACTTTCAGTAATGATTTGTATCTGACCTGTATTTCTGACAGCTTACATCACCACTGCATGCTAAACCTGGCTGTTGTCCACATCCATCTTAAACATTCTCATGGGTAGCATTTATTTGATTTGATAAGATTACATATTCTATCATCTATTTTGTTGGAAATAATTTCAAATGTATGGCCTCTGGTAACTGTAATCATGTAATCTGCAGACAGCATCTGGTATGTTGCGTGAGAGTTGGGTTGGGTGACAGTTTGAAGAAATACAAACCTATTTCCCCATTTTTGCTTTCCTGGCCAATACTTCCTTGTTCCTATATTGTCAGGTATTTATTTAATACCTAAGCATTCAAACTTCATGTCAAACTGACTTCTAAATTAAGCTTTTTGTTCTTAATTGAGCTTTTTGTTTCTGCTAGTTTTATACAGTATGAGTGATATATAACCCACTCAAGTCATCAGACAGTTGTCTTCATTTGACATCAGACTGAACACAAGCATTTCTCCTCCATTTTCTTCGCCATGATAGTGAATACTGATTGCGGGACCTTCACAAACTTAAGTGAGTGATGACTATAGCTATAGTATGTTCAAGTATATTTTTGATATGATAGTATCCAGACTGGGAGTGACGACAGACAGATGGCATGTCTGGTATCATCGCTCAGGAATGTCTGTTCATAGAGGAATTTATTTGTGTGAGTGTTGACGGAGAGAATGAAAGCCAAAACTCTGTTGACTGCCTGGATTTGGCTTTCACTCTTGGGTGTTGATAGACAAGAGACAAATATTAAACAAATATGTTTAAACAAACAGATGTTTTGTTGAAAAAGAGACATCTTTAAATTTCAACACTTTCAGTTGAAGGACAGGCTTGCAGAAGAGCTCAGAAGAAAACAATACCATAACATTCTGCAAGCAAATTACAGTGCATTCGGAAAGTATTCAGACCCCTTGACTTTTTCCACATTTTGTTACGTTACAGCCTTATTCTAAAATGGATTAAATCGTTTTTTTCCCTCCTCAATCTACACATAATGACAAAGCAAATGTATTTACAATTAAAAAATGAAATATCACATTTACATAATCTGGCAACATGGGGGCCAGCAGGGAGCTACAAAGGAAGGAGCAAGACCGTGGTCAGCTCCAGAGGGCTCGAGAGGCCAAAGTGAGTCAACACTATGGACAGCTCTACAGGCACCAACTAGGGTTGGTGATTCAACACCAATACTTCCCCTTCCAGGTGCTGCAACCAATTGGCACTTGAAATTGGTCCCACCTGTCCCTCAAATCAAATCAAACTTTATTCGTCACATGCGCCGAATACAACACAACCTAACCCTAACCCTAACCTTACCATGAAATGCTTGTGCAGGGGTAGATGTTAGTCGAGATAATTTGTACATGTAGGTAGGGGTGGAGTGACTATGCTTAGATAATAAACAGCGAGTAGCAGCAGTGTAAAAAACAAATGGAGGGGAGGGTGTCATTGTAAATAGTCTGGGTGGCCATTTCATTAATTGTTCAGCAGTCTAATGGCTTGGGGTAGAAGCTGTTAAGGAGCGTTTAGGTCCACTTGCCATGTGGTACCAGAGAGAACAGTCTATGACTTGGATGACTGGAGTCTTTGACCATTTTTTGGGCTATCCTCTGACACCGCCTAGTATATAGGTCCTGGATGGCAGGAAGCTTGGCCCCAGTGATGTACTGGGCTGTGCGCACTACACTCTGTAGCGCCTTACGGTCAGATGCTGAGTGTAACAGTATAGCTTCCGTCCCTCTCCTCTCCCCTACCTGGGCTTGAGTGCAACCAATGTGAAATGGCTAGCTAGTTAGCGGTGGTGTGCTAATAGCGTTTCAATCGGTGATGTCACTCGCTCTGAGACCTTGAAGTAGTTGTTCCCCTAGCCCTGCAAGGGCCGTGGCTTTTGGGCCGTGACCCTCTGCACACATCAACAACAGCCACCCTCAAACCATCGCGCCACAAAAGCCACTGCAGAGCAAGGGGAACAACTACTTCAAGGTCTCAGAGCGAGTGACAACACCGATTTAAACGCTATGGGCGCGCACCACCGCTAACTAGCTAGCCATTTCACATCAGTTACACTCACCCCCCTTTTGACCTCCTCCTTTTCCACAGCAACCAGTGATCCAGGTCAACAGCATCAATGTAACAGCATAGCTTCCATCCCTCTCCTCGCCCCTACCTGGGCTCAAACCAGGAACCCTCTGCACACATAAACAACAGCCACCCATCGTTACCCGTCGTGCCACAAAAGCCACTGCAGAGCAAGGGGAACAACTACTTCAAGGTCTCAGAGCGATTGACGTCACCGATTGAAACGCTATTAGCGTGAACCACCGCTAACTAGCTCGCCATTTCACATCGGTTACATGAGCAGTTGCTACACCAGGCGGTGATGCAACCTGACAGGATGCTCTCGATGGTGCAGCTGTAGAACTTTTGATGATCTGGGGACCCATGCCAAATCTTTTCAGTCTCCTGTGGGAGAAAAGGTGTTGTCGTGCCCTCCTCACAACTGTCTTGGTGTGTTTGGACTATGATTGTTCGTTGGCGACCCACTCCACTACAGCCCTGTCGATGTTAATGGGGGCTTGTTCGGCCCGACTTTTCCTGTAGTCCACGAGCAGATCCTTTGTCTTTCTCACATTGAGGGAGAGGTTGTTGTCCTGGTACCACACTTCCAAGTCTCTGTCTCATTGTTGTCGGTGATCAGGCCTACCACTGTTGTGTCGTCAGCAAATGTATTGATGGTGTTGGAGTCGTGTTTAGCCACGCAGTTGTTGGTGAACAGGGAGTACAGGAAGGGACTAAGCACAAACTGACTTGCCCCTGGGCGGCCAGTCAGGAAGTCCAGGATCCAGGTGTTTAGTCCCAGGGTCGTTAGCTTAGAGATGAGCTTTATGGGCACTATGGTGTTGAACCCTGAGCAGTCGTCAATGAACAGCGTTCTCACATAGGTGTTCCTTTTTATCCAGGTGGGAAAGGGCAGTGTGGAGTGCAATTGAGATTGCATTATCTGTGGATCTGTTATGGCGGTATGCGAATTAGAATGGGTCTAGGGTATCCGGGATGATGCTGTTGATGTGAGACATGACCAGCCTTTCAAAGCACTTCATGGGTACCGATGTGAGTGCTATGGGGCGGTAATCATTTAGGCAGGGTACCTTTGCTTCCTTGGGCACAGGGACTATGGTGGTCTGCTTGAAACATGTAGGTATTACAGACTTGGTCAGGGAGAGGTTGAAAATGTCAGTGAAGATACTTGGTCCGTGCATGCTTTGAGTACTGTACACGTCCTGGTAATCCGTCTGGCCCTGCGGCTTTGTGATTGTTGACCTGTTTAAAGGTCTTGCTCACATCGGCTACCGAGAGCGCTATCACACAGTCGTCAGGAACAGCGGGTGCTCTCATGCATGCGTCAGTGTTGCTTGCCTCAAAGCGAGCATAAAAGGCATTTAGCTTGTCTGATAGACTCGTATCACTGGGCAGGTCGCAGCTGGGTTTCCCTTTGTAATCCATAATAGTTTTCAGGCCCTGCCACATTCGACGAGCGTCAGAGCTGGTGTAGTAGGATTCAATCTTAATCCTGTAATGACGCTTTTCCTGTTTGATGGTTAGTCTGAGGGCGTAGCGGGATTTCTTATAAGCATCTGGATTAGTGTCCCGATCCTTGAAAGCGGCAGCTCTAGCCTTAAACTCGATGTGGATGTTGCTTGTAATCCATGGATTCTGGTTGGTATACCATACCACCTCAATGCCATTGGATGAATCCAAGAACATATTCCAGTCTTTGCTAGCAAAACAGACCTGTAGCGTAGCATCTGCCTCATCTGACCACTTTCGTATTGAGCGAGTCACTGGTACTTCCTGCTTTAGTTTTTACTTGAAATCAGGAATCAGGAGGATAGAATTATGGTCAGATTTGCCAAATGGAGGGCGAGGGAGAGCTTTGTATGTTTCTCTGTGTGTGGAATTAAGGTGGTCTTGAGTTCACGAGGTGCGCCACATCTGGATGAGCATTTTATTGTTTGGTTATTGTTACCCAAAATGTGTATAAGTAGAGGTGCAGTCACTCGAGCGCTTGGGCAGACAGGCAAAGGGTACGCCTAGACCTCAGAAGAACTGGAGTGAGCATGATAAGCACTTCGATCAGACGCCTAAGAAGATACTAGGAAATGTTTAACTCACTTGTCTCTCTCATTTGCTTTTCTTTGCCCGAAGAAAGAGGACTTATTCCCGGGCAGCACACCACATGGCTCAAGTTGAGAGCATGTATTGAAACCCCGGACTCATCGCTATCTCTCTCTGTTTTGTTCATTAACACAAGTGGTCCGAGGAGCCGCCACGTCATTACCTGAGGCTTGACATTTGTATTTCTCCCCTCCACGTTCCCCCTTTATTAACCTTTATTAGTGAACAACTTTGGTTTGAGCACTGCAAAACGGTCTCCTGCTGTCATATTTTATTGTGAGGTACACCTCTGACTCCCCTGGGCTGCCACAATATGTATTCAGAACCTTTACTCAGTACTTTGGCAGATATTACAGCCTCAGGTATTCTTGGGTATGGCGCTACAAGCTTGGCACATCTGTATTTGGGGACTTTCTCCCATTCTTCTCTGCAGATCCTCTCAAGCTCTTTCAGGTTGGATGGGGAGTGTCGATGAACAGCTATTTTCAGATGTCTCCAGAGATGTTCGTTCAAGTCTGGGCTTTGGCTGGGCCACTCAAGGACATTCAGAGACTTGTCCCGAAGCCACTCCTGTGTTGTCTTGGCTGTGTGCTTAGGGTCGTTGTCCCGTTGGAAGGTGAACCTTCGCCTCAGTCTAAGGTCCTGAGCGATCTGGAGCAGGTTTACTTCAAGGATCTACCTGTATCTTTGCCTCGATCCTGACTAATCTCCCAGTCCCTGCTGCTGAAATATATCCCCAGAGCATGATGCTGCCACCACCTTGCTTCACCGTAGGGATGGTGCCAGGTTTCCTCCAGACGTGACACTTGGCATTCAGGCCAAAGAGTTCAATCTTGGTTTCATCAGCCCAGAGAATCTTGTTTCTCATTGTCTGAGAGCCTTTAGGTGCCTTTTGGCAGACTCCAAGCCGGCTGCCATGTGCCTCTTACTGAGCAGTGGCTTCCTTCTGGTTACTCTTCCATTAAGGCCTGATTGATGGTGCTGCAGAGATGGTTGTCCTTCTGGAGAATTCTCCCATATCCACAGAAGAACTTTAGAGCTCTGTGAGAGTGACCATCGGGATCTTGGTCAACTCCTTGACCAAGGTCTTTCTCCCCTGAATGCTCAGTTTGGCCCGGAGGCCAGCTCTAGGAAGAGTCTTGGTGGTTCCAAACTTCTTCCATTTAAGAATGATGGAGGCCACTGTTATTCTTGGGGACCTTCAATGCTGCAGAAATGTTTTGGTACCCTTCTCAAGATCTGTGCCTCGACACAATCCTGTCTCGGAGCTCTACGGACAATTCATTCAACCTCATGGCTTGGTTTATGCTCTGTCCAAATCATGTCCAAACAATTTAATTTACCACAGGTGGACTCCAGTCAAGTTGTAGAAACAGCTCAATGATGATCAATGGAAACAGGATGCACCTGAGCTCAATTTCGAGGCTTATAGCAAAGAGTGTGTGAATATTTGTGTAAATAAGGTATTTCTGTTTTTGTTTTTTTTATACATTTGCTCAACATTTTTTACATCTGTTTTCGCTTTGTCATTATGGGCTATTGTCTGTAGATTGATGAGGGAAGAAATGATTGAATTCATTTTAGAATAAGGTTGCAACGTGACACAATGTGGAAAAAGTCTGAATACTTTCCCGAATGCACGGTATGTCTTCATATTAGCAGAAGACAATAACGAGACCGTTGTGTGAAATGTAAATGATCTCTATAATGTGGTGTGGTTAAAAACTATACACATTAATAGTGATTGGGTGACGAGATTAGACAGTGCACGGTGGAATTCTATTACCTATTAACTCTACTTAGCTACGTCTTCCAGGTTGCCATATGCCCAGCTGGAAGGATGGAGATGTCAGAATCCATCTTCTTCACCACCCAAGTCCAAGTGGTCTACAGCTCTACAGGATGATAATTAGAACCTCACTAGAATCAACAAGATTCTGATGCCAATGACGCTCTAGAACCACCAGTTTCACTCTACTACAACTAGAACCTCGAACTAGATACTAGATAATACTCAAACTAGAACCAAGAACATTGTAACTGATGCCAACAACACTAGCACCACCACCAGTAGTAGAACCAATAACATACTATCAGAAGCAGCTTTGAAATGGACTAAACTCGGGGGTAGACATCTCACAATTCTATCCTAAACTGGGCTAAGAGCACAGCACTGGAGATGATGCTGGGCTTGTGTTGCACCCATGTACAGAAAGTAAAGGTGCATCTCTCACTCTTCAGTTAAAAGTTCACTTGGCTTCTCATCGACAAACAAGTCATGCCACCAGGCCTACTTTCGGCACTTAATTTAGTTTGGCTGCATCCATACTCAGTTTAAGCAGTGCCTCTCCATTTCACTTTGTGTTGCATCCAGCAAGGCAGTGCAATGATACCCATGGCAGGCTAACAATGCTGTAAGATGTAACAAACTGTAACAAACTGTAAGATGAATCGGTCGGATACATTTAGAGAGTATGTGACAGAGAAACATTCTTTCTGGTTTCCTCTACCACCAGATATCACTCCTGATTGGGCAAAGTTATTTCAAGGGAAGGGAACGGCATGGCTAGAGGTTGCAGACTTCACAGTCGAGCGACATACACTATATATACAAAAGTATGTGGACACGTCTTCAAATTAGTGGATTCGGCTATTTTCAGCCACACCCATTGCTGGCAGGTGTATAAAATCGAGTACACTGCCATGCAATCTCCATAGACAAACATTGTCAGTAGATTGGCTTTACTGAAGAGCTCAGTGACTTTCAATGTGGCACCTTCATAAGATGCCACCATTCCAACAAGTCAGTTCGTAAAATGTCTGTCCTGCTAGAGCTGCCTCGGTCAACTGTAAGTGCTGTTTGTATTTGTATTCATTGAGGATCGCCATTACTCTTCCTGGGTCCAGAAACATTAAAGCAGTTATATACAATTTAAAATATTACATGACATTATATTTCATAACACTTTTCACAAAACACTGCGTGTGTTCCCTCAGGCCACTACTCTACTATTACATACTGTATCTACAATACAAAATCCATGTGTACGTGTGTGTAGAGTTCCATAAGGTGTATTTTTATCTGTTTTTTAAAATCTGATTTTACTGCTTGCATCAGTTACCTGATGTGGAATAGAGTTCCATGTAATCATGGCTCGGTGTAGTACTGTGCGCCTCTCATAGTCTGTTCTTGACTTGGGGATTGTGAAGAGACCTTTGGTAACATGTCTTGTGGGGTATGCATGAGTGTCCGAGCTGTGTGCTAGTAGTTTAAACAGACATCTCGATGCATTCATCATGTCAACACAAGTAGTGATGAAGTCAATCTCTCCTCCACTCCACTTTAAGCCACGAGAGATTTACATGCATATTATTAATGTTATCTCTCTGTGTACATTTAAGGGCCGGCCATGCTGCCCTGTTCTGAGCCAATGGTCATTATCCGAGGTCCCTCTTTGTGGCACCTGACCACATGACTGAACAGTGGTCCAGGTGCGACAAAACTAGTGCCTATAGGACCTGCCTTGTTGATAGTGTTGTTAAAAAGGCAGAGCAGCGCTTTATTATGGACAGACTTCTCCCCATTTTAGCTATTGTTGTATCAACATGTTTTGACCATGACAGTTTACAATCCAGGGTTACTCCAAGCAATTGAATCACCTCAACTTGCTCAATTTCCACATGATTTATTACAAGATTTAGTTGAGGTTTAGGTTTTAGTGAATGATTAGTCACAAATACAATGCTTTGAGTTTTTGAAATATTTAGGACTAACTTATTCCTTGCCACCCATTCTGAAACTAACTGCTGCAGTCATTTCAGTTGCTGTGGTAACTGACGTGTATAGCGTTGACTCGTCTGCATACATAGACACACTGGCTTTACTCAAAGCCTGTGGCATATCATTAGTAAAGATTGAATAAAGTTATTGTGAAGTGGAAACGTCTAGGAGCAACAACGGCTCAGCAGCGAAGTGGTAGGCCACACAAGCTCACAGAACGGGAATGCTGAAGCGCGTAGCGCATAACAATTGTCTGTCCTCGGTTGCAACACTAACTACCGAGTTCCAAACTGCCTCTGGAAGCAACGTCAGCACAATAACTGTTCACTGGGAGCTTCATCAAATGGGTTTCCATGGCCGAGCAGCCGCACACAAGCCTAGGATCACCATGCGCAATGCCAAGCGTCGGCTGGAGGGATGTAAAGCTCACGGCCATTGGACTCTGGCATTCTGGCTTAGTCTAGTTTGGTGGTGGAGGAATAATGGTCTGGGGCTGTTTTCCATGGTTCGGGCTAGGCCCCTTAGTTCCAGTGAAGGGAAATCGTAATGCTTCAGAATACAATTACATTCTAGACAATTCTGTTCTTCCAACTTTGTGGCAACAGTTTGGAGAAGGCCCTTTCCTGTTTCAGCATAACAATGCCCCCGTGCACAAAGCGAGGTCCTTACAGAAATGGTTTGTCAAGATCGGTGTGGAAGAACTTGACTGGCCTGCACAGATCCCTGACCTCAACCCCATCGAACACCTTTGGGATGAATTGAAATGCAGATTGCAAGCCAGGCCTAATTGCCCAACGTCAGTCCCCGACCTCAGTAATGCTCTTGTGGCTGAATGGAAGCAAGTCCATGCAGCAATGTTCTAACATCTGGTGGAAAGCCTTCCCAGAACTTCATATTAATGCCCATGATTTTGCAATGAGATGTTTGACGAGCAGGTGTCCACATACTTTTGGTCATGTAGTGTATCTTCCAGTCAATGTGTTTAAAGAATGTGTTCATTCACCGGTTTGTTCAACCAGAAAAGATAATTCCCCTATCATACAAGTGTGTCATAATGTTTCTGCCAGTACATGTTTGGAGAATTTGACATACAGTACACCAGGCTCACAGTAGAGACTGAGCTGGAGGTAGAGAGGACACAAACAAATCAGGGATCGGAACTGATAGACACCTGAGATACTAATACTTGTCACAACACACCACTGTCAATTTACCTGCATTCTGTCCTTTACAATTTATGGGTGAACTGTACGGTATGGGTGGACAATCCGGTTGGACTATACTAAGTCTACGTGGACTGTGTCTACGGGTTTACCTAAGCACCTCATATCAGCCATAACTATGTGAGGTGTGGTCTTTCTCTCAACCTTAACCCAACAACAAAAAAATGATCTCCATGGCGTGGTAATTCTAACTATGTCATTATCTGTACTCTATGAAGGCATTCACAATAATACATTGGTGTATTTTCACGGTGTGGGTGCATGTGTGGGTGGGATACAGAACAGCAATGGCAAACAAAGACACATTCAGAGCATGACTGGATAGGACAATAGGATTTCGCTGTCATATGCAAATAAAATAGAGCGATATTAATAGTGGTGCACGTAGTACTGTAGCCTACTCTTAAAAAGCTTTGTTTTTAGTGGAATGTGATGAAGATAGAGAGACAAAGGAATATATCTATGTCTAGATCAACGTTGTCAAACGAATACAAGTAGTTGAAAGGGTTTAAAGGAGAGATAAAAACCTGTTTGGTAGTAATTGTGAGTTTGCATTGGAATTTGTCTGTCTGTGTTCAGTAAAGGGAGAGACTACCTACAGTGCCTTCAGAAAGTATTCATACCCCTTGACTTACAGTGCATTAAAAAAGTATTTATACCCCTTGACTTTTTCCACATGTTGTTATGTTACAGCCTTATTCTAAAATGTTTAAAAAAATTTATCCTCATCAATCTACACGCAATACCCCATAATGACAAAGCAAAAACAGGTTTTCAGAAATTGTTGAACATTTGGCAGCGATTACAGCCTCGAGTCTTCTTGGGAATGACACTACATTCTTCTCTGCAGACCCTCTCAAACTCTGGACGGAGAGCGTTGCCGAACAGCTATTTTTAGGTCTCTCCTGAGATGTTCGATCGTGTTCAAGTCCGGGCTCTGACTGGGCCACTCAAGGACATTCAGAGACTTGTCCCCAAGCCACTCCTGCATTGTCTTGGCTATGTGCTTGGGCTGTTGTCCTGTTGGAAGATAAACCTTCACCCCAGTCTGAAGTCCTGAGCGCTCTGTGGCAGGTTTTTATCAAAGATCTCTCTGTACTTTGCTCCGTTCGTCTTTCCCTCAATCCTGACTAGTCTCTGCCACTGAAAAGCATCCCCATGGTCTGGGTCCTTTAGGTGGCTTTTGGCAAAATCCAAGCGGGTTGTCATGTGCCTTTTACTGAGGATTGGCTTCCGTCTGGCCACTCTACAGTAAAGGCCTAATTGTGAAGTGCTTGTTCTTCTGGAAGGTTCTCCCATTTCCACAGAGGAACTCTGGAGCTCTGTCAGAGTAACCATCTGGTTCTTGGTCACCTCCTTGACCAAGACCCTTCACCCTTGATTGCTCAGTTTGGCCAGGCGGCCAGCTCTAGGAAGAGTCTTGGTGGTTTGTTTATAAATAAGGTATTTTTATTATTGGTTGAGAGAATGCCAAGAGTGTGCAAAACTGTCATCAAGGCAAAGGCTGGCTCCCATGAAGAATCTCAAATATAAAATATATTATGAGTTATTTAACTCTTGTTTGGTTACTACATGATTCCATACAGTATGTGTTATTTCATGGATTTGATGTCTTCACTATTATTCTACATTGTAGAAAATAGTAAAAATAAAGAAAAACCCTGGAATGAGAAGATGTGTGCAAACTTTCGACTGGTTATGTATATTAAAGATACAAATTGGCTGAAAAGGTTTGGCATAAATGGAAACAAATATGCCAGTTTCATTTGAGGAAAAAAATGTTGGCTGCTGCTCTATACAGGTTGCAAAATAAATTGGAAGAGATGTTCGATGTACATCTCCATGGCACATGGTATATGAACTAATACAAAAAAACAACACTTGATTCAACACTTGAGTTTTTCCATTTAAATGATTATACAAAATCCTTACCACTAACATAATGGTTAAAAAATCACAACATTCACTTAAAATTAACCTTACAAATAGCAGTGTTGGATGATTTGGAAAGCCATATTGTCAATCAATAACATAATAATACTCATAAAAAAGGTTTTCATCTTTAGTTTACAATCTGTGGATAATATGCGATTAGAAAGGTTCAAAATTAATGTAAAACATCACAGCACAATTGACAAATATATGGCACATGGAAACCAAGCGAGGGTGGTTTATGTTGATCGTTGGGATGGGCTGAGAGTGGCTGAGGGGTGGTCTATGGTGATAGGTGGGATGGGTTGAGAGTGGCTGAGGGGTGGTCTATGGTGATAGGTGGGATGGGCTGAGAGTGGCTGAGGGGTGGTCTATGGTGATAAGTGGGATGGGCTGAAAGTGGCTGAGGGGTGGTCTATGGTGATAGTTGGGATGGGCTGAGAGTGGCTGAGGGGTGGTCTATGGTGATAGGTGGGATGGGCTGAGAGTGGCTGAGGGGTGGTCTATGGTGATAGGTGGGATGGGCTGAGAGTGGCTGAGGGGTGGTCTATGGTGATAGGTGGGATGAGCTGAGAGTGGCTGAGGGGTGGTTTATGGTGATCGGTGGGATGGGCTGAGAGTGGCTGAGGGGTGGTCTATGGTGATAGGTGGGATGGGCTGAGAGTGGCTGAGGGGTGGGATTAAGAGTTTATGTTTAGTCATGTATTATTGTTATGTGATTGTTGTTTTTAAAAGTACAATGTATGTATATGTAGCAGAAAAGCTGTGAAAACTAAAAATATATATGTGTCCTCTGAGGGTGGATGATATTGTAATTAAAAATAAAAATAAATCCTAAATCAGGCTGTAAAACAACAACATTTGGAAAAAGACAAGGGGTGTAGATATTTTTTCTGAAGGCACTATATAGCTGTAAACTAGTGACAACCTGCAAGATAGATTGAATGTGAAGATAAAACATTTTGCATGATACGATATCATTGTATTTTGAATGATGTCGTTGAGTGATCTGAATAAGAGGTATGTGCATACGTGTGCAACGTCCACTGCGTTCCTCCTTTACTTTCTACTTTAAATCAAATCAAATGTTATTGGTCACATACACGTGATAAGCAGCTGTTATTGCGGGTGTAGCGAAAAGCTTGTGCTTCTAGCTCCGACAGTGCAGTAATATCTAACAAGTAATATCTAACAAATTACACAACATACAGTTGTGTAATTTGTTGTACACCCAAATCTAAGTAGAAATTAATTAAGACGAAATACATATGGACGAGCGATGTCAGAGCGAAACGGACTAAGATACAGTAGAATAGTATAGAATACAGTATACACATATGAGATGAGTAATTCAAGATATGTAAACATTATTAAGTGAATGAGATAGCGTAGAATAGTATAGAATACAGTATATACATATGAGATGTGTAATGCCAGATATGTAAACATTATTAAAGTGACTAGTGTTCCATTCCTTAAAGTAGCCAGTGATTTCTAGTTTATGCCTATAGGCAGCAGCCTCTAATGTGCTAGTGATGGCTGTTTAACAGTCTGATGGCCTTGAGATGGAAGCTGTTTTTCAGTCTCTCTGTCCCTGCTTTGATGCACCTGTACTGACCTCGCCTTCTGGGTGATAGCGGTGTGAACAGGCAGTGGCTCGGGTGGTTGTTGTCCTTGATGATTATTTTTGGCCTTACTGTGACATCGGGTGGTGTAGGTGTCCTGGAGGGCGGGTAGTTTGCCCACTGTAATGCGATGGGCAGACCACACCACCCTCTGGAGAGCCTTGCGGTTGATAGCGGGGCAGTTGCTGTACCAGACTGTGATACAGCATGTCACATTCCCCCCCTTTGGTGGGCTACTGTTTAACCCTATACAAAATAACAATCTCTGGTATATAATGCAGTCCTGTTTATTATAGGATATTCTGTGAATCTTTGAGCATTTTCCAGACAAATCTATATGTAGCAGTAAAGTGCAGAAGGTGTCCAAACTGATGCGTAAAGGCGCACAACTTTCTCTTTATGTATGACGCTCTCCAATATAATGTAGCCTACAACAGGAAGGACTAGGCTACTTTTAGATGTACACTTTATCCCTCCATAGTATTTGCTCTACATGCGTGGTCCATTGTAGGACTATATATGTCAGTTTCTTTAGAGAGTTTAAAATATTTTCCTTTTCAATCATGAACATAATTATGAAGACATCCTATGTAAACATCCATGCGTAAAGATCAACCCGTACAGACCTGTTTGAATTAATGCGTTGCGCCATTCGGATATGTGCTTAGCCTACTCTGTATTTTAACCGGTTTATATTTCTACTGTTTGCATAAGGGCCCAAAGTGTCATTTTTATTTATACCATGCATCAATTATATTTTGTGCACACATCCAGACACTCCGCTCATTTGTGTGATTACTTTTTTAGGGACGGGAGAGATTCTCTGAACATGTGTTTGAACGGTGGTGGACAAGTCGCGGTTATCGGGACAGGAGCCTATTACGCCCTGTCTTAAATAGCTGGATAACAAAGGTAGGCTCTAATGATGAGAGTATAAACTATTGCCTATAAAAGTGTGCTGTTTTCTGTCGATTTATACAGCGTGTCTCTTTAATAACTCTACCTACATGGACGTATTACCTCATTTACCCCAACACCGTATATTTCACCGCTATTGTTATTTTACTGCTGCTCTTTAATTATTTTATATTTTTATGTCTTACTTTAAAAAAAAAAATATTTTCTTAAAACTGCATTGTTGGTTAAGGGCTTGTAAAGTAAGCATTTCACTGTAAGGTGTACCTGTTGTATTTGGCGCATGTGACAAATAAAATATGATTTGATTTGATAAGGGTAGGTTCAAGGCAGGTTGGATTCATTTATATAAATGGAGGGCACAGGGAATCTGGTCACAATATAGATGCAGTGGCCAGCTAGAGACACATTTTATTACCATGTGTAGATGCAACAAGTCTCGATCATACATAGTGATCGAATCATCTTGATCACATGACGACAACCACATGTTAATGCAACGTGTAATCACGGCTTATGAGGAGAATAAAAGGAAGTAGGCATATGCAATACCATATTAAACATGTATTTAGAACTACGGTTTGTTTAGTGGTAATAATAATATGTGGATGTATGTGTTGAATACCTTGTATTAATTTAATCAGATTTGTTTTATTTTCATAAACTCTAGGTTTTACTACAGCTTTTGTTGTTGTGCCTATGTTGGTTAAATTAGTATGTACTGTTACATTAAAAATGTTGTGACAGTTTCTGTCACGTGAAGGGTGTGTGATCGTTTGGGCCAATCAAGATGGACCGTGGGTGGTGTGCAGAGGGCTACGCGGTTTTCTGTTGTTGCTGAGGCCTCGTAGTGATGGGAATTCCGGCTCTTTTCAGTGAGCCGGCTCGTTCGGCTCAGCTCACCAAAAAGAACCGGCTCTTTTGGCTTCCAAACGGCTCTTAAAAAAATATATGTTTTGTATTTTTTCAAGTAAAACAGTTTGGATAGTTTGACTATGATTGGTGTTAAAACAATTCTAAATGAAATTATAAAATGAAATCATACTCTACCTTAACCACAATGTATTTAAAAAATGCATTGGGCTGTTATGAAAAATAATTATATTAAACATTTGCATTTAAAGTATAACTTTTAATGTACATAAACAAAGTTCATTTAAATCTAACCATTCAAAACGAATACAATCTGAACAGCATAATAGAATATTGCCCCATATCAAAGAAAAATAAATAACAATTTGCTTAACTGCAGCATCCCACTAATTGAAAGAAATGTAAAAAAGAATGCCCTTACATAAGGATGCCCTTACATAAGGATGCCCTTACATAAGAATGCCCTTATATAAGCAAAGTGCATATACATTTAACAATTCTAAACAAATACAATCTGAACAACATAATAATAGAATATTGCACCATATCAAAGACTAATATTGCACCATATCAAACAACTAACAATGTGCAAAACAGCAGCATCCCAGTTAAAACATTAAACTGGTCCCTCTTTTTTCTCTCTTCTTTATTGCCATGTTATAACCAGCAGCACACAACAATGCTGACCATATTTTGCATTTATGAGAGATTTGCATTCAGAAATGCCACTCTATTAATGCACAAGTAGTCTACTCTATTAATGCACAAGTAGTCTGCAATGTAGTCTACTCTATTAAGAGTAGACTACATTGTTGTTGCCAAATGGCCTGGGAGCATACATGACTCCTTCATTGTATCAAATTAGGCCCTGGGAATCAAGTTTGAGGAAGGTCACATTCCTGATAACAGCTATTAGGTAAAGAAATCCAATTTATTTATATAGCCCTTCTTACATCAGCTGATATATCAAAGTGCTGTACAGAAACCCAGCCTAAAACCCCAAACAGCACGGTGGCTAGGAACATCTCCCTAGAAAGGCCAAAACCTAGGAAGAAACCTAGAGCGGAACCAGGCTATGAGGGGTGGCCAGTCCTCTTCTGGCTGTACCGGGTGGAGATTATAACAGAACATGGCCAAGATGTTCAAATGTTCATAAATGACCAGCATGGTCAAATAATAGTAATCACAGTGAACAGGTCAGGGTTCCATAGCCGCAGGCAGAACAGTTGAAACTGGAGTAGCAGCACGGCCAGGTGGACTGGGGACAACAAAGAGTCATCATGCCAGGTAGTCCTGAGGCATGGTCCTAGGGCTCAGGTCCTCCGAGAGAGAAAGAAAGAAAGAGAGAATTAGAGAGAGCATACTTAAATTCACACAGGACAAGACAGGAGAAATACTCCAGATATAACAGGCTGACCCTAGCCCCCCGACACATAAACTACTGCAGCATAAGTACTGGAGGCTGAGACATCCTTTATGAAAGGAAAAAAAACATGGCTCATGACACCAATCCTAAACACTAACAGCGATGCAGAAGAGAACTACAACCATGCTCAGATGAAATGGAGGAGTTTAGTAGAGGGATCTATCGGAGTCCTTAAATCTAGATTGACCACTCTGGGGGAGTTATTTTATACAGCCCAGAAAAAACACGCAAGATCATAACCTCAGCATATATCTTGCATAACAACTGCATACAATACAGGATGCCATATCCCAATATACCTGACATTCCACCAGCTGTACCTGACCAGGATGTTGTCGCTGACCACAATGCTGTTGGTAGATGCAATGCTGAAGCAAGAAATTATGTAATTAAGAGGAGATTCACATGACAAAAAAGGTTTGTATGATATCGAAACAGATTTATTTTAGAATAATAATCTTCAAGTCTCCTTCGCT
The DNA here is from genome assembly GCF_045791955.1 of Oncorhynchus clarkii lewisi. NCBI lineage: Eukaryota > Metazoa > Chordata > Actinopteri > Salmoniformes > Salmonidae > Oncorhynchus > Oncorhynchus clarkii. The sequence goes on along the minus strand of NC_092175.1, from coordinate 15,482,787 downwards.
TCTCCAGGGCTAATCTCTCACCTTCCACCTTCAGTAGCACCTCCTGCACCCTGCGCAGGGACATGAGCTCCCCCAGGAGCGTCCTCTGGACAGCCACCATCTCCTCCACACCAGCAAGCTTCCTTGCCCGGGGTAGCACTGGCTCGTACATTGGGGTGTCATGATGAATAAGGATCTGAAACAGGCGCATCTCCTCCGTGTCTTCGGTGATGACCTGTTGAGAAAATACAATGAATCTGTTGTGGGAATGATATGTGTTGTAGGCCTATTGCAGAATAATAATAAAACATATTAAATGAGAAATCAAACAAACCTCTGCTTGTTCTTCTGTCTTATGATCATAACGATCCATGGCTCCCACATCCAGGTTCGGGAATATGGATGAGGTCCAGTGTTATTTCTGGAAAGTTTCATTGAAAGACCCTTGCGCCCTTCGGTCTCAACGTAGACTTTGATCTGAAGCCATTCTTGTGATTATTGTGACTTTGCCATTGTAATTGTTCGTAAGCTTGTGTAGTCAAATTCATCTATGATTGTATGTTGTCCATTTGTTTGTATGCTGTTCTTTGTATGACATTTTAATATTTGATTTTAACCAATGATATTAGGCCACTCTTGGCCATGATTACAGACACATGTGTCTTTTGACACTATATAAACAAGTCATCCCGCAGTGTTTGTGATTATACCCCGATGAAGACAGCTTGGCTGTCGAAACGTTGGTAATTATATTATTGCATCTGAGCTCCTAGAGTGTGCGGCTCTCTTTTGTTTTCAAGTTTTCTACTACGCTAGCCAGCACCTCGTCTTAATAGGTGTGCGTTTCTTTTTCTTCTAGATATTTCTGGAAAGTCAAACACATCGTGTCAGAATGGCAACATTTCAAGAGCAGTAGACTCGATATGAGGAGAGAAGGAAACAAGTGTAACTTTAGCTGCACTACTGGATACTTTTGCAACCATGAGCGTTTACTTGCGCCACTACCTCAGACACAGTTAGCTACCAGAAATGTAATTACTGCAAGAAAACAAATTAAACATGCATTATCTAGCTAGCTAGTAATTAACAATATATTTCAATATTCTAGAAATGTTATATAGCTAGAGTTAGTATGTCAATTTGCAAAGAAGAACTTGGCGAACTTAGCTAACGTTAACGTCGTTAGCTATGTTGGCTAATTAGCTAATGTTGTTACACGTTAGCTAGATAGCTAACTTAAGGGCTGCACAGCCCGAGTCTATGCCAGACCGCAATTCCTCTACCACGTTTCTCCTATCATGGAAAACACCTTCTCCTCCAGCTGGGCCACATGAATGGTCGAGTATTCTTCAACTCCCTGCTTCTCTCAGCTCCCTTCTTCTTAGCACCTGACTTTTCTATTTTACGGCGTCATATCCCCAAACGGCAGAGATAGACTCGGCCACTCTCGCCCATCCTCTCTTTTTGGTCTCTGCAGTGACCCCGCAGTTATCGAGTCTCCCCAACAGCAACCTTTTCCAGGCTTCTATTTCCTTCACCATCACTTCAAGTTCTTGTTTGCTGAAGTTTTTATTGCACTTTCCATGATTATCCATTTTTGTGTGTGTATAAAGGGTTAACGAGCCAACTAAAAATGTTTTATTCTCGAGACAAAAGGAAAAAAATAAATGGAATAAAATGGGAATATCAACACTTTATTATAGTGGGACAAATTCTGTCATCCCTTTCACATTTATTGGTTTCAAGCACGTCACTGATGTCAATGCCACATAAGAAGATGCTTACAAAGTTCTTAAGTCCCTAAGAATAGAATTCTTAAGTCCCTAACTATAAATTCCTAAGAAAATTCTGAGAAATAGCACTTATGAACTTCTTATTTCTTTCCTTAAAAACCTCTTTGGGATCGGAGTCCCGCTAGCGTGCCACTACGACAACATCCGGTGAAATTGCAGAGGGCGAAATTCAAAATACAAAAATCTTAATATTAAACATTAATGAAAATACAAGTGTCTTAGATCGTTTAAAAGCTTAACTTCTTGTTAATCCAACCGCGTTGTCAGATTTCAAAAAGGCTTTACGGCGAAAGCATACCATGAGATTATCTGAGGACAGTGCCCCACATCAAAATACTTTTTCAAACCAGCACAGGCGTCACAAAATCACAAATAGCAATAAAATAAATCACTTACCTTTGAAGATCTTCCTCTGTTTGCAATCCCAGCTACACAATGAATGGTTGTTTTGTTCGATAATGTCCCTCTTTATATCCCAAAAAAAGTCAGTTTAGTTGGCGCCATTGATTTCAGCAATCCACTCGTTCAACACGCTGTCACGACTTCCACCGAAGGTGGCTTCTCTCCCTGTTCGGGCGGTGCTCGGCGGTCATCGTCGCCGGCCTACTAGCTGCCACCGATCCCTTTTTCGTTTGGTTTTGTTTGTCTTGTGTTCACCTGTGTCTGGTTTAGTTAACCAGTGGGGTATTTAATCTCGCCCTACCCGCCAGGTTTTGTATGGGATTGTTTGTTTACTGTCGTTGGTTTGGGTTGCGTTTTTTTAACTGTTAATTAAGCTGGTGTATTTTTTCACTGGAACGTTTTGCCCGCATGTTAGTTTAGCAGAGGAGTGTTTCCTCCGTTTTGTTTACTAAACTGCATTCCTGTGTAATCTTGTGGCTACGTTTGTGGTCCTGTGCCTGTTGTGTTGGTGGACAGTAATGAAATGCCCTTCTTGGATATTGTTGCTCTCCTGCGGCTGACTCCACACCCACCTCTCAGAGGGAGAATCTGACACATGCATACAAACAAATCCAAAAATGTTGCGGTAAAGTTTGTCCAAACAAGTCAAATGATGGGTCTAATTAATCCTCAGGTACTCTAATATCTAAATGATAAAATTTAAGACAAGAACAGTATGTTCAATAGGGAAGATAAATAACAAAGAGCGTGCACCTCATTCACGCGTGCAACAAGACTACTTTTCTAATGAGGGACACCTTGGAAAAACTACAACTACTTCTTTGTTTTTCAAAAAACAAGCCTGAAAACCTTTCTAAAGACTGTTGACATCTAGTGGAAGCCATAGGAACTGCAATCTGGGTCCTATCTATTTGTTTTTCCCATAGGCTAGCATTGAAATGGCCTATGACCTCAAAAATACATTTTCCGGATGGATTTTCCTCGGTTTTCACCTGCCATATCAGTTCTGTTATACTCACAGACATTATTTTAACAGTTTTAGAAACTTCAGTGTGTTTGTATATGCATATCCTAGCTTCTGGGCCTGAATAACAATCGGTTTACTTTGGGCATGTCATTCACCCGGACTTCCGAACACTGCCCACGAGCGTACATCTGCTGAGATGGAACAAACTGCTGCACTGTGTGTTTCGCAAAGGTGGTTTTGAACTGTCTGAGATGAATAGCAAACTCATTGAACATATTGTGAGAGGTGCACAGTCACCTGACATGGTTGCTCTTTGCATTCAGATAACCTACAAGCTGCGTGATCCACATACCTTCTCTCAGCTGCTTCACAAGTTAAGGGAGGAGGAAGATATGATTCAAAACAGGACTGTTCCCACAAGTGTTGTGATGTCATCAGCTGTCACTCCAGTTGTTGCTGCACCCACAGAGGTCAACACTGACATGGAGCTGCTGAGGAAAGAACTGAATGGTTTGAAAACTGAGATGACTCGTCTTAGGTTTGCTGCTGTCACCACAGGATAATCCTGACACACTCACTCAGAAGACAGATTCAAAGTCAGAAGGGAGATTGCGCATTCAAAGTCAGAAGGAAGATTGCTGATCCATCTCAAGGCCCCACTAAGGGTGAAGGCCGACCTGGTATATTCTGCTATAAATGTGGAGAGGATAGACACTTCAAACGAGACTGTGAGGGCGAAGAAAATCTGTGGAAAGTCAACAAGTGTCTCATCAGCCAGACACGGTCAATGGGAAACTACGCAATAAAGGAGCGGCCTGACGTCCCGGTGAAGATACGTTCCACCAAGTGCAACAGGAAACGTGAAGAAGCAAAAGATATGCTATCTTTCGGCTCAGTGGGCCCTATTGCTGTTGTTCACATACAGATTGAAGGCATCTATGCTAAAGCTTTACTAGTAAGTGGGACTCAGATTACCCTACTCTCAGATACTTTTACAACAAGTGCCATTAACTTGTTTGGGATGGGAGTAAGGGAGCCCAGAGTGAACTGCCTCCTACTCGGTCCCAGATGCTAATATATGCATATTATTAGTAGCATTGGATAGAAAACACTCTGATGTTTCTAATTTGTTTTGAATGATGTCTTGTGAGTATAACAGAACTCATATGGCAGGCAAAAACCTGAGAAAAAATCCAAACAGGAAGTGGTTTGTAGTTTTTGAACTCACCCCTATCGAATAGACAGTGGGATGGGAGCTGCTTCGACTAGATGTCAACCGTCTTTAGAACGTTGTTTCAGACTGCTCATGTGAAGGGGGGCCGGATGGGAGCTGTTTGACTAAGGGGTCTGCCCTTAGAGCAACCTGCGTTCCATGGCTTTTCTACAGACAATGGAATTCTCCTGTTGGGTCATTATTGAACTTTTATGATAAAAACATCCTAAAGATTGATTTTATACTTAGTTTGACAAGTTTCTTCGACCTGTAATATAACTTTTTGAACGTTTCGTCCGAATGGACCAGATCGCACTTTTGGATTTGTTTACCAAACGCCCTAACAAAAGAAGCTATTGGACATAAATGGACGTAAATGATGGACATTATCGAACAAAACAAGCATTTATTGTGGAACTGCAATTCCTGGGAGTGCATTCTGATGAAGATCATCAAAGGTAAGTGAATATTTATAATGCTATGGCGGATATTTCTCTGGCTGGTTTGGGCTCTGAGCGCAGTTCTCAGATTATGCTTTTTCCATAAAGTTTTTTTGAAATCTGACACAGCGGTTGCATTAAGGAGAAGTGTATCTAAAGTTCCATGTATAGTAGTTGTATTATCATCAACATTTATTATTTCTGTGAATTCATGTGGCTCTCTGCAATATCACTGCATGTTTAGGAACTACTGAACGTAACACGGCAATGGAAAATAAGATTTTTGGACATAAATATGAACTTTTCCGAACAAAAAATACATGTGTCGAGTAACATGAAGTCCTATGAGTGTCATCTGATGAGGATCATCAAAGGTTAGTGATGAATTTAATCTCTATTTGTGCTTTTTGTGACTCCTCTCTTTGGCTGGAAAAATGGCTGGGTTTTTCTGTGAGTTGGTGGTGACCTAACATAATCGTTTGTGGAGCTTTCGCTGTAAAGCATATTTGAAATCAGATACTGTGGCTGGATTAACGAGAATTGTATTTTATTTATCATTTTAAAATGGTGCCTAATACCAAATGGTGCCTAATGTTTGAGACATTTGATTTATGAGATTTCTGTTGATTTGTATTTGGCGCCCTGCAATTTCATTGGCTGACGGCGAGGGGTTCTGCTAGTGGAACGGGGTTAGTCCTAGACAGGTTAAAGCCCATTGAACCCTTGGAGATTTGGGGCCTTAGCTCAGAGCAATACCCCTATGATGGCTTTATTTGTAGTTGAAGTTGGAGTTTTTAGGATCAGTAGTAGGTGTAGCAGAGACCATAGAAGCACTTGTGTTGGTTTGTCCAGACCTAGCCGTGAAAGGTGAAGTCTCTATCCTGGTTGGTACAACCACTTCTGTGATGAGAAGGATGATGATGGTTTGCGAAGAGCAAGGAGGTGAAGATTTCCTATGCACACTATGAGTTCATCCTGTTATCAAAGAGGCTTATGAGTAGATGAAAGAGATACCAACTGATGTTGATGAGCAGAAAAAAAGGAACAGTATGGTTTTCACAGACAAAATCTGTAACATTGCCCCCTGGTGGACTAGCAACAGTCACCGGGATTACAAAGTTTCCTGCATCACCTTGTACTCAGACCGTTTTGGTCGATAGGCCTGAAGAATCCCAGTGTCCAGAAGATTCACGGTTTCCAGAAACACATATTGTTCGACCTGAAATTCAGACGTCTAGGGTTGTGTCGTCTAGAAGAATAACAGTTAAAGTCAGGAATGTATCGCCAAGGCAGATAACCTTAAAACGTGGCATACCCATTGCTTACCTTTTTCCTGTAGATGTAGCTCCTGTTCCTGCTGCCCCTGAGAGGAGTAAGGACAACTTACCTGAGAAGCTGACTTTTTCATTCAACTTCAGTGACTCACCTTTATCTGAAGAATTGAAGAAGAGGTTAACTGACAATATGATGGAATGAAAATGTTTTTTCAACTCATGAGTTTGATGTTGTTGTTCCATGACTACTCGCCATACCATTCGAGTCACTGATGACACACCGTTTAGGGAGAGGTCTCAACGGCTGTTCCCAGCTGATGTGGAAGATGTAAGGAAACATCTGAAGAACCTGAAAGATGTTGAAATCATCTCTCCGTCGAGAAGCTTCTATGCATCGCGGATTGTAGTGGTGAGGAAGAACACTCAACAGAAGTGCAGTTTCTGACCAATAAACCGTTCCGCAAATTGAAAATGCCCTGACCAATTTGAATGGAAGCAAGTGGTTCAGCGTTTTTCATCTCAGAATTGGATATGATCAAATACCGATGAGTGAAGCTGACAAAGAGAAGACTGCTTTTATATGTCCGGCTGGATTTTATCAGTTTGAGAGGATGCCGCAGGGTGTGTCAGGAGCACCAGCAACTTTTCAACATGTTATTGAACAGACCATTGGAGACATGAATCTGCTCGAAGTTCTAGTGTACTTCAACAATCTGATAGTGTTCAGACAGACACTGGAAGAACACGAAGAGAGTCTTCTCAAAGTGTTGGATCACTTGAAAGAAGAAGGACTGAAGTTGTCTTTGGACAAGTGTCAATTCTGCCAAGCATCAGTCAACTATGTGGGACACATAGTATCACAGGATGGAGTTTCTACAGACCCATCAAAGATCAAAGCAGTAACCACATGGCCGAGACCAGACACTGTGTCTACTTTGTGTTCTTTCCTCAGATTCTGTGGGTATTATAGAAGATTTGTGAAAGACTACATCTCCTGCATGGTTACCATCCCTCAGCCAAAAAAGGAAGCCCAAGGAAAGAACAGACAAAGAGTACTTCAAGCCCTCTGAACTCTTTGGATCTAGGTGGGATGAGAAATGTGAAATGGCCTTTGAGAAACTGTAGGAAAGCCTCACTAAAGCTCCGTTGATGGCTTTTGCAAACCCTCAACAGCCATATTTACTACATGTTGATGCAAGCGGTGAAGGGTTAGGTGGAGTATTGTACCAAGAAGACAAGGATCAACATCTGCGTCCAGTTGCATTCGTCAGTCGAAGTTTATCCCTGTCTGAGTATAATTACCCTCCCTATGAATTTGAATACCTAGCATTAAAGTGGGCCGTCATTAAAAGAATGCACGATTAGCAATACGGATCAATGTTTGAGGAGAGAACAGACAACAATCTGCTGACATATTTCTTGACCTCAGCAAAACTGGATGCTACTGGTCACTGTTGGCTTTTTGCGTTGTGTACCTACGACTTTAGTCTTAAGTACATGCTGGGAAAACAGAACATTGATGCTGAAATCCGAAATGAAACCAGATTGGAGAAACATTGCCGCATAATGCGTGAGAGCCATGTGCCAGATTTCCACTGTGATCAGACTGATTCATCGATCATCTCAAGACAGAGTGTTTGACCAATTGGGTTCTTCTATGCATGCCAATTCTCAAGTATACTGCAATCTGACTATGTTGAGTGCTCATCAGCTGCCAAGGTTGAGTTCAATGAGATGTCAGCTGCTCAACAAGAAGATCCCTGTATTGGTGAGGTGTGGTCTGCTCTAGTGAAGGGTGATGTCACAAGAGTAATGGAGACGGGACATCCAGCTACCTCTACTCCTGAGAGAATGGGAGAAATTAAAGTTTGAAGATGGAGTGCTATACAGGATTACCAGTTCTCCGCATAGACCTCGTCACACTCAGTTACTTATGCCAGAGATGTTTACAGAAGTGGTGTTGAAGTCATTACACAATGACTCAGGTAATCTGGGATTCGGCAAGATTTATGAATTAGTAAGAGACCGTTTCTACTGGCCACGTAGGAAATCGGAAGTCGAACACTACTGCAAGTCCTGTGCTCGCTGTATCCAGAGAAAAAATACCCAAGAGAGTTGCTCCATTGTCTCATATACATAGTGATGACCCTTTTGGATCTTGTCTGCATGGATTTCCTGTCCATTGAACCACATTCCAGTAACACAGTGAATGTCCTGGTCATTACAGATCACTATTCCTGATATGCTCAAGTGTTTCCTACTAAGGATCAGAAAGCATCCAAGGTCACAAAAGTGTTGTTGGAAAAGTACTTCCTCCATTACGGTCTATCCCAAAGAATGCATTGATCAGGGAAGAGATTTTGAGAGTCTGCTTATACGTTAAATGTTGAGCATGCTTGGAGTCGAGAAGTCAAGAACAACACCGTACCATCCCCAGGGAGATCCACAACCTGAGAGATTTAATAGAACATTGTTGTTGAACATGCTTGGAACACTGGATCCAAAGAGAAAGAGAAAATGGAGTCAGCATATTGGAGGTCTTGTACATGTGTACAGTTGCACTCAGAATAGAGCAACCGGAAACTCTCCGTACTTTCTCATGTTTGCTATTGAAGCAAGGTTACATATAGACTTGTTCTTCAGAGTCTCAAGTGATGGAGCATCAGAGAAGACTTACCTGAAGTATGTGTCAGACATGAGGAAAGAGATGCAAGCTGCATACAGACCACTGCTGACGAACAGAACAAAGGAAACAAACAAAGATATAATCAGCAGATTCGCTACTCCCATCTTATACATAGAGACACAGTCCTGATATGGAATCTAGGACTGAAAGGAAAGCACAAGTTGGTGGATCGCTGGGCTTCTATGCCTTTGAAAGTCAAATGACAAAGAAGATGAAGAAACGTCAGAAACATACAGTTTGGACTTGGACAGTACATGGAAGGTAATGACTGGAGAACCTAACGCGAGAACAGGAGAAGAAAAATAAAGTCGACTGAAGAAACAAATAAAACTGAAGAAGCAACTGAAGCTGAGGAAATGTATAGAACAAATGAGGTTAAGAAATCAGATTCAGTTGAAGACAACTCAGAAGAAATTAAGGAAGCAGAAGCAGAGATAAGACGATCTCTAAGAACTAAGAAAGCTCCTACACTACTGACCTAGGACACACCTGGAGGTCCTAGTGTGGTGTCTGTTCCTATAGTGAGATACAGTGCCTTGCGAAAGTATTCGGCCCCCTTGAACTTTGCGACCTTTTGCCACATTTCAGGCTTCAAACATAAAGATATAAAACTGTATTTTTTTGTGAAGAATCAACAACAAGTGGGACACAATCATGAAGTGGAACGACATTTATTGGATATTTCAAACTTTTTTAACAAATCAAAAACGGAAAAATTGGGCGTGCAAAATTATTCAGCCCCTTTACTTTCAGTGCAGCAAACTCTCTCCAGAAGTTCAGTGAGGATCTCTGAATGATCCAATGTTGACCTAAATGACTAATGATGATAAATACAATCCACCTGTGTGTAATCAAGTCTCCGTATAAATGCACCTGCAGTGTGATAGTCTCAGAGGTCCGTTAAAAGCGCAGAGAGCATCATGAAGAACAAGGAACACACCAGGCAGGTCCGAGATACTGTTGTGAAGAAGTTTAAAGCCGGATTTGGATACAAAAAGATTTCCCAAGCTTTAAACATCCCAAGGAGCACTGTGCAAGCGATAATATTGAAATGGAAGGAGTATCAGACCACTGCAAATCTACCAAGACCTGGCCGTCCCTCTAAACTTTCTGCTCATACAAGGAGAAGACTGATCAGAGATGCAGCCAAGAGGCCCATGATCACTCTGGATGAACTGCAGAGATCTACAGCTGAGGTGGGAGACTCTGTCCATAGGACAACAATCAGTCGTATATGGCACAAATCGGGCCTTTATGGAAGAGTGGCAAGAAGAAAGCCATTTCTTAAAGATATCCATAAAAAGTGTCGTTTAAAGTTTGCCACAAGCCACCTGGGAGACACACCAAACATGTGGAAGAAGGTGCTCTGGTCAGATGAAACCAAAATTGAACTTTTTGGCAACAATGCAAAATGTTATGTTTGGCGTAAAAGCAACACAGCTCATCACATTGAACACACCATCCCCACTGTCAAACATGGTGGTGGCAGCATCATGGTTTGGGCCTGCTTTTCTTCAGCAGGGACAGGGAAGATGGTTAAAATTGATGGGAAGATGGATGGAGCCAAATACAGGACCATTCTGGAAGAAAACCTGATGGAGTCTGCAAAAGACCTGAGACTGGGACGGAGATTTGTCTTCCAACAAGACAATGATCCAAAACATAAAGCAAAATCTACAATGGAATGGTTCACAAATAATCCTATCCAGGTGTTAGAATGGCCAAGTCAAAGTCCAGACCTGAATCCAATCGAGAATCTGTGGAAAGAACTGAAAACTGCTGTTCACAAATGCTCTCCATCCAACCTCACTGAGCTCGAGCTGTTTTGCAAGGAGGAATGGGAAAAAATGTCAGTCTCTCGATGTGCAAAACTGATAGAGACATACCCCAAGCGACTTACAGCTGTAATCGCAGCAAAAAGTGGCGCTACAAAGTATTAACTTAAGGGGGCTGAATAATTTTGCACGCCCAATTTTTCAGTTTTTGATTTGTTAAAAAAGTTTGAAATATCCAATAAATGTCGTTCCACTTCATGATTGTGTCCCACTTGTTGTTGATTCTTCACAAAAAAATACAGTTTTATATCTTTATGTTTGAAGCCTGAAATGTGGCAAAAGGTCGCAAAGTTCAAGGGGCCGAATACTTTCGCAAGGCACTGTACATCACCTCTATATACAAGTGGATTGGGTAGTACTACACTGCTCAAAAAAATAAAGGGAACACTAAAATAACACATCCTAGATCTGAATGAATGAAATATTAATTTATATTATATTCATTTTCTTTACATAGTTGAATGTGCTGACAACAAAATCACACAAAAATGATCAATGGAAATCAAATTTATCAACCCATGGAGGTCTGGATTTGGAGTCACACTCAAAATTAAAGTGGAAAACAACACTACAGGCTGATCCAACTTTGATGTACTGTCCTTAAAAAAGTAATGTATGGCCTCCCTACAACGCCTGGGCATGCTCCTGATGAGGTGGCGGATGGTCTCCTGAGGGATCTCCTCCCTGACCTGGACTAAAGCATCCGCCAACTCCTCAACAGTCTGTGGTGCAATGTGGCGTTGGTGGATGGAGCGAGACATGATGTCCCAGATGTGCTCAATTGGATTCAGGTCTTGGGAACGGGCGGGCCAGTCCATAGCATCAATGCCTTCCTCTTGCAGGAACTGCTGACACACTCCAGCCACATGAGGTCTAGCATTGTCTTGCATTAGGAGGAACCCAGGGCCAACCGCACCAGCATATGGTCTCACAAGGGGTCTGAGGATTTCATCTCGGTACCTAATGGCACTCAGGCTACCTCTGGAGAGCTCATGGAGAGCTGTGCAGCCCCCCAAAGAAATGCCACCCCACACCATGACTGACCCACCGCCAAACCGGTCATGCTGGAGGATGTTGCAGGCAGCAGAACGTTCTCCACGGCGTCTCCAGACTCTGTCACGTCTGTCACATGTGCTCAGTGTGAACCTGCTTTCATCTGTGAAGAGCACAGGGCGCCAGTGGCGAATTTGCCAATCTTGGTGTTCTCTGGCAAATGCCAAACATCCTGCACAGTGTTGGCCTGTAAGCACAACCCCCACCTGTGGACGTCGGGCCCTCATACCACCCTCATGGAGTCTGTTTCTGACCGTTTGAGCAGACACATGCACATTTGTGGCCTGCTGGAGGTCATTTTGCAGGGCTCTGGCAGTGCTCCTCCTGCTCCTCCTTGCACAAAGGCGGAGGTAGCGGTCCTGCTGCTGGGTTGTTGCCCTCCTACAGCCTCCTCCACATCTCCTGATGGCCTGTCTGTGGTCACCACCTGCAGAACCACTCCTTTATTGGGGGTGTCTTGCTAATTGCCTATAATTTCCACCTGTTGTCTATTCCATTTGCACAACAGCATGTGAAATGTATTGTCAATCAGTGTTGTTTCCTAAGTGGACAGTTTGATTTCACAGAAGTGTGATTGACTTGGAGTTACATTGTGTTGTTTAAGTATTTCCTTTATTTTTTTTGAGCAGTGTATTATCAAATATATATTTTAAAAACTACCCGAGGAATGATTATAAAAAACGTCTGACATGTTTCTGTGGACATCATGAAGACTATTTGGAATTTCCATCTGCGTTGTCGTGACGGCTCTTTCCTGTGGATTTCTGAACATAACGCGACAAACAAACGTCGGTATTTTGGGTATAAAAATAATCTTTATGGAACAAAAGGAACATTTGTTGTGTAACTGGGAGTCTCGTGAGTGAAAACATCCGAAGATCATCAAAGGTAAACGGTTAATTTGATTGCTTTTCTGATTTTCGTGACCAAGCTTCCTGATGCTAAGTGTACATAATGCTATGCTATCAATAAACTTCCACAAATGCTTGGATTGCTTTCGCTGTAAAGCATAATTTCAAAATTTGAGACGACAGGTGGATTAACAAAAGGCTAAGCTGTGTTTTGCAATATTGCCCTTGTGATTTCATGAATATGTAATATGTAGTAATATTATTTGACTGTTGCTGACGAAAATGATCCTGTGACAGGGATGGGTAGCGTCAAGAAGTTAAATATGTTAGGACAGACTCAGAGCTATGGTATAATGGTATAGCATACACTGCATTTTTGAAGAACAATGGAAAAGTAATTCTGCTTTGAAAGTTGATAAACTTGTAAACTCACTTTTGAGAAAATGGCCTTTGAATGTTTTGGTATCTAGTGAAGAGCTCTTCTCTGTCTACACCTGCTCAGCATCGTTTACACCCTCTTATGCTTTAGCCCCACCCATCTCGTTTCACTCTCGGAGCGTTCATAGTGCACACTTGACGCTCTGGCTGATGATTTGTTTAACTCTGGAAAACAGGAAAACAGCCTAACCAGCTCAGCTGCCAAAAATGTCATTACATCTTTTTGCCGACGTTTAAGGACACCGGCCATATTCAACGGGTGTTTTACACTTTAGCTTAAGACATGTAGCTAGCTAGCTAGGTAAACAATGAACCTAGCTAGATAAACAATGTGTAAGATCACACACGTCACATAACTTTAGAAAACGAGCCAGCCAGCTAACGTTAGCTAGTTAAACAACAATGAACAATTGTGCCAAATCATGTCATTACTACCCTGCATTAATCTGCTGGGAGCTAACCAACCAGGTTCAATGCAGGCGAGCTAACATTAGGCTCTAACTAGCAAAGTCAACGGTTCTGGGATATGAATAATAACGTCATACACGTAACATTAGCTAGGGAGCCAGCCAGCTAATGTTAGCTAGCTAGCTAACAGTAGACTTTAGCTTGAAATTAAACCACTTTCAAAATTAGAATCATGTAATATCGGAAAATGTTGCTAGCTATCTTACCTGTATACATCATCATGCATGATGGACGTGGCTCCCTATGACGGATGCCATGCCACGGTTGCCTTTAGTTTGAAGATGTAATCCAGAGACAGGTGTTTTCTTTATCTCTTTAGCTATCATACTCTAATTCCATTGATTTCAAAACTCGATTCTCCAGAAAGTGGAGAGCAACACTTATGCAGATCCACTACACGATACATAAAAAAGCAGCGTTCGACAGGATTACCAACATAGACTGACCAGCTCAAATAGACAGAAGCTTTCTATATGGCAGACCAATCTGAACTCCTCTCTTGGCATGTCCAGCCCACTCATTATCTAAGCATATCATGGCTAGTGGGAAGGTTGCTGACTTTTCTGTGGCTTAACCAACAAGGCTCGTCATTTTTAAATGTTATTCGTATTTACAGATGGCATACAATATTATTATTAAGGCACATGAAAGTTCACATGTTCCAGAAGGCATTTCTGCCAAAAAAAAACTAATTTTGAAAAAAAAAAATATATATTTTTAAATGGCTCTTCTGTGAAGTCGTGACTTGCGACATACGCCTAGTTACCTCAAACGGGTCACATATTTCAGTGCATTTCCGTGATTATAGCTCGATAGTCAGCCATTACCAACCATTAGTTTAACAGTCACATTAATCTGATTGTGAGTCCAAATTATTTCTAGAGATAATAAACATCTAATGATTAGGGTGAAATGATGGGTCAGAAAGCAGCATTTCAGTTGTGTACAGTGGCAAGAAAAAGTATGTGAACCCTTTGGAAATACCTGGATTTCTGCATAAATTGGTCATCAAATTTGATCTGATCTTTATCTAGGTCACAACAATAGACAAACACAGTTTGCTTAAACTAATAACACACAAATTATACATTGTCATGTCTTTATTGAACACACTGTGCAAACATTCACAGTGCAGGGTGGGAAAAGTATGTGAACCCTTGGATTTAATAACTGGTTGACCCTCCTTTGGAAGCAATTACCTCAACCAAAGGTTTTCTGTAGTTGTGGATCAGACCTGCACAACGGTCAGGATAAATTTCTCTGTTCAAAACTCCTCTTTACAAAACTATTTCAGTTCAGCAATGTTCTTGGGATGTCTGGTGTGAACTGCTCTCTTGAGGTCATGCCATAGCATCTCAAACGGTTTGAGGTCAGGACTCTGACTGCGCCACTCCAGAAGGCATATTTCTTCTTTTGAAGCCATGTTGATTTACTTCTGTGTTTTGGGTCGTTGTCTTCTTGCATCACCCAACTTCGGTTGAGCTTCAATTGGCGGACAGATAGCCTAGCATTCTCCTGCAAAATGTCTTGATACACTTGGGAATTAATTTTTCCGTCGATGACAGCAAGCTGTCCAGGCCCTGAGGCAGCAAAGCAGCCCCAAACCATGATGCTCCCTCCACCATACTTTACAGTTGGGATGAGGTTTTTGATGTTGGTGTGCTGAGCCTTTTTTTCTCCACACATAGTGTTGTGTGTTCCTTCCGAACAATTCAACTGTAGTTTCATCTGTCCACAGAATATTTTGCCAGTAGCACTGTGGAACATCCAGGTGCACGTTTGTAAACTTTTTTTGGACAGCTTCTTCCGTGGTGTCCTCCCATGAACACTTTCCTTGTTTAGTGTTTTCCATATCGTAGACTCATCAACAGAGATGTTAGCATGTTCCAGAGATTTCTTTAAGTCTTTAGCTGACACTCTAGGATTCTTCTTAACCTCATTGAGCATTCTGCGCTGTGCTCTTTTAGTCATCTTTGCAGGACGGCCAGTCCTAGGGAGAGTAGCAACAGTGCTGAACTGTCTCAATTTATAGACAATTTGTCATACCAATGGCTGATGAACATCAAGGCTTTTATTTTTTTTTTATTTTTTTATTTTACCTTTATTTAACCAGGCAAGTCAGTTAAGAACAAATTCTTATTTTCAATGACGGCCTAGGAACAGTGGGTTAACTGCCTGTTCAGGGGCAGAACGACAGATTTGTTCCTTGTCAGCTCGGGGGTTTGAACTTGCAACCTTCCAGTTACTAGTCCAACGCTCTAACCACTAGGCTACCCTGCCGCCCTAGAGATACTTTTGTAACCCTTTTCAGCTTTATGCAAGTCAACAATTCTTAAGTCTTCCGAGATCTCATTTATGTCGAGGCATGGTTCACATCAGGCAATGTTTCTTGTGAATGGAAAACTGACATTTTGTGTGTGTTTTCTATGGGGCGAGGCAGCTCTAACTAACATCTCCAATCTCGTCTCATTGATTGGTCTCCAGGTTAGCTGACTCCTGACTTTTGGAGTCATTAGCCTAGGGGTTCACATACTTTTTCCAACCTGATCCGCAACTACACTGTGAATGTTTAAATTATGTTTTCAATATAGACAAGAAAAATACAATAATTTGTGTGTTATTAGTTTAAGCACACTTTGTTTGTCTATTGTTGTGACTTAGATGAATATAAGATTTATGCAGAAATTGAGGCCATTCCAAAGGGTTCACATACTTTTTCTTGCCACTGTAGTTGAAATGACAAAATAGGGAGGCAATACTTATAGCTACTCTCTGTACAGAATCAGTGCGAGCGAGACCACCTCATGTCTCTTGCTCACACTCCCTCTGCTGCTGCTCCTGTGCCTGGTGGAGATGTATACTGTATGGAAGACATGCAGATAAGCTCACACACACACACCCACATTTTAGTCTTTCTTGTTTGTGAGTCTCTGCTTCAATCTGGGCTTGTAACTTCCTGAGAGAATGAGATAAAGAGAGAGAGAAAAGGATTATATCAATTTGTAAAATACATTTTTATAACAGGGTTGAAGGCAGTCAATTCAAGAATGAAACTAAAATTACAATTAAATTGTCAAAACATTTCATTCATTTTCACTGACAAAAAATAGAAGCTATTTAATTTAAAAAAATATATATATTTCTGACTTTAAAATTCAAATCACTTCCTGCATTGGCTGCCTTCAATTCGAATTGCACCCAACCCTGGTGTATAAGTAGTACACATTTGTGAATGTGTGCGTGTATATTGCATGACTGACCTCTGCTCCTGTATCCTTTCCTCTTTCTCTTTCATCCTCCTCTCCCTCTCTTCCGCATCCATCCTCTCTTGCTGTATCCCTCTCTCTCACTGCGCTTCCTCTCCTCTGCTGTCATTCTGCGTTCCTCCTCTCTCCTCTTCTCCTCTATCTGTGGGTGAGAAATGGATTGAGGAAAATGGTCAGAGTCGGGCTTCCGTACAAAATACCCTACTCCCTTAGCTGAGAATGGATAGGATAGATACTGCAATTGTATGATAGTAAACCTATGATAGGCTTATATTGCTTATACTTATCAAATCCTTTCAGAGGTAGGGGTTCATTTTAGACAGGGCCCCAGTTATTATTTCTTTAAGGAGTTTACATGGTCAGAGGAATGTAACATTAGTTTAGGTGGTCGATGTGGCCCTCCAGTGGTTGAGTTAAGAACTCCACCACCGCTCAGTCTCACCACAGTCTCCTCTATCTCTTCATCTCTAGATGGTCTTCTGGGTGTGTCAGTCTGCTGGTTGGTTTCACTGACAACTGCCAGGACCCTCTCCTCTGTTACCTCCTCTGTAGAACCTGCACTGAGGAACACATGGGCCTCCTGAGGAAGAGAGAGAGAGAGTGAGACTGAGATGGAGCCGACAGAGATGGTCGCCAAGCTTCTGGTCCTAAGAAAACTATGCAGTTATTTGTTTTTTTATGTACTATTTCTTACATTGTTACCCCAGAAAATCTCAAGTGTTATTACATACAGCCGGGAAGAACTATTGGATATTAAAGCGATGTCAACTTACCATCATTATGACCAGGAATACGTCTTTCCCGAAGCAGATCCTTTGTTCGGACCTCCACCCTGGACATGCGACCTTATCCCAGAGGCCGACCCAAAACAATGCGGTCGCCGCAGGAGAGGCAGACGGAGCAACCTACTGGTCAGACTCAGAAGGCGAGCACACTATCCACCGCTTCCTAGCATATTACTCGCCAATGTCCAATCATTAGATAACAAAATGGACGAAATTAGGGTACGAGTTGCCTTCCAGAGTGACATCAGAGATTGTAACATTCTCTGTTTCACGGAAACACGGCTCACTCGAGATACGTTGTCAGAGTTGGTACAGCCACCCGGTTTCTTCACCCATCGCGCCGACAGAAACAAACATCTCTGGTAAGAAGAAGGGCGGGGTATATGCCTTTTGATTAACGACTCATGGTGTCAGCACAACAACATACAGGAACTCAAGTCCTTTTGTTCACATGACCTAGAATTCCTTACAATCAAATGCCGACCGCATTAACTTCCAAGAGCATTCTCTTTGATTATAGTCACAGCCGTGTATATCCTCCCAAGCAGATGAAAAGAAAGAACTTCAATGGACTCTATGTAAACTGGAAACCATACATCCTGAGGATGCATTTATTGTTGCTGGGGATTTTAACAAAGCTAACCTAAGATCAATATTCCCTAAAATCAGTATAGAGACAAAGTAAAGTCGCAATTCAATGGCTCAAACACGAGACGTATGTGGGAGGGTCTACTGTCAATCACGGATTACAAAAAGAAAACCAGCCCCATCGCGGACATCGACGTCTTGCTCCCAGACAAATTAAACAACTTTTTTACTTGCTTTGAGGACAATACAGTGCCACTGACACTGCCTGCTACCAAAGCCTGTGAGCACCCCTTCTCCGTGGCCAACGTGAGTAAAACATTTAAACGTTTTAACCCTCGCAAGGCTGCCGGTCCAGATGGCATCCCTAGCCGCGTTCTCAGAGCATGCGCAGACCAGCTGGCTGGTGTGTTCACGGACATATTCAACCAATCCCTATCCCAGTCCGTTGCCCCCACATGCTTCAAGATGGCCACCATTGTTCCTGTTCCCAAGAAAGCTAAGGTAACAGAACTGAATGACCATCGCCCCATTGCACTCACTTCTGTCATCATGAAGTGCCTTGAGAGACTAGTCAAGGATCATATCACCAACAATGACGAGACAGCCTACAGGGAGGAGGTGAGGGCCCTCGGAGTGTGGTGTCAGGAAAATAACCTCTCACTCAACGTAAAAAAACAAACAAAGGAGATGATTGTGGACTACAGGAAACAGCAGAGGGAACCCCCCCCCCCCCATCCACACGACGGGGCAGTATTGGAGAAGATGGAAAGTTTTAAGTTCCTCTGCGGACACATCACAGACAAACTGATATGGTCCACCCACACAGACAGCGTGGTGAAGAAGGCGCGACAGACCCTCTTCAACCTCAGGAGGCTGAAGAAATTTGTCTTGCCATTTAAAACACTCAAACTTTTACAGATGAACAATCGAGAGCATCCTGTCGGGCTGTATCACTGCCTGGTACGGCAATTGCACCACCCTCAACTGCAAGGCTCTCCAGAGGGTAGTGCGGTCTGCACAACGCATCACCGGTTGCAAACTATCTGCCCTCCAGGACACCTTCAGCACCCGACGTCACGGGAAGGCCAAAAAGATAATCAATGACAACAACTGCCCAAGCCACTGTCTGTTCACCCCACTATCATCCAGAAGGCAAGGTCAGTACAGGTGCATCAAAGCTGGGACCGAGAGACTGAAAAACAGCTTCTATCTCAAGGCCATCAGACTGTTATACAGCCATCACTAACATAGAGAGGCTGCTGCCAACATACAAACTCAAATAAATGGACTTAATAAAGGTATCACTAGTCACTTTAAATAACGCCACTTTATATAATGTTTGCATATCCTACATTACTCATCTCATATGTATATACTGTATTCTAAACCGTCGACTGAATCTTGCCTATGCCGCACACCATCACTCATCCATGTATTTATATGTACATATTCTATTCATCCCTTTACATTTGTGTGTATTTGTGTGTATAAGGTAGTTGTTGTGAATTTATTTGATTACTTGTTAGATATTACTGCATAGTCAGAACTAGAAGCACAAGCATTTCACTACACTCGCATTAACATCTGCTAACCATGTGTATGTGACCAATAACATTTGATTCGATTTGAGAGGGTGAGAGATAGACAAAGTAAAAGAGATTACATTTCTGACTTAAATGTCAAATAAATATGATTATGAGTAAATCAACATATCAAAAGGTTGTACGTAAAAAAAGTCTGTCATGTGTTTTCAAGATTCTCTTATCGTCAGTTGAGTGATGTTTCATATGGTAATAAAATGTAAATATCAACTGGGCTACTGATCCCTTTCATTTACATAATGTATAATAATAAGCTTATTACAGTAAATGCCAATGGAGCTGTTGAACTACTCCAGTCTCAGTTTTTACTGTGTTGTTGTGGGTCTCTAATGTTCTGTGTTTTACCTTAAAGAAAGTCCTGATGGCAGGACCATGGCAGGCACACTCCCCCTGTCGGAACTCATCCACCTCGTCCCCCACCTACAAAGACCATCATCATCAATTAATATTCTTGTTACCTTGCTTGCCTTGTTTTATAGGTTTTCTCATAAAGGCCAAGCCTTAGATTTACTCGAAGAGCGTTTGAACTTCACGTGTGTGTGTGTGTGTGTGTGTGTGTGTGTGTGTGTGTGTGTGTGTGTGTGCGTGCGTGACTGATTAAGTAATGAGCTAGAAATTATTTGATTGTCATCCGTAGCTCACCCAGGCAATGAGAACAATGCAGTGTCCTGTGCCATCTGTGCCTACCCTGCAGAACCCGCAGAGGGGACGACTGGGGTGGAACCTTCCTGCCTGGTCAGACACATCACCTGCTGCAGAAAGAGAGGGAGAGGTATTTTTTTATTTACACATTTGTACCTGCACTAAGTTTGTACCTGTGGTTTTTAAGAGGAGAATATAAATAAATCAAATGCATGAGCTCATGCAGGCCTATGTGCGGCAGGTCAAGTCTGAGAGATATGACTTGTGTTGATTTCCTAGTGGCCATAAGAGGGCAGATCATAGGTTTTCGGTCATTCATGCTTACCCCCAGAATCCGACAGCTTGAGGTTGTTTGTGATGCCATCATATGCAAACAATGCCCTGTAAAATAGATGGGAAGAAAGAGAATTGGCTCTAGTTCACTATTTCACACAATAATTATCTCATAATCATACAACTGCACAGTGTGTAGGGGGAAAATGATTAGGTATCCAGTAATAAATTATTACACATCAGATTACAGAACTTTTGTGTCCCAAAGTTGGTAGCATGCACAACGGCATGACTCACAACTAGCATGTACAACTCCTTCTCACCTTTTTAATTTTTTTAAATTTTACATTTTTACATTTCACCTTTATTTAACCAGGTAGACTAGTTGAGAACAAGTTCTCATTTGCAACTGCGACCTGGCCAAGATAAAGCATAGCAGTGTGAACAGACAACAACACAGAGTTACACATGGAGTAAACAATAAACAATAAACAAGTCAATAACATAGTAGAAAAAAAAGAATCTATATACATTGTGTGCAAAAGGCATGAGGAGGTAGGCAATAAATAGGCCATAGGAGTGAATAATTACAATTTAGCAGATTAACACTGGAGTGATAAATGATCAGATGAACATGTGCAGGTAGAGATACTGGTGTGCAAAAGAGCAGAAAAGTAAATAAAATAAAAACAGTATGGGGATGAGGTAGATAAATTGGGTGGGCTATATACCGATGGACTATGTACAGCTGCAGCGATCGGTTAGCTGCTCAGATAGAAGATGTTTAAAGTTGGTGAGGGAGATAAAAGTCTCCAACTTCAGAGATTTTTGCAATTCGTTCCAGTCGCAAGCAGCAGAGAACTGGAAGGAAAGGCGGCCAAATGAGGTTTTGGCTTTAGGGATGATCAGTGAGATACACCTGCTGGAGCGCGTGCTACGGGTGGGTGTTGCCATCATGACCAGTGAACTGAGATAAGGCAGAGCTTTACCTAGCATAGACTTGTAGATGACCTGGAGCCAGTGGGTCTTGATGAGCAAATGACTATAGCCAAGCCAGGCAGAGGCTTGTGCCACCACACCACTTAACCCCAGAATGGTCCACCCTAGAAGGGGCAAATGCGGAAGGGAGCTGGGTATGAGGATTATGTTCATGTAATAGAAACAGTTATATGCAGTTGTGCTATTAGCCGTGTGTGTGTGTGTGTGTGTGTGCGTGTGTGTGTGTGATCTCTTGGATCACCTGTAATCCAGATCAAGCCTAATATAATGGGGGGCCTTTTCTGTCTGTGTCCCTGGAATGAATTCCGTAGGGCAGCCTCTAGATCAGAGAATGTTCACAGGTCAAAACCTAAGGACCCAAGCACCCACTGGATGTAGCGTAGTGTTATGTCTCACCACACTGTTGTTAAAGTTCAGCAGTTTGACAGTTATACGATTTGAATAACAGCCCAGTCATATAGAGCCTGAATGTTCAGAGAGAGACATTGATTTAGAGGCCAGACCACGGGAGCAGAGATGCTGAGATTGAATTTGGTGGAGGAGGAAACATGGGAAGCAAGATAACTCCAATCCTCTTCTGAATGGTCTAGCTTTTTATCTGGATGTTCTATCCACTTGGGAGACGGTAACGTCTCGTTTCAGCGCCACTCGTCTGACCAGTGCATTTTAAGCACTTTAAATAAACACAAATATAAGCCTTGTTTAAGCACTTCTCACACATACTGTGTAAATACAGTAGTTTAAGCTCTATAGGTTTAGAGGCCCATGTAACTACTTAAGGCTACTCAGCCAGTCGTCACCATTCTACAAGTTAAGGCCTTAGTCGTTTAGACAGAATGTATAAATGGAAAATGCACCTTATGTAGGCTACATCCAACTAAGTTCACCCGATTTGTTCAGACCTGAGTATGACAGGATGTCTAGCAAGGCTAATTTGGTTCAGAAAGACAGACAGACAGACAGAAATCACAGCAGGGATCAGTAACTCCTACCAGGCTGGCCTAATGGGGGGCTATGAATCAGACTGGCATAAAACTAAACACATATCATTTCACTCAAATTACTTACATTTTGGCCATACCATCAATTAAGTCACCATAGGGCATAGCACTAGTCATACTGTTTATTATTAGTCTGTGCAAAATGTCCCCTGGCCTATAGTCTCCTATTCACTACATTGAAATGCACATTGTGTAGGTCTGATGACTTTTAAGGTTTGAAATTAAATTAAGGTTAGAAATTAAGTTAATCAGTTCATGTTGTGAGTCGGCATATGACAATGATACAAGACTACCCAATACAAAGAGCTGTTAAAAGATTTTGGACCAGCAGGGGCGCGATACATACAGACCAGCCATATTGTTTTTTAACTGACCATGCCTTCGCTGCAGCAGAGTGGCGCAGCGGAAGCGTGCTGGGCCCATAACCCAGAGGTCGATGGATCGAAACCATCCTCTGCTAAAAGTGATTTTTGCCACCTCAATTTATAGTAGGCCTACTTTATAGACGTAGCCTACTCATTTAAGTGAGTAAACTATAACAGTAAGTGTCCATGTCAAATGTAATCCTAATACAAAAAAGCTTCTCACTATCACAAAACAACCTGAATTTTGTTTTCCGAAAAACCAAGATCTTAAAAAAAGGAGAGCGCAATACAAAAAACTTGTTGAACAACTACAAGGACGACACATTATACAACATATGCAAATCAATGCTAAAGTATGCAAATGCTATTGGATAGGTTATGAATAAATATTGTGCGTAATCATACCAATTATAGACTTGGGTTCAGAACGTCCTCTTTCGCGGTCAGCAGAGAAAGGCTGTAGAAGTCTAAATTAATTGTTGTATTTTATAACGGTAACTTTTCAATAGGTTAGTTGCTTCATCAACTCGTCTGTTCGCAACACGTACAGGCTAAACACACTTGGCACACCCACTCACTATATTCCACAAGAACATGCAATATTGCAATGTTTTGTAAGTTTATGTTTTGTATATGTATGTGCATCTTCTAAAATGTTGCGAACCTGTCGTTTGATCGCAGCTCATGAGAGAGATTACTGGTATTTCATTGGCCACTCCTCCAGCTCAGCGTGTGTGTGTGAGAAAGAGAGAGAGTTGGTGTTTTGCTGTGAATGTTTTGAATTTCCCCTGCCTTTGTGTTTGTGCACCGAAATGGCTCTGAGAAAGAATTGTGGCACCATCTGCTGGTTAATGTTGGTAAATTCAAAGTGGAGGTGAGACGCCTTTTGCTCAGCAACCGCATGTGCCACCAATTTGAAGGAAATAATGTTGCTGCAGCAAAAGGTACAATTATTGAGTGTGTCGTTCTAGAACTAAGAATTTCATTGAACTTTCTTGAAGTGAGCATTCTTTAAAGAATTGTGTGACAAATGCGGTAAAGGAGTCACTGAGGCGCAGGCCGATCCATTGACCAGATTGGTGCACATTCAATAAATCTGATCTAACAAAGTGGATATAACTGAAATCCATCATTATTTATGTATTGAATGTGTTGTAGCCGAAAATGTGGTTACTTAAGTCTGCTATTTGGCAGTTTTTAAGAAGTTGTCCCTTTTTTCAGGTTTAGAAGAAGTGACTGCTAAATGCTAACTCCCGTTCCTATAAACGGTTAGCATAGCTAGCATACAAAAATTGGTAGTGGAAGTCAAAATCGTTTTTAACTGTAATGCAGTTGATTGGTGAGATGACATGAACATGTGTTGGTTGACATCCATGCAAACATTATACTCAGATTTTTACTTCAACATAGTGTGACATGCACATATAAACAATAGCCTAAATGTAGACACATTTTCCTGGGGGGCTTTTTCCCTCACGGCCCTTTCCTCCACGCGTTTCCATTGTTTTGGTCGAGTTCGATTGACCTATTTACCGCATTAGAATACTAGAATGGACATGAACCTTTTTATGATGGGATCTGCCGTTTTGGTCAGGGAGTTTGCCAACCATGGTTTGCCAGTGCTGTGATAAAATATTGTGTAAAATTATGAATTTGAATAATTTATCTGAGCTGTATATTTGATTAGCTAGATAGCCAAAGAGAGGAATGATTCAATAAAAAAAAAACTGCCAATATGCCAACATTCCATTCAAACAATGCAGTCAATCCACAGCCATGCACTGTCTGAAATCAGTTGATGATAGGACTTAGATAACTTGTAAGTGCAACAAGTAGTACTGATATTGTATCATATATTAGCACTCACAGATTTCCAAGAAAACAACAATTGAGACATTGATGGTCCGTTTAGGGTTGGTTGCAAAGGGTCGGAAACCTTTTCCGGAAATTCTTCCAGAAATCTTCCAAGGGAAGTTAAGCCCGGGAATTTGGGGAATTTTGCTTAAATTTAAACTACCCCCAATTCAATGGAATTGCAACCCTCTGCATGCACAGTGCATTCTTCCATCACATGTACAACTGATTCTCAAGATATTGCACACTAATGAGATGCTATTGAGCCCACACTACTACACTGTCAGCCAAGGATTACATGCTTTCTGGTAAGTTTGATTACAATACTGGGTGGGGTGAATATAGTTTATATGACATACATGTTTTTTTTGTTAACTAGTAAATAGTAGCCTACAGCAAAGTGTGTTTAAATAATTTCTAACTTGTTAACAATTTCTGCTAGTTAGTTTTTGCTACCATGTGGGTTTTAGCCTGCTTGAGCCTGCTAACTAAGGAGTGTTAATTTATCTGTTTCCGTACATGTTTCATTTTAAAACATTTATCTTACAAAGGAATTGTTTAACTATTTAACTATTTATTCTGTACATTGTATATAATTATTTTTACTAATTTTTGTCTAATCTTTACAGGAAAATGCCACGGGAACTATCTGATGTGTGGAGTAATTTCACTGCAGCTAATGTAGAAGGAAACGCTATGTACATTTGCAAATACTGTGCCAAATCATATGTGAAGAATGCAACAAAGATGCAGAATCATCTGGCCAAGTGCATAAAGTTCCGTCAGCGCTCACAACAAGCAACCTCTGACTAAAGTCCCTCTACTTCTATTCGAGGTGTAAATGATGAATCAGACACCTTATCGATAGCAACAGCTCATGGTCCTCCTGGAATCAGACGTTCTTTTGACTCAATGGAGGAATGTAGTGTCACGAACCGGCTCATAGCCCGTAACAAAGAGAGAGAATGTGGAGATAAGGAATAACAAAAATATATTTATTAACTGAGGTAACCTATATACAAATAACAATGGTGTGTGTAGTCAGTAATCAGACAATGCTGTGTAGTCAGTAATCAGAAAATGCTGCAAACATGAAGGCTGCTTGGTCTAAAGTGGAGGAGTCCTACCCTCACATCACACTCATTGGCTGTGCTATTCATGCATTGTATCTGCTCCTCAAGGACATCATGGCACTGAAAACAATGGATACACTACAAGAGAGCCAAGGAAATAGTTAGGTATGTGAGGGGTCATCAAATCAACCTCACCAAGCAAAGTGAGATGAATAAGAGCACCACATTGAAGCTGCCCAGCAACACCCGTTGGGGTGGTGTTGTCATCATGTTTGACAGTCTCCTGGAGGGGAAGCAGTCTCTCCAAGAAATGCCCATATCACAGTCTGTCGATATGGACAGCCCCATCAAGAGGATCCTCCCGGATGATGTATTATGGGAGAGAGTGGTAAGCAGCCTGAAACTCCTGAAACCTATAGCAGTAGCCATTGCACGGATTGAGGGAGACAATGCCATCCCATGTGATGTTCAGACTCTGCTTGCAGATGTAGGAGAAGAAATCCGTAATGCCCTGCCCACTTCACTGTTGCTCCAAGCAGAGGAAACTGCTGTTCTGAAATACATCAAAAAGCGTGAAGACTTCTGCCTGAAGCCCTTCCACGCCGCAGTGTACATGTTGGACCCCAAGTATGCTGGTAAGAGCATCCTGTCTGGTGCAGAGATCAACAAGGCCTATGGTGTCATCACTAACCTGTCTTCCCACCTTGGCCTGGACGAGGGCAAGGTTCTTGGCAGCCTGGCGAAGTACACTTCCAAGCAAGGGCTTTGGGATGGAGATGCAATATGGCAGTCATGCCAACACATCTCATCAGCCACCTGGTGGAAGGGACTTTCCTCTAAATTCCACCAACATCAGCCGCCTCAGAACGCAACTGTTCCTTGTTTGGGAACACACTCACCAAAGTGCGCAACAGGCTGACCAATATAAGGGTTGAAAAATTGGTGGCCATCCGGGCAAATTTGATGCTTTTTGAGCCATCCTCAACAAGGTTGGAAAGTGACAGTGAAGATGAGGCCTCGAAGTCTGATGTTCAAGAGGTGGACATTTGAGTAGGTCCAGGGAGAAGACATGGAAGCCTGAGAGGAAGACAACCAAATCTTTAGTTTCTAGACTATAATTTTACAGATGAATGTTGAAAATATTTTTGGGAGATGCAATGGATCATTGGGGATCATTCAATATTCCCTTTCCTTTGTTGTTCAGTAAAATCATCCCATGTGAAGAGTCAACTCAAAGGTTTATGTTTCTATATGATATGGTAAATACTCTATATCCAATGCAAAAAAAATCTACATTTAAATTATATTAATTTTCATATATTTCTGTTAATTCCCATATGTTCCCGTTAATTCTCATATACTGTATTTCCGTTAATTCCCACAGAAAGGTTCCACCTCTGAATATTCCCCAAAATGTGCAACCTTCGGTCTGTTTGCATATATTTTAGAGGCTAAAATTGGTATAAAACCCGTATAAACTGTATTTATCATTATATGACAATATTTTAGGTTGACAATATTTATATTACACAATTTCTGATATATCACATGCGTTGTATTTTCCTACATATGTAAAATCAGGATTAAGCCTCTACTGCTATTCATTCCAATTAGACTGGTTTGGATTTCTCCCTGATCAATATGACTGTAACGGTGGGTGAGTGATGGGTGTGGAGTCAGACGCAGAGAGCAAAAGTAAATGGGGAGAAAAAGCTTTAATATCCTCTACAAAGTAACAGGTCCAAACATGGGTGAAGCCCTAAACACAGGTGCAAACAAACCCAAAACCTTAGTTACAAAACCCGGACAGTGAAAACGCAAATAACCACAAACTTAACAAAAACAAGCCTGCACAAACACCAGCAGGCTAAACAAACTTAAATAACACCCATCCCAAAACCCCAACAAGGAATAGGTGAAAACAATTAGACAAAAACAAACGAAAAGGAAAAAGGGATCAGTGGCAGCTAGTAGACCGGCGACAACGACCGCCGAGCGACACCCGAACAGGAAGGGGAGCCACCTTCGGTGGCATTCGTGACAATGGCTGCCATTTTCACACAATTCTGGAACTTTGAAGGGTAACATGACATAGCCCCTCTACTAATTTAGTAGGATCTCTATGGACACATCATGCATGTTGAATTGTTTAGGCTATTTCTCAAGACATTCACCATTGGCACAGTTGTGGCGATATACCCCACTGGGCACAGACGTCATTTCAACATCTAGTTTTGGTTTACATTTGGTTGAGTTGTCAACGAATGCGAATTCAATGTAAAATCAACAAAACATTTCACCATGTCATTGGATTTAGTATTAAAAAATGGGTAAACAAAAACTAAATTCCCTTCCATTGATTACTTTTTGCAAATCCAATCAGTGTTCCACATTGATTCAATGTCATCACATTGAATGATTATTATTAAAAAAAATGCAGTGGGATAGCCTTACTGTGGATGTTTCAATGCTCAGAGGAGGAAACCACTCAGAACATAAACAATCTCTCTGAAGCCAAGTTGCTGTTACTTTAGGCATGGTCTTGAGACTAGAATAGAATATATATACTTTTGCATCTCACACACACACACACACACACACACTGTGGTGGATTGGCCAATTAATGACCAATAGGCTCTCTCATGAGTAGCAATCCAGGGACTGGTTCACAACATTTCCAAAGAATCACATGAACATAAACTTTCAAAACAGTGAAATGAGAGTTTCCAGTTCCTAGGAGACTACCACAACATCACATCTGGCCTGAGGTGGAAGGAGCCTCACCCCTCACCCTGCTCCATGGAGAGGACAGGGGGGCTCACCGCCCTGCTCCGACCAAACCAGGATCATCACGGCCCGCCGAGCCACCATCACCCCCTGACTGCCCACACCCACCACTTATTTAAATCAGGGACTGCACTTGAGTTTGTGTTTTTATTTGTATGCTTTTCTTCTGTGAGACGGTGCTCCCATGTTTTGTCAGATAAACTTAAAACCCCACCCCCCCATACAGGTAGTTACATAACAAAATGTTTACATGCAGTACCAGTCAAAAGTTTGGACACACCTACTCATTCCAGGGTTTTTCTTTATTTCTACTATTTTCCACATTGAAGAATAATAGTAAACACATACAAAATTATGAAATAAAACATATGGAATCATGTAGTAATGAAAAGAGTGTTGAACAAATCAAAATATATTTTATATTTGAGATTCTTCACAGTATCCATCCTTTGCCTTGATGACAGCTTTGCACACTCTTGGTATTCTCTCAACTAGCTTCATGAGGTAGTCACCTGGAATGCATTTCAATTAACAGTAGTGCCTTGTTCAAAGTTAATTTGTGTAATTTCTTTACTTCTTAATGCGTTTGAGACAATCAGTTCTTTTGTGAAAAGGTAGGGGTGGTTTACAGAAGATAGTCAATATTATGGCAAGAACAGCTCAAATAATCAGAGAAACCACAGTCCATCATTACTTTAAGAACATCTCACCATCTTAAATAAGCATGCCCCATTCAAAAATGTAGAACTAGGAATAGATATGGTCCTTAGTTCACTCCAGACCTGTCTGCCCTTGACCAGCACAAAAACATCCTGTGGCGTTCTGCATTAGCATCGAATAGCCCCCGTGATATGCAACTTTTCAGGGAAGTTAGGAACACATATACACAGGCAGTTAGGAAAGCTACGGCTAGCTTTTTCAAACAGAAATTTGCATCCTGTAGTACAAACTCAGAAAAGTTTTGGGACACTACAAAGTCCATGGAGAATAAGAGCACCTCCTTCCAGCTGCCCACTGCTCTGAGGCTAGGAAACACTGTTACCACTGATAAATCCAATAAGCATTTCTCTATGGCTGGCCATGCTTTCCACCTGGCTACCCCTAACCCGGTCAACTGCCCGTCACCCTCCACAGCAACCCGTCAAAGCCCCCACCATTTCTCCTTCACCCAAATCCAGATAGCTGATGTTCTGAAAGAGCTGCAAAATCTGGACTCCCACAAATCAGCTAGACAATCTGGACCCTCTCTTTCTAAAATGATATGAAATTGTTGCAACCCCTATTACTAGCCTGTTCAACCTCTCTTTCGTATCGTCTAAGATTCCCAAAGATTGGAAAGCTGCCGCGGTCATCCCCCTCTTCAAAGGGGGTGACACTCTAGACCCAAACTGCTACAGACCAATATCTATCCTACCCTGTCTTTCTAAGGTCTTCGAAAGCCAAGTTAACAAACAGATTACCGACCATTTCGAATCCCACCGCACCTTCTCCTCTATGCAATCTGGTTCCTATTGTCCGGACCTCTGGCAGTCTCTATGGGGGTGCCACAGGGTTCAATTCTCGGGCCGACTCTCTTCACTGTATACATCAACGAATTCACTCTTGCTGCTGGTGATTCTCTGATCCACCTCTACACAGACGACACCATTCTGTATACTTCTGGCCCATCTTTGGACACTGTGTTAACTAACCTCAAGACGAGCTTCAATGCCATACAGCTCTCCTTCCGTGGTCTCCAACTGCTCTTAAATGCAAGTAAAACTAAATGCATGCTATTCAATTGATCACTGCCCGCACCTGCTCGCCCGTCCAGCATCACTACTCTGGACGGCTCTGACTTAGAATACGTGGACAACTACAAATACCTAGGTGTCTGGTTAGACTGTAAACTCTCCTTCCAGACTCACATTAGTTAAGCATCTCCAATTCAAAATTAAATCTAGAATCGGCTTCCTATATCGCAACAAAGCATCCTTCACTCATGCTGCCAAACATACTCTCGTAAAACTGACCATCCTACCGATCCTCGACTTCGGAGATGTCATCTATAAAATATCCTCCATCACTCTACTCAACAAATTTGATGCAGTCTATCACAGTGCCCTCTGTTTTGTCACCAAAGCTCTATACACTACCCACCACTGCAACCTGTACTCTCTCGTTGGTTGGCCCTCGCTTCATACTCGTCGCCAAACCCACTGGCTACAGGTTATCTACAAGTCTCTGCTAGGTAAAGCCCCGCCTTATCTCAGCTCACTGGTCACCATAGCAGCATCCACTCGTTCCAGTAGGTATATCTCACTGGTCACCCCCAAAGCCAATTCCTCCTTTGGTCGCCTTTCCTTCAAGTTCTCTGCTGCCAATGACTGGAACAAACTGCAAAAATCACTGAAGCTGGAGACTCATATCTCCCTCACTAGCTTTAAGCACAAGCTGTCAGAGCAGCTCACAGATCACTGCACCTGTGCATAGTCCATCTGTAAACAGCCCATCTATCTACCTCATCCCCATACTGTATGTCACGACTCTGACCGAAAGTGGCTCCTCTTCCCGTTCGGGTAGGGCTCGGCGGTCGTCGTCGCCGGCCTATTAGCTGCCACTGATTATTTTCCCTTATGTGTTTATTGAGTACACCTGTTTTGAGTTGGTGATAATTAGTGAGGCTTTATTAGTCAGCCGGCCCGTCTGGTTCTTTGTGCGGGACTGATTATTGTAACCCTGGTGTTTGCATTAGATGTACATGTTTGTGTATTTAGTGCAAGACTGTTTTCGTTTCCCTGTGTCTGGGGCATTTGGTTTGAGCACCCGTAAGTGGGTTGACCGTAGTTCACTGTGTGTGCATTAAAGTAGCACTTTATTGAACTCTGCTTTCCTGCGCCTGATTTCACCCTCACGACACCCAGGACCTTACACTGTATTCATTTATTTATCCTGCTCCTTTGCACCCCAGTATCTCTAATTGCACATTCATCTTCTGCACATCTACCATTCCAGTATTTTATTGCTATGTTGTAATTACTTCGCCACCATGGCCTATTTATTGCCTTAACTCCCTTATCTTACCTCATTTCCACTCACTGTATATAGACTTTTGTTTTCTTTAAAAAAAAATGTTCTTCTGTATTATTGACTGTATGTTTGGTTTATTCCATGTGTAACTCTGTGTTGTTGTATGTGTCGAATTGCTATGCTTTATCTTGGCCAGGGCGCAGTTGCAAATGAGAACTTGTTCTCAACTAGCCTACCTGGTTAAATAAAGGTGAAATAAATAAAGGTTAGTGAATCTGGAAAATTTCAAGAACTTTGAAAGTTTCTTCAAGTGCAGTCTCAAAAATCATCAAGCGCTGTGATGAAACTGGCTATCATGAGGATTGCCACATGAAAGAAAGACCCAGAGTTACCTCTGCTGTAGAGGATAAGTTAATTGGAGTTACCAGCCTCAGCATTTGGTTCCACACGCCGTGTCTTTGTGAGATGCAGAGTAGGTGAACGGACGATATCAGCATGTGTGGTTCCCATCGTGAAGCATGGAGGAGGTGTGATTGTGTGTGGGTGCTTTGCTGGTGACACTGTCTGTGGCACAGCATTCTGCAGTGATACGCCATCCCATCTGGTTTGTGCTTAGTGGGACTACCATTTGTTTTTCAACAGGACAATGACCCAACCCACATCCAGGCTGTGTAAGGGCTATTTGATCAATAAGGAGAATGATAGAATGCTGCATCAGATGACCTGGGCTCCACAATCACCCGACCTCAACCCAATTGAGATGGTTTGGGATGATTTGGACAGCAGAGTGAAGGAAAAGCAGAAAACAAGTGCTCAGTATATGTGGGAACTCCTTTCAAGACTGTTGGAAAATATTTTCAGGTGAAGCTGGTTGAGAGAATGCCAAGAGTGTGCAAAGCAGCCATCAAGGCAAAGAGTGGCTACTTTGAAGAATCTCATGTATAAAATATATTTTGAATTGTTTAACACTGTTTTGGTTACTACATGATTCCATGATTGAATGAGTATGTGTCCAAACTTTTGACTGTTACTGTAGTTACATTGCTGCATGATTGTTACTGATCACCTGTTTTCAGCTTTGCCTTGTTCATAGATTAACACAGAGGTTGGTAAACTTAAGGATAGGGCTACCACACACAGGGCTATCGCAGACAACCCTGAGGCTACGGCTGAGGAGAGGAACAAGTAAAATAAGTGCTGCTACGACTTCCACAAAGTCATCAAACGAGCAAAAGGACTATATAGGAATAAGGAGAAATCTTTTTGCCTGTGCTGGCGCTAAATTGGTCCGCTAACACACAACTACTAAAGACCCAGTGCACTACTTTTGTGAAAAAATTATATATTCACTTTTATATATGTATATATTTTAAGCACCTCTACTTCCCGTGGCTATGATTGTTGGGCCGGAACAGCAACCTCTCCCTCAACGTCAGTAAGACCAAGGAGCTGATTGTGGGGGGGGGGGAGCACGCCACCATCCACATCAACGGGGATGCAGTGGAGCAGGTCGAGAGCTTCAAGTTCCTCGGTGTCCAAATCACAAAGAATTTAAAATGGTCCTCACACACGCACTGTTGTGAAGAAGGCGCGATAGCTCCTCTTTTCCTTAGGTTTGACATGGGTTCTCAAATCCTCAAAAAGTTATACAGCTGTACCATTGAGCTCATCTTGACTGGCTGCATCACTGCTTAGTATGGCAATAGCACCGCCCTCGATCACATGGCACAACAGAGGGTGGTGCGGACAGCCCAGTACATCACTGGGGCCGAGCTCCCTGCCATCCAGGACCTCTAAATGAGGCGGTGTCAAAGGAAGGCCCGGAAAATCGTTAAAGACTCCATAAACTGTTCTCTTTGCTTCCGCACGGCAAGCAGTACATCAAGTCTGACACCAACAGCCTCCGGAAGAGCTTCTATCCCCATGCCATAAGATGGAGAAATAGCTAACTAAATAGCTAACAAAATGGCTGAGTTGACCTTAGTATTTTATTATTCTTATTTTTTGCACCGTCTCTATGCACACTCACAAACTACGCACACTGATTCTCCAACACACATACAAACACTCACTCCATCATTTGTTCACACACACATAATATGCACATACACTT
Organism: Oncorhynchus clarkii lewisi; assembly: GCF_045791955.1. NCBI lineage: Eukaryota > Metazoa > Chordata > Actinopteri > Salmoniformes > Salmonidae > Oncorhynchus > Oncorhynchus clarkii. The sequence continues at coordinate 15,449,032 of NC_092175.1, read as the reverse complement.
ATAGACTCTATACACACCCCCACTGACATGCAATCATCATATACACTGCTGCTACTCTGTTTATTATACTGTATATCCTGATGCCTATTCACATCTACCTCTCGATCCAGTAACCCTGCACTTTGTAAATATGGAAGTGATCCTTTAAAAAGTAGGATTACTTACTTTATCGTGTTCTTAAAAAAAAAAAATGATATCCCCTGTGTTTTTGTTCTACCTTGTTATTTTGGAGGCTAACATGTTGATTGCTGCATTGTTGGGATAAGACGTCCTGAGGTTTGATGTCAATGCAGTTCAATACTAGACCACATGATGTCAGTGTGGATCATATTTTAACACTTCTCCTCAATGATTCTCAGTACATTCAGAGACTATTGTTGGGGTGGACAAAGGCTGTGTTTTTACAAGACTGTATGACATGACAACAGATGACAAGGAAAGTACATGGTGTCATTGTTCAGTTCTAGCTTAATGCTTCGTACACATACTTTAATTCTGACATATTTTATCTTTCGCAATGACATGAATTCCTATCACCGATAACTGAGTGTTATCTACCACTGAGAAGGATATTTGTACATTTATATCTAACTTTAGAATGTATCCCATTAGGGCAATTATTCTGTGTTGATGATATCCTGCATAGTGATAAGGGCACTGTTTTACTGTTTTTGTGCCAGCAATACAAAAATACCCCCCAGCTAACTTTGCACTGTATGCAGACACACTATAATCATTAATAGTTTACAGACCAGCACACCAGATACTGTATGTGGCTCCTCAACATGAAGGTCTTGCTTCTATTATACAAGACATATTGTTGATCATTTATGTATGATATTGATGTATTGTGTATATGTTTCTGTATGTTCTGGTTAACATTGCAAGCATAATAAGAGTTGGACATAGGCATCTTTTTGATGACATCACCTTGTGCATTGAGCTTCATTATTGACGCCATAGGTTTTAGTAGAAATAATGTCTGGGATCTTTTATTTCAGGTCATGGAACGTGGGACCAACACTTTACATATTGCATTTATATTTTTTTTACATTAATTTGTATACCGTGTGAATAGTATGGGTGAACTCTCAGCCTTGGGGGGCACCTTAATGACCTTGGGCTCAGGCAGGGCCTCGTTCACTCAGACCTGCTGGGTCCTTTTGGTCAGAGATGAGTGTTACCACCTGCTGTTATAGTCCTTGCAGGGCTTCTGCCGTGAAATCTTGAAGCCCAAAATAATTTTGGGCTGCAGACACAATGAAGTCCAGCTTCATGGATATCTTGGACACTTGAGCAGTACATTAATAACTTTGGCAATAAACACAATAAAATAAATTTTCTTAAAAATAAGTGTATCCAGATCTCTAAACTCATGAAGAACAATTACATGGGCTGTGGTGCATCCATCGCCATCTCTTCAGCACTGTGGCCCCCATCGACTCTCTTCACCACCTCCACATAGGAGATGTATTTTTATTTTCTTTATTTAGCTAGGTAAGTCAATTAAGAACAAATTCTTAATGACAATGACGACCTACCCCAGCCAAACCCTAACGACGCTCGGCCAAATGTGCGCCGCCCTATGGTACTCCCAATCATGGCCGGTTGTGATACAGCCTGGAATCAAACCAGATTTTGTAGTGACACCTCTAGCACTGAGATGCAGGGCCTTAGGCCGCTGCGTCACTCGGGAGCCCTGCTGGACAGCCCTGACCCTTTACACCTCAACCTCTTTCACCCTAACAGGACACACAATTGCAACATTTTACAGTCAGACTCTTCAATAACATATTTATCCCGTCTGCAAACACTTGACACGTGGCCAATCTTTTTACACTTCTCGCATTCTAGAGTGTTTTGCACAAAAGCTCAGTAATACAGATACTCTTTGCTCCTTTTTCCCCCATCCACCATACGGATCAAGCGACATACATTGACTACTTCTGGCATTTTCAACCTGCGATATTGACTATCAGGATGCCATTGTCACGGGCGTCGTAAGAAGTGGACCAAGGTGCAGCGTGGTTAGCTTACATATTCCTTTTTATTAGAATGTCGCCAACAAAACAATAAACGCCACGACCGTGCCGCATAACAGGGCTATGATGCCTCTAACAAAGTTAACTACCCACACTGAAAGGAGGGAAAAAGGGCTACCTAAGTATGATTCCCAATCAGAGACAACGATAGACAGCTGTCCCTGATTGAGAACCATACCCGGCCAAAACATAGAAATAAAGAAACATAGAAAACAAAACATAGAATGCCCACCCCACACCCCCCCTGACCTAACCAAATAGAGAAATAAAATGGCTCTCTAAGGTCAGGGCGTGACAGCTCTGGAAAATCAAAGTTGATAATTTTGCGAGCCACAATGCACGTAGCTTTTGCTCTTTAGATACGCCTGGTTACTTTGACTGCATCCACTTTTTCCAGCGCCACTTTCACCATCCTCGTGACTTGAAAAGGGTTTCCCAAATGAGCATTCTTGCTCCAATAAGGAACAATTAATCACACAAATTTTCCACAACAATTTGAACAATTTTCGTTCCATTCTTGGACTTCACTGTTGTCCACTCATCCTTCTCACACCCAGTACACAAAAAATGGCCTCCCGCATGCTATTTTCCACATTCCCTATGCTCAAGGAGTTTGCCGTTCAAATTGTGATTTGCATCTCTGGCGGGTAGCCTTTTCGACACGGGTATAAGGCCATCTCCCATCTTCCTTTCGACAAATCTGACCATGACTCCATTTTGCTCCTCCCCGCCTTCAAAGACTCAACAGTGAAGTTCTGGAGGTCAGGTCTGTACAATGCTGGTCTGACCAATCAGAATCCATGCTCCAAGACTGGTTTGATCACGGGGACTGGAATATGTTCCGTGTCACCTCTGGCGATAATATTAATCAATACAGTGACTAAGTCATCGGATTCATAAAAAAAGTAATAAATCACCTGATACTGATGGTGTCTTTCAAAACGTACCCAAATCGAAAACCTTGGATTGATGGCAGTTTTGTCGGGAAATTAAAGGAGAGAGATGCTGCTTATAAACATGGCAAGGTGACCAGGGACAATTGTATGGTTAAACAGTACAAATATGACCTACGCAGATCGATCAAGATGGCGAGACACAAGTATGGGGACAAAGTGTAGGAGCAATTCAGCGGGTCGGATATGTGGCAGGGTAACAATCACGGATTACAAAAAGAAAGGCAGTCACAAGGCTGCCCTACCAGACAAGCTAAATACCTTATTCTCACGCTTTGAACAAAATTGCTCTGAGCTGCCGAGGAGAACCCCTGAGGACAATGAAGGCTACGTGCTTACAGTCGCCACAGAGGACGTATGCAAGTAATTCAAATGTTAACTCTCGCAAGGCTGCTGGCCCAGACAGCATCCCTAGTCACGCCCTCAATGCATGGTTTCTGCTCTTGGAATCATTTGTAAATTATGTCAGAGTGTTGGAGTGTGCCCCTGGCTATACATAAATTAATAAGAAAAGGGTGCCGTCTGGTTTGCTTAATATAAGGAATTTGAAATTATTTATACTTTTACTTTTGATACTTAAGTATATTTTAACAATTACATTTACTTTAGATACTTAAGTATATTTAAAACCAAACACTTTTGGACTTTTACTCAAATAGTATTTTACTGGGTGACTCTCACTTTTACTTGAGTCATTTTCAATTAAGGTGTCTTTACTTTTACTCAAGTATGACAATTGGATACTTTTTCCACCACTGCACAGCACCATGTGGATGTGATAGCCATGGAGGCATGTAACGTTACATTCACTTAGCCCAGAGGAGACGTTGCCCATCTGTTCTTTCTTGCACTGTATTTACTACCGTTCTGTATTTTTTTCAAACAGGGCCAGGAGTGAGACACGACAACAGGCCAACGGTGCCAAGTTTGGTGTAGAAATAAGAACATTCTGTAACTGTTACCATCTTAAATGTAAATACTTATACGACATATCTTCTGTCTTTACAGACTGTCACAATAAATTATATAAAATAGTGTGTCATTTCTGATACTTCTAATACCACTTAGGTTTCTGGCTGTAATGGGTGCCAAAGAACTGAAGTCGACAGTGTGGTGGATGATACCTTGCCTTCTGTCAAACCGTCTTGTCATAGCCACAACCTGGATCGGGGAAGGGGATAAGGCCTGTTTCAGGGACTTGTTTCTGCAGACCATTCTTCCGGGTAAGTTTTGACATTGTTAAATGTGTTTCACTTGTTTTCTCAATATTTTTTTCTTTGTGTATGAGAGCCATTCGGAAGAACCCTGCAACCCGGGATGCCATTAATCAGGAGGTCCAGATTCAGGTCACACGTCACCTGAAAGGGGCCCCCAATTGTGAAGGCAGGAGGTGGCGGCACACAGGGAAGACGGATCCACTGCAGTAAGGGTCAACAACAAGTCTCTGACCACCTGTCTCAAAGCCTCTGAACCCTGGACTAACTACTCCACCCTACCACACACTTCCAATTTATTAATATTCTGTACACACTGAAATACCTTTTTTATACCTGACCAATGCAATAGTTATGCGATCTTACTACACTACTAATGTCTATACTTTTATATAATTCTATGATGCTACTGCACTCACTATGCACATGGGAAAACAATGTTCATACTATGCCTATAGGCAATTAAAAAAATATCTTCATTTCATTTAGCCTGTACCTTATTTTGTATCATCTGCAGGCCTCTTGAACTTGATTTAGTTTATTTCGTATTTTTATTAGTATGAGGAAAACAACATGTGAACGGCAGGAGCACGCCTGCTGCTTGACAAAGCAGTCTATCGCAGGAGCCCGGTGAATGAGGCGATGGCCAAAAAAGCTGTCGCACGGCGCTCGACCACTCTGGAGGAACGCTGGCCTCCCGAGTGTTCATTGCTAACTGGGTTACTGTAGTCGACATGCTTCCAGCTTCCAACATTACTTCCACCATCTCCAATCACGCTAAGCCAATGTATCGCTGGAGTCCAACAAAATGGAATATAACGTGACTGATAAAGTTTGGAATTACACAATTTCATGTGTACAACATCTAAAGACGTGCATCACTATACCGATGTGTATTTGTTAATGTTTTATCTCGGCATGAGCATGAGGAAGTCTATTGTTGGTGTTGTAAGTTTCTCAAAGCCAAGTGAAATTGCCAAAAAAATGTGTCTGGACAACTCTATAACATGCCATTTACATAAAAAAAATAGATTTGATAAAAAGTTAACTTGTCCTATAACCCACTTGGTGGGAATTGTAATGTGGCTCATTTAGCGAGGATCTCTACACTGACTCCTCCAAAACAGGAAGGCACATCACCGTGATTCAACTACTCAGCCCCCTCACACGTCCGAGCCTGTCACGCCCTGGCCATAGTGAGGTTTTTATTCTCTATTTTGGTTAGGCCAGGATGTGACTAGGGTGGGCATTCTAGTTTCTTTATTTCTATGTTTTCTATTTATTTGTTTTTGGCCGAGTGTGGTTCCTGCTCTTTGGTCCACTTCTTCCCATGACGATCGTGACAGAAGAACACACCACAAAAGGACCAAGCAGCGTGGCCAGGAGGAGATGGGATAACCGAGAGGCAACCCCAACATTTTTTTGGGGGGGGAACACGGGTTGGCGAGCGGGGCGAGCGGAGTTGGTCACGGTTCCAGTGTCACGTTTTCTGGTTTCACGCACCGTGCCTTCAGTGCAAAGTCACAGCCCGATGCGTGCAGTACATGCTCTCCGTACCAGCCGCGTAAAGAGGAGTATCCAGCCAGGAAGTGTGGTGCCCGCTCAGCGCTCCTGGTCTCCAGTGCACCTCCTTGGACCGGGATATCCTGCGCCGGCTCTGCCCAAGGTGTCCCCACTGCACCTGCACAGCCCAGTGCGTCCTGTGTCAGCTCCAAGAACGTGCCGGGCTAAAGTGGTGATTCAGCCAGGAGTGGTTGTGCTAGCTCTAAGCTCCAGACCTCCAGTGTGCTTTCACAGCCCAGTGCATCCTGTGCTGGTGCCCCGCACTTGCTGGATTGAAGTGGGTATCTTGTGCCTGCTCCACGGACCAGGCCTCCTGTGTGTCTCCCCAGCCTGGTGAGTCCGGTGCCTCCAGCAACGGTCCCCAGTCCGGAGCCTCCAGCGATGGTCCCCAGTCCAGGGCCTCCAGCGATGGTCGCCAGTCCGGGGCCTGCAGCGACGGTCCCCGGTCCGGGGCCTCCGGCGATGATCGGTGGTCTGGTTCCTCCAGCGATGATCTGCGGCCCGGTTCCTCCAGTGAAGGTCCATGCACCAGGGCCGCCACCAAAGCGGAGGGATCTGCGGGCGGAGTGTGGTCGACGTCCCGCACTGGAGCCGCCGCCATAAGGGGATGCCCACCCGGACCCTCCCCTTTAGAGTCAGGTTTTGCGACCAGAGTCCGCACCTTTGGGGGGGGGGGGTACTGTCATGCCCTGGCCATAGAGGTTTTTATTCTCTATTTTGGTTAGGCCAGGATGTGACTAGGGTGGGCATTCTAGTTTGTTTATTTCTATGTTTTCTATTTCTTTGATTTTGGTCGAGTGTGGTTCCCAATCAGAGGCAGAGGCAGCTGTCTATCTGGGTTCTTATTTTTGCACTGGTTGTTATTTTGCCCTGCAGAACGTCACATTCGTATTTTGTTTTGTTGTTGTCAGTGTTCAGTTACTAAATAAATAGAATGAACACGTACCACACTGTGCTTTGGTCCACTTCTTCCCATGATGATCGTGACAGAGCCGTGCATTCCAATGACCTTACAGCCTGTAAGCCTGACACCAGTGTAGCGAATGGCGAGGGAGGGAAACGAACCCGGGTTGCTGGCGTGAAATCAAACATTATGTCACATGCGCCGAATACAACGTGAAATGCTTACTTACAAGCCCTTAACCGACAATTCTGATTTCTTTTTAAAATAAGAAAACATTTACCCCCCCAAAAAATAACAAAAATAAAGTAAAGGTAAGAAAAAAAGTCACATAAAATATAAAATAACGAGGCTGTATCGACGGGGTACAGAGTCAATGTGTGGTTGTACCGGTTTGTCAAGGGAATTGAGGTAATATGTACAGTACCAGTCAAAAGTTTGGACACACCTACTCATTCCAGGGTTTTTCTTTATTTTTACTATGTTCTACGTTGTTGAATAATAGTGAAGACATCACAACTATGAAATAATTCCATGCGTTATGTTGTAACCAGAAAACAAATCAAAATATATTTTATATTTGAGATTCTTCAAAGTAGCCACCCTTTGCATTGATGACAGCTTTGCACACTCTTGGCATTATCTCAACTAGTTTCATGAGGTAGTCACCTGGAATTAATTTCAATTAACAGGTGTGTCTTGTTAAAAGGTAATTTGTGGAATTTCTTTCCTTCTTAATGTGTTTGAGACAATCAGTTGTGGTGTGACAAGGTTGAGGTGAGTTGGACCACAGAGTGAAGGAAAATCAGCCAACAAGTGTTCAGCTTATGTGGGAACTCCTTCAAGACTGTTGGAAAAGCATTCCAGGTCAAGCAGGTTGAGAGAATGCCAATAATGTGCAAAGCTGTCATCATGGCAAAGGGTGTCTACTTTGAGTAATCTAAAATATAAGGGGGAGGTGTTTAGTCCCAGGGTCCTTATCTTATTGATGAGCTTTGAGGGCACTATGGTGTTGAACGCTGAGCTGTAGTCAATGAATAGCATTCTTACATAGGTGTTCCTTTTGTCCAGGAGGGAAAGGGCAGTGTGGAGTGCAATAGAGATTGCATAATGTGTGGATCTGTTGGGCGGTATGCAAATTGGAGTGGGTCTAGGGTTTCTGGGATAATGGTGTTGATGTCAAAGCACTCCATGGCTACAGGTTAACTTAGTGTTCTTGGGCACAGACACTATAGTTGTCTACTTAAAACATGTTGGTATTACAGGTAAAAAATGTCAGTGAAGACACTTGCCAGTTGGTCAGAGAATGCTCGCAGTACACGTCCTGGTAATCCGTCTGGCCCTGCACCCTTGTGAATGTTGACCTGTTTAAAGGTGTTACTCACATCGGATGCGGAGCGGATGCGGATGCCACTTGGCTTACCAGACGCCAATTTTCTATCCTGCCAGTACAGCATATAACCAGCCAGCTGTATGTTGATAGTGTCATCATTCAGCCACGACTCTGTGAAGCATAAGATATCACAGTTTTAAATATCCCGTTGGACATTGTAAATTGTGAGGTATCCTTTGATGGTATTTATTTGTTCTACCTTATTCATTATTGTATTCTAGGACCTACAATAGATACATATATATTCTAGCACAAGTGTGTGCTAATGAGGTACACGAGAGAAAAAAAATGAAGAGGACTACTGACATTTTTTTTTTCAGTATAGATAAGGGAAGGGCAGGTTAAAATAAAAATATGAGCCAGACAAGCCAGTGTATGAATCAAACTGATTTGCATATCAATGGAGTGGAAATTAGCTGACTTTGTGATCTGTAAGGTAAGTAACTTTAATGTCAAGCAGATTACATGTTTTCTTTGACATTTCCGAAACCTAGCAATGTTTAAGACACAGATTTAATGTTGTAATGTTAAGCTACTGTCACAACCTGGCTCAAGATTGTTTGTTACAATGGGAAACACACTGAGTAAAGGAATAACAAAATGTATTTACATTTGAAGTCGGTATTTTACATACACTTAGGTTGGAGTCATTAAAACTCATTTTTCAACCACTCCACACATTTCTTGTTAACAAACTATAGTTTTGACAAGTCGGTTAGGACATCTACTTTGTGCATGACACAAGTCATTTTTCTAACAATTGTTTACAGATTATTTCACTGTATCACAATTCCAGTGGGTCAGAAGTTTACATACACTAAGTTGACTGTGCCTTTAAACAGCTTGAAAAATTCCAGAAAATGATGTCATGGCTTTATAAGATTCTGATAGGCTAATTGACATCATTTGAGTCAATTGGAGGTGTACCTGTGGATGTATTTTAAGGCCTACCTTCAAACACATTGCCTCTTTGCTTGACATCATGGGAAAATCAAAAGAAATCAGTCAAGACCTCAGGAAAAACATTTTTAGACCTCCACAAGTCTGGCTCATCCTTTGGAGCAATTTCAAAATGCCTGAAGGTACCACGTTCATCTGTACAAACAATAGTACGCAAGTATAAACACCATGGGACCACATACTGCTCAGGAAGGAGACGTGTTCTGTCTCCTAGAGATGAACGTACTTTGGTGCGAAAAGTGAAAATCAATCCCAGAACAGCAATCCCAGAACCTTGTGAAGAAATAGGTACAAAAGTAACTATATCCACAGTAAAACGTGTCCTATATCGACAAAATCTGAAAGGCTTCCCAGCAAGGAAGAAGCCACTGTTCCAAAACCGCCATAAAAAAGCCAGACTTCGGTTTGCAACTGCACATGGGGACAAAGATCGTACTTTTTGGAGAAATGTCCTCTGGTCTGATGAAACAAAAATAGAACTGTTTGACCATAATGACTATCGTTATGTTCAGAGGAAAAAGGGGGAGGCTTGCATGCTGAAGAACACCATCCCAACCGTGAAGCACGGGGGTGGCAGCATCATGTTGTGGGGTTGCGTTGCTGCAGGAGGGACTGGGGCACTTCACAAAATAGATGGGATCATGAGGTAGGAAAATTATGTGGATGGAAAAATATGTGGATATATTGAAGCAATATCTCAAGACATCAGTCAGGAAGTTAAAGCTTGGTCGCAAATGGGTCTTCCAAATGGACAATGACCCCAAGCATACTTTCAAAATTGTGGCAAAATGGCTTAAGGACAACAAAGTCAAAGTATTGGAGTGGCCATCTCAAAGCCCTGTCCTTAATCCTATAGAAAATGTGTGGGCAGACTGAAAAAGCGTGTGTGAGCAAGGAGGCCTACAAACCTGACTCAATTACACCAGCTCTGTCAGGAGGAATGGGCCAAAATTCACCCAACGTATTGTGGGAAGCTTGTGGAAAGCTACCCGAAAGGTTTGACCCAAGTTAAACAATTTAAAGGCAATCCTACCAAATACCAATTGAGTGTATGTAAACTTCTGACACACTGGGAATGTGATGAAAGAATTAAAAGCTGAAATAAATAATTCTCTCAACTATTATTCTGACATTTCACATTTTTAAAGTAAAGTGGTTATCCTAACTGACCTAAAACAGGGCATTTTTACTCAGATTAAATGTCAGAAATGTTAAATGTATTTGGCTGAGGTGTATGTAAACTTCCGACTTCAACTGTATATACAGTGGGGCAAAAAAGTATTTAGTCAGCCACCAATTGTGAATTCATGAATTTATTTGCAAATGGTGGAAAATAAGTATTTGGTCACCTACAAACAAGCAAGATTTCTGGCTCTCACAGACCTGTAACTTCTTCTTTAAGAGGCTCCTCTGTCCTCCACTCGTTACCTGTATTAATGGCACCTGTTTGAACTTGTTATCAGTATAAAAGACACCTGTCCACAACCTCAAACAGTCACACTCCAAACTCCACTATGGTCAAGACCAAAGAGCTTTCAAGGACACCAGAAACAAAATTGAGCTGGCACCAAAATAACAAAGCCTACCATCAGTAACACACTACGCCACCAGGGACTCAAATCCTGCAGTGCCAGACGTGTCCTCCTGCTTAAGCCAGTACATGTCCAGGGCCGTCTGAAGTTTGCTAGAGAGCATTTGGATGATCCAGAAGAAGATTGGGAGAATGTCATATGGTCAGATGAAACCAAAATATAACTTTTTGGTAAAAACTCAACTCATCGTGTTTGGAGGACAAAGGATGCTGAGTTGCATCCAAAGAACACCATACCTACTGTGAAGCATGGGGGTGGAAACATCATGCTTTGGGGCTGTTTTTCTGCAAAGGGACCAGGACGACTGATCCGTGTAAAGGAAAGAATGAATGGGGCCATGTATCGTGAGATTTTGAGTGAAAACCTCCTTCCATCAGCAAGGGCATTGACAATGAAATGTGGCTGAGTCTTTCAGCATGACAATGATCCCGAACACACCGCCCGGGCAACGAAGGAGTGGCTTTGTAAGAAGCATTTCAAGGTGGCCTAGCCAGTCTCCAGATCTCAACCCCATAGAAAATCTTTGGAGGGAGTTGAAAGTCCGTATTGCCCCAGCAACAGGCCCAAAACATCACTGCTCTAGAGGAGATCTGCATGGAGGAATGGGCCAAAATACCAGCAACAGTGTGTGAAAACCTTGTGAAGACTTACAGAAAACGTTTGACCTCTGTCATTGCCAACAAAGGGTATATAACAAAGTATTGAGATAAACTTTTGTTATTGACCAAATACTTATTTTCCACCATAATTTGCAAATAAATTCATAAAAAATCCTACAATGTGATTTTCTGGATTTTTCTCTCTCATTTTGTCTGTCATAGTTGAAGTGTACCGATGATGAAAATGACAGGCCTCTCTCATATTTTTAAGTGGGAGAACTTGCACAATTGGTGGCTGACTAAATACTTGTTTGCCCCACTGTGTGTGTATATATATATATATATATATATATATATATATATATATATATACATACAATTCAACGGCTCAGACATGAGACGTGACAGGGTCTACAGACAATCTCGGACTACAAAAAGAAACTCAGCCACGTCACGGACACCGACGTCTTGCTTCCAGACAAACTAAAAACCTTCTTCGCCCGCTTTGAGGATAATACAGTGCCACCGACACGGCCCGCTACCAATGTCTGTGGGCTCTCCTTCTCCATAGCCGACGTAAGACATTTAAACGTGTTAACCCTTGCAGGGCTGCTGGCCCAGACGGCATCCCTAGCCACGTCCTCAGAGCATTCGCAGACCAGCTGGCTGGTGTGTTTACGGACATATTAATTTTCTCCCTATCCCAGTCTGCTGTTCCCACATGCCATCATTGTTCCTGTACCCAAGAAGGCAAAGGAAACTGAATGACAATCGCCCCATAGCACTCACTTTTGTCATCATGAAGTGCTTTGAGAGACCAGTCAAGGATCATATCTCCTCCACCTTACCTGATACCCTAGACCCACTCCAATTTGCATACCGCCTCAATAGGTCCACAGATGATGCAATCGCATCACACTGCACACTGCCCTATCCCACCTGGACAAGAGGAATACCTATGTAAGAATGCTGTTCATTGACTACAGCTCAGTATTCAACATCATAGTATCCTCCATGCTCATCATTAAGCTTGAGGCCCTGGATCTCAACCCCACCCTGTGCGATTGGGTCCTGGACTTCCTGACAGCCCACCCCTTGTCTGTTTATAGTTTATTGAAATAAGCATGGGAAACCGTGTTTAAACCCTTTGCAATGAAGATCTGTGGAGTTATTTGGGTTTTGCGAAATATCTTTGAAAGACAGAGTCTTGAAAAAGGGACGTTTCTTTTTTTGCTGTGTTTATTTCAAGCATTGTTCCATCACTTGCAGGAATTTTGAAATTGCCAAGTGTGGAGTTTACATGAAATAGTTGACCTGCGTTTCAATAAACTCTGTGGTGCATTAGTGACAATTCTCTGTTTTATGGTAAATTTGATGGTAAATTCAATTGATTGGACATTATTTGGAAAGGCACACTCCTGTCTATATTAGGTCCCACAGTTGACAGTGCATGTCAGAGCAAACACCAAGCCATGAGGTTGAAGGAATTGTCTGTAGAGCTCCGAGACAGGCAAAGATGTTAAGGCAAAGATCTTGGGAAGTGTACCAAAAATTGTCTGCAGCATTGAAGGTCCTCAAGAACACATTGGCTATCATTCTTAAATTGAAGCAGTTTGGAACCACCAAGACACTTCCTAGAGCTGGCCGCCTGGAAAACTGAGCAATCGGGGGAGAAGGGCCTTCATGTGTTTGTTCCCTGAGCCACTTAGTTATCACTTTTGCCTTATGGCAAGGTGCTCCATCATGCTGAAAAAGGCATTGTTCTTCACCAAACTGTTCCTGGATGGTTGGGAGAAGTTTCTCTCGGAGGATGTGTTGGTACCATTCTTTATTCATGGCCGTGTTCTTAGGCAAAATTCTCCCTTGGCTGAGAGGCATCCCCAGACATGAATGGTCTACTGTTGGTATGACAGAGGACTGATGGTAGCGCTCACCTTGTCTTCTCCGGACAAGCTTTTTTCCGGATTCCCCAAACAATCGGAAAGGGGATTCATCAGAGAAAATGACTTTACCCCAGTCCTCAGCAGTCCAATCCCTGTACCTTTTGCAGAATATCAGTCTGTCCCTGATGTTTTCCTGGAGACAAGTGGCTTCTTTGCTGCCCTTCTTGACACCAGGCCATCCTCCAAAAGTATTTGCCTCACTGTGCGTGCAGATGCACTCACACCTGCCTGCTGCCATTCCTGAGCAAGCACTGTACTGGTGGTGCCCTGATCCCGCAGCTGAATCAACTTTAGGAGATGGCCCTGGACTTTCTTGGGCGCCCTGAAGCCTTCTTCACAACAATTGAACCGCTCTCCTTGAAGTTCTTGATGATCTGATAAATGGCTGATTTAGGTGCAATCTTACTGGCAGCAATATCCTTGCCTGTGAAGCCCTTTTTGTGCAAAGCAATGATGATGGCACGTGTTTCCTTGCAGGTAACCATGGTTGACAGAGGAAGAACAATAATTCCAAGCACCACCCTCCTTTTGAAGCTTCCAGTCTGTTATTCGAACTCAATCAGCATGACAGAGTTCGAGGACAGCCTTGTCCTCGTCAACACTCACGCCTGTGTTAACAAGAGAATCACTGACATGATGTCAGCTGGTCCTTTTGTGACAGGGCTGAAATAAAGTGGAAATGTTTTGGGGGGATTCAGTTCATTTGCATGGCAAAGAGGGACTTTGCAATTAATTGCAATTCATCTGATCACTCTTCATAACATTCTGGAGTATATGCATATTGCCATCATACAAACTGAGGCAGCAGACTTTGAAAATTAATATTTGTGTCATTCTCAAAACTTTTGGCCACGACTGTACATTAAATAGTTGAACTGAGTTTCAATAAACTCTGCGGTGCATTAGAGACCATTCTCTGTTTTATGGGATTTAGCCATTTCCTCTCTTCCGCAAAACACCCGAGAACACTGTATCCTCAGTTTAGAAAATCCCATATCTTCACACTTGTGGTATGTTCTATCTGCCAATAGCCACAGCTGTTTCACATTGAAGGAATGAACAGAATTTGAACAGATTAAGAATATTTTTTGTTATACTGTTGGCCAATTATTGGTTTCTTATGAGATTAGCTGTGATATGTTGAGCTCATGTGTGTCACTTAACCTCTCTGTTAACGTGAGCCAACAATAGTATAGTAGACACTCACTACTAGGCAGTAGAGCTTTTTAATAAAGAACAGATCAGAGTAACTCCACTTGACCCTCCCTGTCCTCAAGACGAGTGCGAAATGTAGGCCTACAATACACCTGCCTACATCTTATCCTCTTTTACCCTCTTTTGACACTATCATCAGAAATCTTGCTAGTAGGCCACAACTGATTTATGCCTGATAAAAACAGATTGAAAACCAATCAACACGACGGTGTGATATTGTATAGGCTGTGGTTAAGATATGAAACTGTTACTGCTTTGTTCAAGTAGGATACCCCTGAATTTGGTACTAAGAAATGTAAAGAGGCAAACCCTTCAAGGTTATGGATCTGTATTTTGAGGTAAACAAATAGTCAATCACCTATTGTTTTGTTGATTTCTTTGACATTTACCACAAACATGTTGAGCTTTTTAACCCTTTACACTTGTGGAAATTGGCCTGCATGGATAGGGCTAAATTGAAATTTTGGTTACAGAAGAAATAAGAAAATACAGTGCATTAGGAAAGTATTCAGACCCCTTCCCCTTTTCCACATTTTGTTACTGTAATGTGTGCTCCATCTCTGGCCTCTAGGTCAAAGGCTGCTCATTATGGCGCACACCTTTCACCTGCGTGTCATCAGACTCACATGGACTCCATCACCTCCCTGATTACCTTCCCTATATATGTCACTCCCTTTAGTTCCTTTCCCAGGCGTTATTGTTTCTGTTTCTGTTTAATATTTTGTGTTGTGTTTATTTTTTAAAACACTCACTCCCTGAACTTGCCTTCCGACTCTCAGCGCACATCTTTACAGTTACGTTACAGCCTTATTCTAAAATAGATTAAATACATTTTTCCCTCATCAATCTACACACGAGGCCCCACAATGACAAAGCGACAACAGGTTTTTAGACATTTTTGCAAATTAAAAAAAAATGAAAACCTTTTTTTACATTAGTATTCAGACCCTTTGCTATAAAACTTGAAATTGAGCTCAGGTTCATCTTGTTTCCTTTGGTCATCCTTGAGATGATTCTACAACTTCATTGGAGTTCACCTGTGGTAAATTCAATTGATTGGACATGATTTGGAAAGGCACACACCTGTCTATTTTAGGTCCCACAGTTGACAGTGCATGTCAGAGCAAAAACCAAGCCATGAGGTTGAAGGAATTGTCCCTAGAGCTCCGAGACAGGATTGTGTCGAGGCAAAGATCTTGGGAAGGTTACCAAAAATTGTCTGCAGCATTGAAGGTTCTCAAGAACACAGTGGCCTCCATCATTCTTAAAATGAAGAAGTTTGGAACCACCAAGACTCTTCCTGGAGCTGGCCGCCCGGAAAACTGAGCAATCGGGGGAGAAGGGACTTCGTCAAGGAGGTGACCAAGAACCCGATGGTCACTCTGACAGAGCTCCAGAGTTCCTCTTTGGAGATGGGAGAACCTTCCAGAAGGACAACCATCTCTGCAGCACTTCACCAATCAGGCCTTTATGGTAGAGTGGTCCAGATGGAAGCCACTCCTCAGTAAAAGGCACATGACAGCTCACTTGGAGTTTGCCAAAAGTTTAGCTGGTCAAGTTTGTTCTATTGCCAACATGACTAGCTAAGTTTTAAAATACGTTCATACAGTTTGTTTTTCACAAGGCAATTCAGAGAAACAGATCGTAATTTTGGTGTGTTTGTTACCAAGTTACTTTTTTTCTGGTGATTATCCTTACTTTTTTGTACAGAAAGTTCATACTATTATCACATATGATCTCCGAGCACTTCTGAACATCAGGTCGACAGTTACTAGCCATGACTTCGACTTCAACTCTGACTCAGCTGTTCCCTTCTTCATACCGAACCCCATCCCTATGTTTCATGGGCTATTAAAATGCAGCAGGCGTAGACAAGCCGGCATCCTGGTGAGACTAAGATGAAGAGAAAATCGATCGGCACTCCCGTCTCTTCTATTGGCAAATGTCCAGCCACTCGAGAATAAGATGGATGATCTTTGTTCGAGAGTCTCCTATCAGAGAGATACGGAAAGCTGCAATATTATATGCCTTGCAGAGACGTGACTGGATAACTCTACGTATGTATTACTCAGTGATTTCTCCATGCAGCAGCACGATCTGACAAATGCGGCCTCTGGCAAATCCAAAGGGGAGGGATATGCCTATTCATAAACAACAACTGGTGAGCTGCTTCCAGTGTGAAGAAAATCTTGAGCTTTTGCTGACCTGATATAGAATAGCTCATGGTAAGCCGCAGATCCTTTAATCTACCAAGAGAGTTCTCATCCGAAATCATCACAGCTGTCTACATCCCTCCACAAGCCGACACCACCTCAAACTGTATGGGGCCATAAACAAACAAGAAACCGTTCACTCAGAGGCAGCATTTCTGGTGGACAGAGACTTTAACGGTGGAGACTGTTTTACCTCACTTCTACCAACACGTCTCCTGCGCCACAAGGGACACTAAAACTCTAGACCACTTTTGTTCTGCCTACAGAAATGCATACAATGCCCTCCCTCGTCCTCCCTTCGGTAATTCTGACCATTACTCTATTCGCCTGCTTCCTGTTTACAAACAAAAGCTGAAACAGGAAGCATCATTGAGTCACTAAATATGGAAGTGGTCCGATGAAGTCGACACGAGGCTACAAGACTGGTACAATCTCACCTTGTCCCAGTCTGTCATCCCAACATGTTTCAAGCTGACCACCATTGTTCCTGTTCCCAAGGACACCAAGGTAACCTGCCTAAATGACTATCGCCCTGTAGCACTCACATCTGTTATACTATGAAGTGTTTTTGAAAGGCTGGTCAGGACACACTAACATCATCATCCCAGACATCCTGGACCCACTCCAATTCCCATATCACTCCCAGATCCACAGGTTACGCAATCGCAATTGCACTTACAATTGCACAATTGCACACACTGCCCTCTCCCACCTGGACAAGAGGGGAAATAACTATGTGAGAATGCTGTTCATAGACTACAGCTCAGCGTTCAACACCGTAGTCCCCTCCAACTCATCGCCAAGTTGAGGATCCCGGGACTGAACACCTCCCTCTGCCACTGGACTTCCTGACGGGCCAGCCCAAAGTGGTTAGGAAAAGCAACAACAACTCCGCCACGTTGACCTTCAACATTGGGGTAACTCAGGGGTGTGTGCTTCCCCTCCTGTACTCCCTGTTCACCCACGACTGCATGGCCATGCATGACTCCCTCACCATCATCAAGTTTGCAGATGATACGACGGTGGTAGGCCTGTTCACAGATGGTAATAAGGGAGGTCAGAGACTTAGTAGTGTGGTGCCTTAACAACAACCTCTCCCTCAATGCTAGTAACACTGATCGTGGACTACAGAAGAAAGACGGGAGAGCACGCCCACATCAACAGGGCTGTGGTGGAGTGGGCCGAGAGCTTCAAGTTTCTTGCCGTCCACATCACTAAGGACTTAACATGGTGAATACGGCACAACAGTGCCTCTTCCCCCTTAGGAGGCTAAAAAGATTTGTCATTGGCCCTCGGATCCTCAAAGTTCTACAGCTGCACCATCAAGAGCATCTTGACTGGCTGCACCATCGTTTGATATGGAAAATGCACTGCCCTCGAAGCGCTACAGAGTGTGGTACGGACAGCCCAGTACATCATTGGGGCCGAGCTCCCTTCCTCCTATATTAAGCGGTGTCAGAGGAAGGCCCGCAAAATTGCCAAAGACTACAGCCACCCAAGCCATTGACTGTTCACTCTGCGACCATCTGGCAAACGGTACCGGAGCATCAGCTCTCGGACCAACAGGCTCCAAGACAGCTTCTACCCACTAGCCATAAGACTGCTAAATAGCCATTCGAGTGCTAAATAGTTTTAATTCAATTGTTACCTGGACTATATACACTGTCCCTATCTTGCACTGACTCTATGCACACTCACAAGACTATATATACACACCAGATACACACGCACTCACACTCACACTACACGGACACTCACACAAAACCTACACACATTCACATACACTACATGCGTACACACACATACATACTACATGCGTACACACACATAAAACACACACACATACCAACACAACACAAACACACAACACCACACACACTTTAACACTCATCATATGCTGCTGCTACTCTGTTCTTTATTTTACTCTTATTATTATCCATCCCGATGCCTAGTGACTTTACCCTGCCTTCATGTACATATCTATCTCAAATACCTCGCACCCATGCACATTTATCTACATAAATCTACATAAATGTATCTACATTTATCTACATTGTTGTGTATTTCATTCCTCTTGTGTCACATTTAAAAAAAGATGTTTTTACTCTGTAGGAGGGGCTCATAAGCAAGTATTTCGTGGTAAAGTCTACACCTGTTGTATACAAATATACAAATATGATTTGATTTGTGTAGAAAAGAGTCATATAGGCATATTTTCTTCACAATAGACAAACATAGGCTCATTCTGTTCAGAACAACCCAGGGTATGATGCCATGTCATCTTGTAACTTGTACGAACATATCAAACATAGTGATCATAAACGTTTACACTGTATATGTTTTATAATATGTAAATGAGATGTGCAGATTTGGGTTACTTGTATGACATCAAAGCGGTATTTATTATAATCCTCAATGTCTCATCTTTTTACATATACCGATCAAAAAATATTAATGCAACATGCAAAAATGTCAAAGATTTTACTGAGTTACAGTTTATTTAAGGAAATCAGTAAATTGAAATAAATTCATTAGGCCCTAATATATGGATTTCACATGACTGGGCAGACATGGGACCAACATATTGTGTTAAAATGTTTGTTCAGTGTACATCGAGTTCTCTTAATGTACAGCATTTCCCTCTCAGACAATAAAAAATGTGCAAAAAACGTTGCCCAATTAGGGGGAGGGATTCCTGTCGTGTGTGGTGATCAAGTTCTGAATGGCTTACAGTCAAAACTCATACAGCACTGTAAAGTGCAGAGCCTGAACTCTGACATAATTTATAGCATTATAGCCATTGCTTTCCAATTTAGTCGTTTATCAGTTCCCAAATCTGTCATTTTCAACCCTTATACTCTTAGCACCTTTTTTCTATCTAGAACCTAAAAGGGTTCTTCAGCTGTCCCCATATAGCAGAATCCGTTGAATAACTATTTTTGGTTCCAGGTAGAACCCTTGTTGGTTCCATGGAAAACCCTTTACATAGAGTGCTATACTTGGAACCCAAAAGGGTTCTACCTGGAACCAAAAAGGTTTGTCCTATGGGGACAACTGAAGAACCATTTTTGTATACGGGTGTGAGTGTAAAGGGCTATTCAGGCTGCTTGAAGCAGTCAACCGTTCGTCTTGTCTCTTTTTCTCATGGTGTGCTGTAAAGCAGTCCAAAGTTACATTTGGCTCAGGTCCCAGGTACACAGGCGCATCTGGTACACATCTGGTAGAGGTTAAGAGGTAGAAAAACCTAGCATAATCTAGAGGCGAAAGAAATGCACACCTATTTAGGCGAGGTGCTGGCTAGCGGAGTAGAACACTTAAATTTAAAGGAGAGCCACACACTCTAGGAGCTCAGATGCAAAAATATTTATGTCCAACGTTTCGACAGACACGCTGTCTTCATCAGGGTATAATGACAAACACTGCTGGATGACTCGATTATATAGTGTCAAAAGGCACACACAGGTGTCTGTAATCATGGCCAGTTGTGGCCTGATATCATTGGTTAATTCTCATATATTAAAATAGCATGCAAAAAACAAAAATGGATAGCATACGATCATAGATACAATTTGGCTACATAAGCCTACATGATTACAGACAGCTGTGTGTGTCTTTTGACACTATATAAATGAATCATCTCGCAGTGTTTGTCATTATACCCATAAATATTGGACATAAATATTTTTTTGCATATGAGTTCCTAGAGTGTGCGGCTCTCCTTTATTTTTAAAGAAAAACCTAGCATATCACCAGTGAGACTGCTGAGCTGAGGGAAAGAACATGAAAGTGATTGTAAAGATTTTAGTAATCTGTTACGCATAGCTCTTTGATAGAGCTCACTCACATTTATTATGATAGTAGTATCATTCTGGCAATGCTGCAGCGCCCCTCTAATGGTAATGCATGTACTACCTACTGTATGGCCTGGTCAGAGTGTTAGTGTCTGATTTACAGTACCAGTCAAAAGTTTGGACACACCGTGAAGCATGGAGGAGGTGTGATGGAGTGGGGGTGCTTTGCTGGTGACACTGTCAGTGATTTATTTAGAATTCAAGGCACACTTAAAAAGCATGGCAACCACAGCATTCTGCAGCGATAGGCCATCCCTTTTTGTCAGCATTTAGTGGGACTATAATTTTTTCCCCCACCAGGACAATGACCCAGAACACAGCTCCAGGCTGTGTAAGGGCTATTTGACCAAGAAGGAGAGTGATGGAGTGCTGCATCAGATGCCCTGGCCTCCACAATCACCCGACCTCAACCCAATAGAGATGGTTTTGGATGAGTTGGACCACAGAGTGAAGGTAAAGCAGCCAACGAGTGCTCAGCATATGTGGGAACTCCTTTCACACAGTTGGAAAAACATTCCTCATGAAGCTGTTTGAGAAAATGCCAAGAGTGTGCAAAGCTGTCATCAAAGCAAAGGGTGCCCACTTTGAAAAATTTCAGAAATTGATTTGTTTAACACATTTTTGGTTCCTACATAATTCCATATGTGTTATTTTATAGTTTTGTTGTCTTCACAATTATTCTACAATGTAGAAAATAGTAACAATCAAGAAAAACCCTGGAATGAGTAGGTGTGTCCAAAATGTTGACTGGTACTGTATATGTGTACAATTAATGTGTACAATTTGTGTACAATGCGTACAATTAGATTATAGTTCATTGTATATTGAATTCAGTAGAGCCAGAATCCTAACTATAAGGGCAAAGCATAGTAAAAATGGCAAAACTGTATACTGGGTGCTCAACTTCCTTTTTTGGCATTATCTAGGTGTCATCTCGTCTCTTAGATCCCGACACAAATTCAACACAGCACCACATTTCAAATGAGTGAGAGGTGATACTACTTCTGCTTTGAATCTTCTGTTTTCCATTTTTTCTGTGCCAAAGCATCACTATTGCAGTTTTGTCAGCAAGGCGGCATAAGCAAAGACTGCTTTTGTTTTGTTATTTTCTAGATTTGAAGGAGTTTCTGATGTTGAAAGTAGGTTGCATACTGAAGCTGCAGATACAGTGTGTGTGTGTGTGTGTGTGTGTGTGTGTGTGTGTGTGTGTGTGTGTGTGTGTGTGTGTGTGTGTGTGTGTGTGTGTGTGTGTGTGTGTGTGTGTGTGTGCGTGTGTGTGTGTGTGTGTGTGTGTACTGTTGACAAATGGTCTCTATCGATCCCTACTGTCTTCAGGGTTTGAACCTGGTGGTATATAAGGAATAATTGATTGAATCATATTTTATTAATCCCCACAAAGAAATGAGTTTGTCACTAAGGAAAGACATTAAATATGTAAGAAAATACTACAAAGACGTACAGTATATTATCCACATAGAGGGTTTATCTACATAGAGGCTGGACAGTTTAAGCATCTCCTCTTGCTCCTCCTTTTCTTCCTCTTCCCTATTCTCCCGTGCCTCTCCCTCCACGTGGTACCCCACCATCAGCTGGTACACCGTCATCCCCACCACCACACCAATGAAGGGGGCAAAGATGGGCACAAAGAACCAGTAGGAATAAGCTCTGTGGGAGACCAAGACAGAGACAAGATTGTATGTCTATGCAGAGTAAATAGTGAGAGCAGAGTATCTTTAATAACTTATGGTAAGATAAAACTTCCCATAAGACATGCTTTATTTAAGTCATTATTGGAAAGAAAGAAAACACAGAAAGCAAAAAACAGGAGAAAAACCCTAAGGAGACTCACGTGGAGACCTCGCTACCCCAGCCAGCCAGGGCAGTAAATATGCGTGGGCCCAGGTCTCTGGCAGGTCTCTGGCAGGGTTGAAGCCCATGGACAGACCGATGACCAGCACCACAAAGCCCACCGTGAAGGCCTCCAATCCCCGGTGAATAGGGTTGTTGTAGGGGTCCACGATGGCCAGGATACACATGATCAGGGCAGCCGTGCCTATCATCTGTAACACAGCCAGGCTCAGTTGTATATGGTTGTTGTGTGTTTTGTTGATTATATGTGCTTGTTGTTGTTATATACTATGGTTTCCATACAGGATATTAGTCCATATAACTTATTGTGATTCAGAGACTGTCCTAATATGGATGCACTAATATACTATAATATTTTGAATGTACCTGGTCAAAGAATCCATTAACCAGAGTGAGATGTTTGGAGGGATAGGTAGCAAAGATCCCAGCAGTGGCATTCTCCCCCTAAACGATCAGTGTTCCTTGGCCATAGTCCCACAATGCATCTGGAGAAACCATGGTAACATATAAGATACCACATTGTGTGTGGTACAGTACCATCTACAGTAGCTGTATAACCTTGAAACTCCCTTAGGGAGAAAATAACAGTTATTTAAGTCTAAACTATGAAAGTCTTGAATGTTTTCTGTAGAACATGGCAACTAGAAAAACTGTTGTTGTTGTTGTTGTTTGGACATTTATCATCATAAAACATTTCCAAATTCCCCTCACCAGAATACATGCCAAATATGATCCCAGATCCCAGGAAGACCCCCAGAGTCTGGAATAAGAAAAACACAGGGAACTTCCTCCAAGGTTCTCTCCCCAATAGACAGAGAGGGAAGGTTACAGTTGGGTTCAGGTGGCCTCCTGTGATAAAGAACAATTTGGCAAATGGTGAATGGCCATTTCTCAGTTTCATTCTATTCCATTTTCTCTGAGTAAAAAACACCCAAGACCATCCCTCTTTAAACCAAGTCTCCTCCTGATTTTCTCTAAATGAGAGAAAACAACCCGAGCATATCAAGACCATAGATGATTCTCTTAAAACCTTTTCTCAGAGGGGAATAAAGGACCCGAGACTATCTGCCATAATAGTAGACTCAGTAAATACCTGTTAGGATGGCAGGTCTCTGTGACACACAGTAAATTGGAGCGATGAAAAGGCCCCGAAAATGATCCCATGAAGCTACAGTAGATTTGCCCTTTAAAACCTTGAAGTAGAAAACCTAATGAACTGTTCAGACTGCGCATTCACGTTGGTGTCGGTCTCCCTCCTCTCACCTTGCGTTTGCAGCTTAAATTGAGGCATGGTAGGAGGTCCCTAATTATACAAGTCTTATTTTCACAGCTGCCATCTGTATTAGAGGGCGACAGCCTCATTATGAAGGCATTGAAGACATGGGCACAAGTGAACTGCGGAACTCTCTGTGCTGCCTGCCTTTTGATTTGCTTTTATAGTGAATGAAGAAATAACTCAATTTGTAATTTCACACTTTCCTTTCATTCATGGACCCAATAACTTTGAAATTTGAGGGGCAAGCGAGTGTCATTCTTTGTTCCTCTGTATGCCTCTCGGATTTCCACTGTTTGCAGTTCTCTCTCTCTCTCTCTGTCTCCTGTCTCTAAATATTGCAGTTGAAATTACTGTTAGTTTACATTAGGTAGAATGTGTCTGTCACAATAGTTTAACTGATCACTCCCAATAGACTTGCTACTATTAGACAGTAATGTCTGGACTAATGAAAACTCTTATTTTCCTGACCTTTGATTTCAGAGGAAGTAAGAGCGATAATGTGCCCCCATCACCTGAGACCTGTCCGCTGACCAGTATACCCAATGTGGCAACGAAGCCAAAGGCAAAGTTGATGGTGAGGAACATTCCATGGGAGCCACCACTCAGCACCAGCTGGGCCACCTCACCACAGCTAAACATCTACAGGGAGAGGAGAGAGACATGTGAGATGAGAGAGACTCTACATGGGTGACCAAAGCAATGTGAACATTGTAATGTGTTGTTGTGTTACATTTTGTTGATGTTTACACTGACCCCCCCCCCCCCCATAAAGGAATAGACTATACAGTGCCTTGCGAAAGTATTCGGCCCCCTTGAACTTTGCGACCTTTTGCCACATTTCAGGCTTCAAACATAAAGATATAAAACTGTATTTTTTTGTGAAGAATCAACAACAAGTGGGACACAATCATGAAGTGGAACGACATTTATTGGATATTTCAAACTTTTTTAACAAATCAAAAACTGAAAAAATTGGCCGTGCAAAATTATTCAGCCCCCTTAAGTTAATACTTTGTAGCGCCACCTTTTGCTGCGATTACAGCTGTAAGTCGCTTGGGGTATGTCTCTATCAGTTTTGCACATCGAGAGACTGAAATTTTTTCCCATTCCTCCTTGCAAAACAGCTCGAGCTCAGTGAGGTTGGATGGAGAGCATTTGTGAACAGCAGTTTTCAGTTCTTTCCGCAGATTCTCGATTGGATTCAGGTCTGGACTTTGACTTGGCCATTCTAACACCTGGATATGTTTATTTTTGAACCATTCCATTGTAGATTTTGCTTTATGTTTTGGATCATTGTCTTGTTGGAAGACAAATCTCCGTCCCAGTCTCAGGTCTTTTGCAGACTCCATCAGGTTTTCTTCCAGAATGGTCCTGTATTTGGCTCCATCCATCTTCCCATCAGGATTCCAAAAATGCCTGTGGTCGAGCGGTGGTCCAGTACTTATTTCAAATGAGTTTTAAGACTTTAGGTCTGTATAGCGCTCAGATAAACAGACAGAGGGTAGAAAATAGGTCACCAATGATGGTAAACACCTCCAACCATTTGATCTGAGTCCCCTCTTTCTGTGCCACTAAGCTTACTACAGATCTTGCCTTGGGGTGTGGCTTACATTGACCCGAGAAGCCGTGCTTGTGTCGTTTTGAATGTGCTACGGAGCCCATGGGTGGTGTGTATGTGTGTTGATATGGGTTTGCTGCGGAGCCCAGGGGCCGTGGTGGTGTGCAGTGGGGGTCGCTGGTTGGCTGATTATCTGGCACAGGCATACAGTTGTAGTCAGAAGTTTACATACACCATAGCCAAATACATTTAAACTCAGTTTTTCACAATTCCTGAAATTTAATCCTAGTAAAAATCCCCTGTTTTAGGTCAGTTAAGATCACCACTTTATTTTAAGAATGTGAAATGTCAGAATAATAGTAGAGAGAACGATTTATTTCAGCTTTTATTTCTTTCATCACATTCCCAGTGGGTCAGAAGTTTACATAAACTCAATTAGTATTTGGTAGCATTGCCTTTCAATTGCTTAACTTGGGTCAAACATTTCGGGTAGCCTTTCACAAGCTTCCCACAAAAAATTGGGTGAATTTGGGCCCATTCCTCCTGACAGAGCTGGTGTAACTGAATCAGGTTTGTAGGCCTCCTTGCTGGCACATGCTTTTTCAGTTCTGCCAACACATTTTCTATAGGATTGAAGTCAGGGCTTTGTGATGGCCACTCCAATGCCTTAACATTGTTGTTCTTAAGCCATTTTGCCACAACTTTGGAAGTAAGCTTCGGGTCGTTGTACATTTGGAAGACCCATTCACAACCAAGCTTTAACTTCCTGACTGATGTCTTGAGATGTTGCTTCAACATATCCACATCATTTTCCATCCTCATAATGCCATCTATTTTGTGAAGTGCACCAGTCCCTCCTGCAGCAATGACTCAAATGATGCCAATTAGCCTATCAGAAGCTTCTAAAGCCATGACATAATTTTCAGGAATTTTCCAAGCTGTTTAAAGGCACAGTCAACTTAGTGTATGTTTTATTTTTTTTTATTTCACCTTTATTTAACCAGGTAGGCTAGTTGAGAACAAGTTCTCATTTACAACTGCGACCTGGCCAAGATAAGGCATAGCAGTGTGAACAGACAACACAGAGTTACACATGGAGTAAACAATTAACAAGTCAATAACACAGTAGAAAAAAGGGGAGTCTATATATACATTGTGTGCAAAAGGCATGAGAAGGTAGGCAAATAATTACAATTATGCAGATTAACACTGGAGTGATAAATGATCAGATGGTTATGTACAGGTAGAGATATTGGTGTGCAAAAGAGCAGAAAAATAAATAAATAAAAACAGTATGGGGATGAGGTAGGTGAAAATGGGTGGGCTATTTACCAATAGACTATGTACAGCTGCAGCGATCGGTTAGCTGCTCAGATAGCAGATGTTTGAAGTTGGTGAGGGAGATAAAAGTCTCCAACTTCAGCGATTTTTGCAATTCGTTCCAGTCACAGGCAGCAGAGAACTGGAACGAAAGGCGGCCAAATGAGGTGTTGGCTTTAGGGATGATCAGTGAGATACACCTGCTGGAGCGCGTGCTACGGATGGGTGTTGCCATCGTAACCAGTGAACTGAGATAAGGCGGAGCTTTACCTAGCATGGACTTGTAGATGACCTGGAGCCAGTGGGTCTGGCGACGAATATGTAGCGAGGGCCAGCCGACTAGAGCATACAAGTCGCAGTGGTGGGTGGTATAAGGTGCTTTAGTGACAAAACGGATGGCACTGTGATAAACTGCATCCAGTTTGCTGAGTAGAGTGATGGAAGCAATTTTGTAGATGACATCGCCGAAGTCGAGGATCGGTAGGATAGTCAGTTTTACTAGGGTAAGTTTGGCGGCGTGAGTGAAGGAGGCTTTGTTGCGGAATAGAAAGCCGACTCTTGATTTGATTTTCGATTGGAGATGTTTGATATGGGTCTGGAAGGAGAGTTTAGAGTCTAGCCAGACACCTAGGTACTTATAGGTGTCCACATATTCAAGGTCGGAACCATCCAGGGTGGTGATGCTGGTCAGGCGTGCGGGTGCAGGCAGCGAACGGTTGAACAGCATGCATTTGGTTTTACTAGCGTTTAAGAGCAGTTGGAGGCCACGGAAGGAGTGCTGTATGGCATTGAAGCTCGTTTGGAGGTTAGATAGCACAGTGTCCAAGGACGGGCCGGAAGTATATAGAATGGTGTCGTCTGCGTAGAGGTGGATCAGGGAATCGCCCGCAGCATGAGAAATATCATTGATATATACAGAGAAAAGAGTCGGCCCGAGAATTGAACCCTGTGGCACCCCCATAGAGACTGCCAGAGGACCGGACAGCATGCCCTCCGATTTGACACACTGAACTCTGTCTGCAAAGTAATTGGTGAACCAGGCAAGGCAGTCATCCGAAAAACCGAGGCTACTGAGTCTGCCGATAAGAATACGGTGATTGACAGAGTCGAAAGCCTTGGCAAGGTCTATGAAGACGGCTGCACAGTACTGTCTTTTATCGATGGCGGTTATGATATCGTTTAGTACCTTGAGCGTGGCTGAGGTACACCCGTGACCGGCTCGGAAACCAGATTGCACAGCGGAGAAGGTACGGTGGGATTCAAGATGGTCAGTGACCTGTTTGTTGACTTGGCTTTCGAAGACCTTAGATAGGCAGGGCAGGATGGATATAGGTCTGTAACAGTTTGGGTCCAGGGTGTCGCCCCCTTTGAAGAGGGGGATGACTGCGGCAGCTTTCCAATCCTTGGGGATCTCAGACGATATGAAAGAGAGGTTGAACAGGCTGGTAATAGGGGTTGCGACAATGCCGGCGGATAGTTTCAGGAATAGAGGGTCCAGATTGTCAAGCCCAGCTGATTTGTACGGGTCCAGGTTTTGCAGCTCTTTCAGAACATCTGTTATCTGGATTTGGGTAAAGGAGAACCTGGAGAGGCTTGGGAGAGTAGCTGCGGGGGGGGGGGGGAGCTGTTGGCCGAGGTTGGAGTAGCCAGGCGGAAGGCATGGCCAGCCGTTGAGAAATGCTTGTTGAAGTTTTCGATAATCATGGATTTATCGGTGGTGACCGTGTTACCTAGCCTCAGTGCAGTGGGCAGCTGGGAGGAGGTGCTCTTGTTCTCCATGGACTTCACAGTGTCCCAGAACTTTTTGGAGTTGGAGCTACAGGATGCAAACTTCTGCCTGAAGAAGTTGGCTTTAGCTTTCCTGACTGACTGTGTGTATTGGTTCCTGACTTCCCTGAACAGTTGCATATCGCGGGGACTATTCGATGTTAGTGCAGTCCGCCACAGAATGTTTTTGTGCTGGTCGAGGGCAGTCAGGTCTGGAGTGAACCAGGGGCTATATCTGTTCTTAGTTCTGCATTTTTTGAACGGAGCATGCTTATCTAAAATGGTGAGGAAGTTACTTTTAAAGAAAGACCAGGCATCCTCAACTGACGGGATGAGGTCAATGTCCTTCCAGGATACCCGGGCCAGGTCGATTAGAAAGGCCTGCTCACAGAAGTGTTTTAGGGAGCGTTTGACAGTGATGAGGGGTGGTCGTTTGACTGCGGCTCCGTAGCGGATACAGGCAATGAGGCAGTGATCGCTGAGATCCTGGTTGAAGACAGCGGAGGTGTATTTGGAGGGCCAGTTGGTCAGGATGACGTCAATGAGGGTGCCCTTGTTTACAGAGTTAGGGTTGTACCTGGTGGGTTCCTTGATGATTTGAGTGAGATTGAGGGCATCTAGCTTAGATTGTAGGACTGCCGGGGTGTTAAGCATATCCCAGTTTAGGTCACCTAACAGAACAAACTCTGAAGCTAGATGGGGGGCGATCAATTCACAAATGGTGTCCAGGGCACAGCTGGGAGCTGAGGGGGGTCGGTAGCAGGCGGCAACAGTGAGAGACTTATTTCTGGAGAGAGTAATTTTCAAAATTAGTAGTTCGAACTGTTTGGGTATGGACCTGGAAAGTATGACATTACTTTGCAGGCTATCTCTGCAGTAGACTGCAACTCCTCCCCCTTTGGCAGTTCTATCTTGACGGAAGATGTTATAGTTGGGTATGGAAATCTCAGAATTTTTGGTGGCCTTCCTGAGCCAGGATTCAGACACGGCAAGGACATCAGGGTTAGCAGAGTGTGCTAGAGCAGTGAGTAAGACAAACTTAGGGAGGAGGCTTCTGATGTTGACATGCATGAAACCAAGGCTTTTTCGATCATAGAAGTCAACAAATGAGGGTGCCTGGGGACATGCAGGGCCTGGGTTTACCTCCACATCACCCGCGGAACAGAGAAGGAGTAGTATGAGGGTGCGGCTGAAGGCTATCAAAACTGGTCGCCTAGGGCGTTGGGGACAGAGAATAAGAGGAGCAGGTTTCTGGGCATGGTAGAATATATTCAGGGCATAATGCGCAAACAGGGGTATGGTGGGGTGCGGGTACAGCGGAGGTAAGCCCAGGCACTGGGTGATGATGAGAGAGGTTGTATCTCTGGACATGCTGGTTGTAATGGGTGAGGTCACCGCATGTGTGGGGGGTGGGACAAAGGAGGTATCAGGGGTATAAAGAGTGGAACTAGGGGCTCCATTGTAAACTAAAACAATGATAACTAACCTGCACAACAGTATACAAGGCATATTTACATTTGAGAGAGACATACAGCGAGGCATACAGTAATCACAGGTGTTGAATTGGGAGAGCTAGCTAAAACAGTAGGTGAGACAACAACAGCTAATCAGCTAGCACAACAACAGCAGGTAGAATGACGATTGATTAGGCAGAGAGGGTCGGATTAACTACACACAGAGCCTAAGTGCGGCTGGGGCCGACAGATAAAACATAAACAAGCAGAATGGATTACCGTGATTAATGGACAGTCCAGCATGCATCAGCTATGTAGCCAAGTGATCAGTGTCCAAGGGGCAGCGGTGGATGGGGCAGGGAAGCTGGACTGGCGAGTGTTATCCAGGTTAGAAAACTAACAATGACTAAATAGCTTGTAGCCAGTTAGCTGGTTAGCTTCTGGAGGTTCTTGAGTGTGTTCTAAAAATGTAAAGATAATAGCGGTTCCGTATCACATTGGGTGAGGCAGGTTACCGGAAGGCATAAACAAATTAAAAATCGAAAAGGGATAGAAAGTAAATATGGGTTCAGTGAGTGTTTGGGACGCGGCGATTCAGACGGTTAGCAGGCCTGTGCTAACAAGCTAACAGTTAGTAGACGGTGCTAAACACGGTAGCAGTTAGCGGACCGGGCTAAACAAGCTAGCAGTTAGCAGGCCGAATTTGCAAGCAAGGAGATAGCAAGGGCTAGAGAGTTAGCCTTTGGGGACGTCGCGATGGGGGGAGTCTGTTTATTCCTCTTCATGCGGTGACATCGATGGACCGGTCGTGGGTCTGGATATTGTAGCCCAGGAGCTCAAAATGTTCCGTTTGCGATGGGAATCCGGGGATGAAAAATAAAAATAAAATAATAAATAGGTCCGTTATGCTCTGGTTAGAGTCGCGTTGTTCGAACTGGCGAGAGCTTTCCGAGCTAAAGGTTAGCTGATGACCGGTTAGCTGAAGACCGCTAGCAATGTTTTGCTGAGGCTGGGAGTTAGTTGGCTAGCTTCAGTTGAGGGGTTCCAGATCCGAAGTAAATATAAATACTTTAGGAAAAATAGCTACGTTGGGTGAGGCGGGTTGCAGGAGAGTATTTAGAAGAAGTTGAGGTTCAGCAAAAAGTTTTAAAGATATGTGAAGAAAAAAAAAAAAACGAAAACAAACGATATATACAAGGGACACCACACGACAATACGTCCTACTGCTACGCCATCTTGGATCATCATTTAAACTTCTGACCCACTGGAGTTGTGATACATTGAATTATAAGTGAAATAATCTGTCTGTAAACAATTGTTGGAAAAATGACTTGTGTCTGGCACAAAGTAGATCTCCTAACCGACTTGCCAAAACTATAGTTTGTTGACAAGAAATTTGTGGAGTGGTTGAAAAATGAGTTTTAATGACTTCAACCTAAGTGTATGTAAAATACCGACTTCAACTGTATATTCAACCAAGCAGCATGGTGGATCATACTGAAACATACTTTGGTGCCGAGTTTCCATGGGAACATATAAAGCTTTCTATATGTATTTGATCAAGAGTGTGTTGTGGTAGGTGGGTTATGGTGGCTATTGAAGATCCTAGCTAGATATCTACCTGTGGAGCTTTCTTTAGAGCAGAGAAGACCTGCCTTCAGGCATCCACGGCCAGGGGAGTTGTGTTTGCCAGGGGGGCATAACGCTTCACTCAGTAGTGTGTCCAAACAGCGGATCAGACATAAGTTACACCTCTCACACTGCAGGCTAGGAAAATACCAGATGGCATGACCACCCCCTCTCGTATCTTCGCTCCAGCTACTGTTGTTGTGCTGTGTGGTGGTTACCATTGGAAATGGTTGATACCAGGTTGCTGTTTGTGTATTAATCTCACGTGCTTTATTTGGATTGAGCTGAATACCAATGAGGATGCTAGTGCCTTTCAGTTACCTACGTGAACGAGTTGGTTCCATGACAATTATCTTTCACCTTGGAGGGCAGTATATGATTCTATTCTATTCCGTAGGTTTGTCTCATATTGGCTAGGTTTTGAGGTCTCCCTACAGCGGTATGCATGTGAATATGTTTGTGCATTAATTATAGATCAATTTCTATATTTTACAAAACACAGTGAATCCGTGTAAATATGGAATGTAATATCAACAAGTAAGTATTAATAATTATCTGATGACTTCACTTTCTCTCAGAATTAATTACCTGGTTATATGGAAAACAATATTATTTAAATGTATTCATTTAAAGTAAAGGATGTTCATTTTCAGTGTAATTCTTTGACATGAAAAACACTTAATAAACAATCAATTGGGTTAATAACCTCCCTCATCTAGATTTTGGAGGACATTCTTTTCACACCCACAAGCTGTCAATCAGCTCCTACTTGTTGGATAGCTAATGATAGTAATGCACTGTGTTTCCTATTGACAGTCATAACTCATAACACTCATAACTCATAACACTCTGAGGTCGATGTCTGATGACATCCCATTATATTAAATAAAAACCTGTGTGTTTACGCTAGAGACTTCCTGTTTTTTTTGCATGAGCTGCCTTTCAATCCACTGAATCTACTGATGTAGATCTCCGCTTCCCGAGATGGGTGTTTGTCAGACATGAGAGGATGCCGGAAAGTTCCCTTTCACAAAAACGTCTGTAAAGTCTTAACGTTTTGAGCTAGAAGCTATTTGGACGATCCAAAAATGAGACTCTCACGAACGCAGACATGTTAGCTGTTTTGCTCTAAGACGCCCACAAGGTTAATAAGACTTGTCTGAAGGTAACCTGGTACTGGGCGGTAAAATGAATAGAAGTGAATAGGGGGTAGAATGTGCCAAAACTAAAGGGGTTAACTACAGGTCTCAGATATAGGAAAAACACTTCAAAGCATACTTCCTTCCCTATGACCATCTTAAAACAATTTCATATGTTAGCTTAGTAGATATCGCCCTCTAAAGGCTTAGACTCAAGAGAAGGGTTTTATTTACATAGGTAATGCTACTCTAGTGACGTGGAACAGTCCCCACTCACCACGAGAATCAGGGTTCCCAAGCACTCTGCCAGAGCCTGGCGTAGCAACATGTGGCGGATCTGAAAGGTCCTCACTAGCTTGTCCATAAGTGCCTTCTGTTTTCCCATGAAGCAGCTGTGACAGGGTCGTCCAGTGAGAACGGGGTCGGTGGCAGAGGCGCAGGGCTGACTAGGAATGTGTGTGAAGGAGGGCTGTGTGTCGACTCTAATATCTCAGAAAAGGATCCCTGTTAAAAAATAAAAATAAAAAACACAGCTCTCCTAGATTTTGAACCCCTCCCTACACATCTCCACCCATATTTCCCCCCCCTTCATTATTATTGTTTTCAAGTCCTCTTTTTCAACTTTTTCCTCCTCTGCTTTCTTGAAAATGTCCTCCCTTGTTGTGGATTACTACAACTACTCCACTTGGTGTTTTGTAACTTGGTCAAACAGGCAGCCCATTTCCGATATATTTTTCAGTAATTTATCTTTTCACCAGTCAGATCAGCTGCAAAATATCTGATGTGAAAAGATCTGATGTGATTAATCAAAATAACAATTAGTGGAAAACATATCAGAATTGTGCTGCATGTGCAAATGTAGCCATAGTGTCGCCTGCCTGTATGCAAGAAAACTACAGCCTTTACAAAAAGGTCTGAATGTTCACGGCACAGCAGGAAGTTTCAACAGAGTAACCGGTTCAAGCTCTACTTCATATGTTCGCCTTAAATCACTGAAGTAGTTTTAAGCAGGGTACTTATCTTGTATAATTACCATACACAATAGCATTACTAATGTGGAAATGAAATCACTTAAATGACTAAAATGTAAAAAATACACATACATACAGTACCAGTCAAAAGTTTGGACACCTACACATTCTAGGATTTTCTTTATTTGGACTATTTTCTACATTGTAGAATAATAGTGAAGACATCACAACTATGAAATAACACATTTGTTGATCTCGCTCACCGAGGCCGACATGAGAAAGGTCTTTAATCAGGTCAACACCCACAAGGCCGTGTGGCCCATATTCCAGGGCGGGTTATCAGAGCACGTACAGAACAGCTGGCAGGCATATTCACAGTAGCTTTCAACCTCTCCGTGTGACCACTATCCTTCCTGTCCCCAAGAACTCTAAGGCTTCATGCCAGCACTCACTTCTGGAATCATGAATGAAGTACTTTGAGAGAGAGGCTGGTTATGACACACATTAGCTCCACCATCCCAGACACCCTAGACCTATTCCAATTTGCATACCTCCCCAAAAGATCCATGGATGACCTAGTCTTACTCTCCACACATTACTCTCCACACTGCCCACACCCACCTAGATAAGAGGAATGTTGGAATGAGATGGTTGAAAAGCATGTGTCCACATACTTTTAACCATGGTGCAGTTGAGAATGCTGGTCATTGACTACAGCTCAGCATTCAACAACATTGTCCTCTCCAAGCTCGTCACAAATCTTAGGACTCTGGGTTTGAACACTTCCATCTGTAACTGGATCCTGGACTTCCTGACCCCAAGTGGTAAGGGTAAGTAACCTCCGCCAAGCTGACCCTTAACACTAGGGCCCCACAGGGGTGAGTGCTTAGTCCCCTCCTGTAGTTCACCCATGACTGTGTGGCCACGCATGACTCCAACACCATCATCAAGTTTGCTGACTTCACAACGGTGGTAGGCCTGATCACCGGTGACGATGAGTCAGCCTACAGGGAGGAGGGCAGAGATCTGGCAGTTTGGTGCCAGAGCAACAACGTCTCCCCCTCAAGGTCAATGAGATGATCATGGACTACAGGAAACGGGGGGAGACCACGCCCCCCATCCATATTGATGGGGTTGCAGTGGAGCAGGTCGAGATGTTCAAGTTCCTCTGTGTCTATATCACTAAAGACTTAAAATTATCCTAACACACACGTACAGTCGTGAAGAAGGCGCAACAGAGTTTGGCATGGGCCCTCAAAACCTCAAAAGGTTATACAATTGGTATGGCAATAGTACCGGTCTTGAACACATGGCGTTACAGAGGTTGTTGCGGACAGCCCAGGACATCTACTATGTATATCAGGTAGTGTGGAAGGAAGGCCCATAAAATTGTTAACCAATAAAAGAGTCTAACCGGGGTATCTTGAAGTATCAAAAAAATAGCTTAGTACAGTGCCTTGCGAAATATTCGGCCCCCTTGAACTTTGCGACCTTTTGCCACATTTCAGGCTTCAAACATAAAGATATAAAACTGTATTTTT
Source organism: Oncorhynchus clarkii lewisi (assembly GCF_045791955.1). Classification (NCBI taxonomy): domain Eukaryota; kingdom Metazoa; phylum Chordata; class Actinopteri; order Salmoniformes; family Salmonidae; genus Oncorhynchus; species Oncorhynchus clarkii. Next base: position 15,414,069 of record NC_092175.1, on the reverse strand, counting down.
TTGTGAAGAATCAACAACAAGTGGGACACAATCATGAAGTGGAACAACATTTATTGGATATTTCAAACTTTTTTAACAAATCAAACACTGAAAAATTCAGCGTGCAAAATTATTCAGCCCCTTTACTTTCAGTGCAGCAAACTCTCTCCAGAAGTTCAGTGAGGATCTCTGAATGACCCAATGTTGACCTAAATGACTAATGATGATAAATACAATCCACCTGTGTGTAATCAAGTCTCCGTATAAATGCACCTGCACTGTGATAGTCTCAGAGGTCCGTTAAAAGCGCAGAGAGCATCATGAAGAACAAGGAACACACCAGGCAGGTTCGAGATACTGTTGTGAAGAAGTTTAAAGCCGGATTTGGATACAAAACGATTTCCCAAGCTTTAAACATCCCAAGGAGCACTGTGCAAGCGATAATATTGAAATGGAAGGAGTATCAGACCACTGCAAATCTACCAAGACCTGGCCGTCCCTCTAAATTTTCAACTCATACAAGGAGAAGACTGATCAGAGATGCAGCCAAGAGGCCCATGATCACTCTGGATGAACTGCAGAGATCTACAGCTGAGGTGGGAGACTCTGTCCATAGGACAACAATCATTCGTATATTGCACAAATCTGGCCTTTATGGAAGAGTGGCAAGAAGAAAGCCATTTCTTAAAGATATCCATAAAAAGTGTTGTTTAAAGTTTGCCACAAGCCACCTGGGAGACACACCAAACATGTGGAAGAAGGTGCTCTGGTCAGATGAAACCAAAATTGAACTTTTTGGCAACAATGCAAAACGTTATGTTTGGCGTAAAAGCAACACAGCTCATCACCCTGAACACACCATCCCCACTGTCAAACATGGTGGTGGCAGCATCATGGTTTGGGCCTGCTTTTCTTCAGCAGTCCCTGGACAGGGAAGATGGTTAAAATTGATGGGAAGATGGATGGAGCCAAATACAGGACCATTCTGGAAGAAAACCTGATGGAGTCTGCAAAAGACCTGAGACTGGGACGGAGATTTGTCTTCCAACAAGACAATGATCCAAAACAAAGCAAAATCTACAATGGAATGGTTCAAAAATAAACATATCCAGGTGTTAGAATGGCCAAGTCAAAGTCCAGACCTGAATCCAATCGAGAATCTGTGGAAAGAACTGAAAACTGCTGTTCACAAATGCTCTCCATCCAACCTCACTGAGCTCGAGCTGTTATCCAATAAATGTTGTTCCACTTCATGATTGTGTCCCACTTGTTGTTGATTCTTCACAAAAAAATACAGTTTTATATCTTTATGTTTGAAGCCTGAAATGTGGCAAAAGGTCGCAAAGTTCAAGGGGGCCGAATACTTTCGCAAGGCACTGTATGTCATCCTGGGATAAAGGATTTGGAGAATCCAAGAATACATAATAGGGGTTTTTAATACACCCAAAACAGGGTAAACCTCGTTGATCGCACGATACCCGTAATACACAATATATAAAGCAGGCAGCATAACAGCTACACCAAAGAATATGTACTCACATGACCAACGGACATGGGAACAATAACAGGACAACGGTGAACAAAGGGCACAATTATACAATTTCTAATCAATGGGAATAGGGACCAGGTGTGCGTGATGACAGTTCCGGACAGATCAGTGATAGTACCCCTCCATCACAGGAACGCAGTGCGGGTCGATCAGGACCCGATGCAGCTGCTGAGGTTGCATCGTCTTTGGACAGGCCAGCTGCCGAAGTAGCAGCGGCGCCGGATGGACCAGTTGCAGTGGCGTCGGATGGGCCGGTTGTGGCGACGTCGGACGGCCCAGTTGCAGCTGCCGAAGTAGCGGCGGTGTCGGACGGGCCATTCCTGCTGTCTCCCTTAATGGTTATTCTGTCACGCTGGTATAAAGGATTTGGAGACAGGCGCAAGAATAAACAATAAGGGTTTTTACACCCAAAACAAACACATATACAAAACACTGGGCTGTACCCAAATAAAAGAGCGAGGGCAAACCTCGTTGAATGACACAGGACAATACCTGTAATACACATTATATATAGCACACAGCATAACAGCTGCACCAACACATAGGTACTCACACAACCAACGGACATGGGAACAATAAATCGACAGGACAATGGTGAACAAAGGGCACACTTATACAATTACTAATCAATGGGAATAGGGACCAGGTGTGCATAATGACAGTTCCGGAGGGATCCGTGACACAGTAGCCGAGCATGACTCGTATCTACCATCCTAGTGCTGACCCAAATGCTGTGGGCCGCCATATATGCATTGATATCTCTCAACATTATTACTGGGTTTCTATCACTAAGCACAGAAGTACAGCTCATTGAAAACAACTATTACCACTTCTAACCCTAATTCTAACTTTAACCCTAAACCTTTTTTCACCTTCGACCTTAGCTGGGAAGCTGACACTATATATATTTTTATTTTATTTATTTCACCTTTATTTAACCAGGTAAGCTAGTTGAGAACAAATTCTCATTTACAACTGCGACCTGGCCAAAATAAAGCAAAGCAAACAGCAACACAGAGTTACACATGGAGTAAACAAGCGTACAGTCCATAACACAATAGAAAAAAATAAAGTCTATATACAGTGTGTGCAAATGGTGTGTGCAATGACCAATCAGACTTGTTATAGCTTCCTGTTGATACTAGCGTTACCTAGCATGCTGAGGGCTTGTTTATCACCCACATGGTGATTAGCTGTTGGCTATCAAGCGTGGTATCACTTAATTAAACATTCTGTTGGAGAGAGCTTTCAGACAACTCAAAACATAACAGAGCCTACTCCATGTTTCACTGTAGGTGTTTTTTTCTTTGAAAGCGTCATTTTTTCGTCTGTGAACATAGAGCTGATGTGACTTGACAAAAAGCTCCAGTTATGACTCATCTGGCCAAATGACATTCTCCCAGAAGGATTGTGGCTTGTCAATATGCATTTTAGCAAATTCCTGTTTTAAAAAAAATGTTTTCTTTCAAAAGTGGAGTCCTCTTGGGTCTTCTTCCATGGAGCCCACTTTGCTGAAAAAGTGACGGATGGTGCAATTAAATCAAATCAAATGTTATGTCACATACACATGGTTAGCAGATGTTAATGCGAGTGTAGCAAAATGCTAGTGCTTCTAGTTCCGACAATGCAGTAATATCCAACGAGTAATCTAACCTAACAATTTCACAATTACCTTATACACACAAGTGTAAAGGAATGAATAAGAATATGAACATAAAAAAATATATATGAATGAGTGATGGTATAGAACGGCATAGGCAAGATGCAGTGGATGGTATAGAGTACAGTATATACATATGAGAAGAGTAATGCAGGGTATGTAAACATATAAAAGTGGCATTGTTTAAAGTGGCTAGTGATACATTTATTACATCAATTTGTAAATTATTAAAGTGGCTGGAGTTGAGTCAGTATGTTGGCAGCAGCCACTCAATGTTAGTGATGGCTGTTAGCAGTCTGATGGCCTTGAGATAGAAGCTGTTTTTCAGTCTCTCGGTCCCTGCTTTGATGCACCTATACTGACCTCGCCTTCTGGATGATAGCGGGGTGAACAGGCAGTGACTCGGGTGGTTGTTGTCCTTGATGATCTTTTTGGCCTTTCTGTGACATCGGGTGGTGTAGGTGTCCTGGAGGGCAGGTAGTTTGCCCCCGGTGATGCGTTGTGCAGACCTCACTGCCCTGTGGAGAGCCTTACGGTTATGGGTGGAGCAGTTGCCATACCATGCGGTGATACAGCCCGACAGGATGCTCTCGATTGTGCATCTGTGAAAGTTTGTGAGCGTTTTTGGTGACAAGCCGAATTTCTTCAGCCTCCTGAGGTTGAAGAGGCGCTGTTGCGCCTTCTTCACCACGCTGTCTGTGTGGTTGGACCATTTCAGTTTGTCCGTGATGTATATGCAGAGGAGCTTAAAACTTTTCACCTTCTCAACTACTGTCCCGTCGATGTGGGTAGGGGGCTGCTCCCTCTGCTGTTTCCTAAAGTCCACGATCATCTCCTTTGTTTTGTTGACGTTGAGTGTGAGGTTATTTTCCTGACATCACACTCCGAGGGCCCTGACCTCCTCCCTGTAGGTCGTCTCGTCGTTGTTGGTAATCAAGCATACCACTGTAGTGGCGTCTGCAAACTTGATGATTGAGTTGGAGGCGTGCATGGCCACGCAGTCGTGGGTGAACAGGGAGTACAGGAGAGGGCTGAGAACGCACCCTTGTGGGGCCCCAGTGTTGAGGATCAGCAGGGTGGAGATGTTGTTACCTACCCTCACCACCTGGGGGTGGCTCGTCAGGAAGTCCAGGACCCAGTTGCACAGGGCGGGGTCGAGACCCAGCTTCACTGCGTCGGCCGCAGTGAAGGAGAGCCCACAGGTTTTGGTAGCAGGCCATGTCAGTGGCACTGTATTGTCCTCAAATAAGTTGTTTAGTCTGTCTGGGAGCAAGACATCCTGGTCCGCGACGGGGCTGGTTTTCCTTTTATAGTCTGTGATTGACTGTAGACCCTGCCACATACCTCTCATGTCTGAGCCGTTGATGCTTAGCTTGTTTGATTGCCTTGCGGAGGGAATAGATACACTGTTTGTATTCGGTCATGTTTCCGGTCACCTTGCCCTGATTAATAGCGTGAATGCTGCCATCCATCCAAGGTTTCTGGTTTGGGAATGTTTTAATAGACATCGCCGATGCACTTGCTAATAAACTTGCTCACCGAATCAGCGTATTCATCAATGTTGTTGTTCGCCGCAATGTGGAACATATCCCAGTCCACGTGATCGAAGCAATCTTGAGCGTGGAATCAGATTGGTCAGACCAGCGTTGAACAGCCCTGAGCGCGGAAGCTATAGGCTGGAAGCAACAAAATGGAGTTGTGGTCAGCTTTTCCAAAAGGATGGTGGGGGAGGGCCTTATATGCCTTGTGGAAGTTAGAATAACAATGATCTAGGGTTCTGCCAGCCCTGGTTGCACAATCGATATGCTGATAGAGTTTAGGGAGCCTTGTTTTCAGATTAGCCTGGTTAAAATCCCCAGCTACAATAAATGCAGCCTCAGGATATGTGGTTTCCAGTTTACATAGAATCAAATGAAGTTTGTTCAGGGCCATCGATGTGTCTGCTTGGGTGGGATATATGCGGCTGTGATTATAATCGAAGAGAATTCTCTAGGTAGATAATGCGGTCTGCATTTGATTGTGAGGATTTCTAAATCAGGTGAACAGAAGGACTTGTGTTCCTGTATGTTATGATCACACCACGTCTCGTTAATCATAAGGCATACACCCCCGCCCTTCTTCTTACCAGATAGATGCTTGTTTCTGTTGCTGCGATGCGTGAAGAAACCAGCTGGCTGATGTACCTTCACCTTGGAGTTCAGCTTGTGTCTCTTTGGCAGTTATCCTTGGTTCATTTTCTACCATTCGCGCTATCCTTCTGTTCAATCTGGGGTTAATTTTCCTGTTGCGGCTGCGCCCAGGGAAGTTGGCTACAGTTCCATGAACCTTAAACTTCTAAATAATATTTGCAACTGCTTGGAGATGGTCTTGTAGCCTTTACCATGCTTGTCTATTATTTTCTTTCTGATCTCCTCAGACAAATCTCTCCTTTGCTTTCTCTGGTACATGTTCAGTGTGGTGCACACAATAATACCAAACAGCACAGTGACTACTTTTCTCCATTTAAATAGGCTGAATGACTGATTACAAGATTGGAGGCGTGTGATACTAATTAAAGAAACAAATTAGTTTGAAATATCACTATAATTCCATTATTTATAATATTTTCTAAGGGGTACCAACACATGTGTCCAGGCCATTTTAGAATATATTTGTATAATAAGCAATAATTAATCTCTTTTCACAGCTTCTTTGCTTTATTCTATGACATACCAAAGGCATGCAAGTATACATGATAATATATATTTAAATTTCATCACTTTTCAGGAGGAATTAAGCATTATTTCAATGAGCTGTAAGGGTACCAACACATTTGAGCATGTGTGTATTCTTCTCTGATGGCTTACTGGCATATAAGGTTTGACATTAGCCCACAGCTCAGGTAGACAATTGTAGGCCTATAGGTTTAAGATGATCATTGTCACTCGTATTGTGTATGCTTGTGCATGCCGTGTTTGCATCAGCCACCGCTTAACAGTATCAGTAGTGACATTAGGCTAGTTACATAGTACTGTTGGTAATACGTAGCCAATGTTGGTTGCTGTTTTGGGGGTTCAGTTGTATATTGTATGTAGTTTTATACTATGAAATGGTATGTCATGGTTGAGCTGTGCCGCAGCAGTTGAATGTCGGCTCAATTCTCCATATTATGTTTTCTGTTTATGTAACCATGTATGCTTTTCTATTCCAAATCTTAGTCAGGCAAACACAGCCTCCCTGTCACGTTCTGACCTTTATTTCCGTTGTATTGTATTTATTTAGTATGGTCAGGGCGTGAGTTGGGTGGGCAGTCTATGTTTGTTTTTCTATGTTTTGGGGCATTTCTATGTTTTCGGCCTAGTATGGTTCTCAATCAGAGGCAGGTGTCATTAGTTGTCTCTGATTGAGAATCATACTTAGGTAGCCTGGGTTGCACTGTTTGTTTGTGGGTGATTGTCTATGTTGATGGCTTGTTTCAGCACAGTCCATATGATTAGCGTCACGGTTGTTATTTTGTTTACTGGTTTTGTATAGTGTTCAGTGTTCACTACTTTCTTTATTAAAGATTGACAGTGGACACTTACCACGCCGCGTATTGGTCCTCAGATCCATCTCGCCTCTCCTCTTCAGATGAAGAGGAGGACGACCGTGACAGAATCACCCACCAACCAAGGACCAAGCGGCGTGGTAGAAAACAGCGACGACAGCAGCAGCAGCAGCAGCAACAACAGCGGCCGGTATCACAGGACTCCTGGACATGGGAGGAGATACTGAACGGAGAGGGACCCTGGGCACAGGCTGGGGAATATCGCCGCCCCAAAGCAGAGCTGGAGGCAGCGAAAGCTGAGCGGCGGCGATATGAGGAGGCAGCACGACAGTGCGACAGGTACGAGAGACAGCCCCAAAAAAAATTTGGGGGGGAGGCACACGAGGGGTGGAGCTAAGCCAGGTAGCAGACCTGCGCTCACTCCTCGTGCTTATTATAAGCATCGAGATACTGGGCAGGCACCGTGTTATGCGGTTAAGCGCACGGTGTCGCCAGTACGTGTCCATAGCCCGGTGCGCTATAGGACAGCCCCCCGAGAGTGTCATGCGAGTGCGGGCATCGAGCCAGGGCGTATGGTGCCTGCTCAGCGGGTCTGGTCGTCGGTACGCAGTTTTGGCCCAGGGTATCCTGCGCCGGCTCTGCGTGCTGTGTCTCCGGGGCGCTGGGAGGGTGCAGTGCGTCCTCTGCCCGCGCTCCGCTCGTGCCGGGCGAATGTGGGAATGGAGCCGAAGGGAGAGGTGCGTGTAGTAAGCACTAGATCTCCCGTGCTTACCCACAACCCAGTTCAACCTGTGCCTGCACTCTGGAGGGTCCGGGCTAGAGTGGTTATCCAGCCTGGGGAAGTGGTGCCAAGGTTGCGCACCAGAGCTCCAGTGCTCCCCCACAGCCCGGTCTTTCAGGTGCCTCCTCTTAACCCCAAGCCTCCTGAAGGTCTTCCCAGCCTGGTGGTTCCTGTGGCAGGCCCACGCACCAGGCTGTCTCTCTGTCTCCTCCCTGCAGGTGGTCCTGTCTGTCCGGCGCCGCTGCCGGAGTCTTCCGCCTGTCCGGCGCCGCTGCCGGAGTCTTCCGCCTGTCCGGCGCCGCTGCCGGAGTCTCCCGCCTGTCCGGCGCCTCTGAAGGAGTCTCCCGCCTGTCCGGCGCCTCTGAAGGAGTCTCCCGCCTGTCCGGCGCCTCTGCCGGAGTCTCCCGCCTGTCCGGCGCCTCTGCCGGAGTCTCCCGCCTGTCCGGCGCCTCTGCCGGAGCCTCCCGCCTGTCCGGCGCCTCTGCCGGAGCCTCCCGCCTGTCCGGCGCCTCTGCCGGAGCCTCCCGCCTGTCCGGCGCCTCTGCCTGAGCCCCCCGCCTGTCCGGCGCCGCTGCCGGAGCACCCCGCCTGCCCGGCGCCGCTGCCGGAGCCCCCCGCCTGCCCGTCGCCGCTGCCGGAGCCCCCCGCCTGCCCGGCGCCGCTGCCGGAGCCCCCCGCCTGCCCGGCGCCGCTGCCGGAGCCCCCCGCCTGCCCGGCGACGCTGCCGGAGCCCCCCGCCTGTCCGGCGCCGCTGCCGGAGCCCCTCTGCCCAGAGCTGCTTCCGCCCCTCTGTCCTGAGCAGCTACCCCTCTGTCCCGAGCAGCTGCTCCTCTGTCCCGAGCAGCTGTCCCTCTGTCCCGAGCAGCTGTCCCTCTGTCCCGAGCTGCCCCTCTGTCCCGAGCAGCCCCTCTGTCCAGTGGGGTCATTGAGAGGGGTGGTCATGGTGAGAAAGCCACGGAGGCGGACAATAAGGCGGACTAAGACAATGATGAAGTGGAGTCCGCGTCCCGCGCCAGAGCCGCCACCGCGGACAGACGCCCACCCAGACCCTCCCCTATAGGTCAAGGTTTTGCGGTCGGAGTCCGCACCTTTGGGGGGGGGGGTACTGTCACGTTCTGACCTTTATTTCCGTTGTATTGTATTTATTTAGTATGGTCAGGGCGTGAGTTGGGTGGGCAGTCTGTTTTTCTATGTTTTGGGGCATTTCTATGTTTTCGGCCTAGTATGGTTCTCAATCAGAGGCAGGTGTCATTAGTTGTCTCTGATTGAGAATCATACTTAGGTAGCCTGGGTTGCACTGTTTGTTTGTGGGTGATTGTCTATGTTGATGGCTTGTTTCAGCACAGTCCATATGATTAGCTTCACGGTTGTTATTTTGTTTACTGGTTTTGTATAGTGTTCAATGTTCACTACTTTCTTTATTAAAGATTGACCATGGACACTTACCACGCCGCGTATTGGTCCTCAGATCCATCTCGCCTCTCCTCTTCAGATGAAGAGGAGGACGACCGTGACACTCCCTTTATCAATGGTCCAATAGCAGGGTTTCAGTTAATCTTGGGCATCAAGACCCTTCGGCGTGTAGCCTGCCCAGGAATACATCTGACTACTACTCTTCATGGGCTACGGTGCAGCGACCAACATGCATATAAAAAAGTATCTTTCTTTCATGTTCTAAAAGCCTATTTTCGCTTTCTAATTAGGGGTTATAAATGTTATCCATTTTAGAATAAGGCCATAACGTAACAAATTGTGAAAAAAGTCAAGTGGTCTGAATACTTTCCGAAGGAACTGTACAGTTGTGATGAACACGATGGGAGACAGAGAGCTGGTTTCAAGCGCAGCAGGTGTTTATTGTAACTGCCCACAGGAGGAGGCAGGTAGCCGGGTCCAGCGGCAGGCAGAAGGTCATATAAAAAAAGTTTACCTTTAGCAAGTCAGATAATAATTCTTATTTACAATGACGTCCTAGGAACAGTGGGTTAACTGCCTTGTTCAGAGGCAGAATGACAGAATTTTACCTTGTCAGCTCGTGGATTCGATCTAGCAACCTTTTCGTTTGCTGGCCCAACGCTCTAACCACTCGGCTACCTGCCGCCATACGTAGTGGGTCCAAAAAGGCAACAGTACATGCAGGGAAAAGGCTAGTAACATCGTCCGGGAAATCAGGCAAAAGGCGACGTTAGTGAGGCAGGCCAAAACCATCATACATGGTAGGATTAAATTAAGGGAACAACAGCGCTCCAACTCGCCGTGTATCACAAACAAACAATTCCTCACAATGATGGGTTGCAAAGAACTGAACTAAATAGTGTGTGATAATGACATACAGGTGATCAGAATTCAGGTGATTGGGATCTGGAGAGTGAGCTGCGTTCAGGGGATCTATGTGTTTGAGAGTGTGAGCTGGAAAGTGAGCTACATTCAGGGGATCTACAGTACGTGTTTGAGACTGAGTTGGAAGCAGACGTTACAACAGTATAGCTGCAGATGGTTGGTTCGGTTCACAGGTAGAATATTGTAATTTACCAATTTACAAATTTACCATGACAACTCATCTTGCCTCAACAAGGCCACTGGGCTGTGCATCAGATGAGAACAGCCTACTCATAGCTCTGAAAAGAAATCTGCATGGGGTGATTACTTCACAGTGGAGATGGGTAGATTATTTTAATTTACCAAGATGGCAGGTTCATCTTGCCTCAGTGAGGACACCGGGCAGTGAGTAAATGGTAAATAAGACTACTCATAGTTCTGAGAAGAGATCTCGGTATGTTGCAATGCAGTTTTGGGCCTCCCGAGTGGCGCAGCAGTCTACGGCACTGCATCACAGTGTTTGAGGTGTCACTACAGACCAGGGTACTATTCCAGGCTGTGTCACAGCTGGCCATGACCAGGAGACCCAAGACCCAGGTAATTGGACCAGCATTGTCTGGGTTAGGGGAGGATTTAGGAGGTCCTTGTCCCATTGCGCTCTAGTGACTCCTTGTGGTGGGCCGGGTGCCTGCAAGCTAAGCTGTATGGTATTTCCTCCGACACATTGGTGCGGCTGGCTTCTGGTTTAAGCTTCTGGCTTAAGCAAGCAGTGCGGCTTGGGGTCATGTTTTGGTGGACGCTTGGCTCTCGATCTTTGCCTCTCCCGAGTCTGTAGGGGAGTTGCAGCGATGGGATAAAACTGTAACTACTTGGATATCATGAAATTGGCGAGAAAAAGGGGTTAGAGTACAAAAACAAATTATATCTATAAATATTTCCCATTTACCAATATGGCAGGTTCATCTTACCTCACCGAGGCCACCGGGCAGTGAGTAACATGGGAAATAAGCCTACTGCGGATTTCTGAGAAGCTGTTTCAGAAACAGGCTGACTAGAAAGGGCACACGCTAGATAGCTTGCTGTTGCTAGCTAATTTGTCCTGGGATATAAACATTGGGGTTTTACTATACCAAAAATGCACAAGGTCATTTTTTTCTGGATCTTTGTAGAATTTTGACCCATTTTGAGTCGCACAAAATTGTGTGTTCTTTTCTCTGACAATTAATACACAGATGAAAGGGGAAGCCTAATTAGTTTCTTGTAATCTCTCCTCCTTCAGTATTCTTCTTCTGTGGACTTTAGATGGCGGTTGGCAACCAACTTTAAGGTGCATTCTGCCATCAACTGACCTTGTCTAGAAAAAAACGTGTATCTTGACTACAGTGTTCCCTGGTCAGATGTTATTGTTAGGGAAAACTCATGCCCCTAACCATTCTCAATTTCTGGATTAATGTGTTGCAGCTATACAATAGGATCTACAGTAGAGTCTAAGTCTGAGAGAACAGGTTGTTACTTATATCCTGAGGCTATGTCTCTGTCCTGGAATCAGAGTGGACCTACTTTTGTCACCCCCCTCTAAAGGAACACAACAATAGTAAAGGGGGCAGGATTGGAGAGTTTTTGTTCTGAGTAAGAAAGTAGCACCCTGTCACTTTGAGGGAAGCCTTTTGTTTGTGTTATTCCTATTGTACACATACTCACACCCAGGCATGTGCGCACGTACACAAGCATAGGAGGTTGGTGGCACCTTAATTGTGGAGGACGGGCTCGTGTTAATGGCTGGAACGGAATAGGTGGAATGGTTTCCATGTGTTTGATGCCATTCCATTTACTCTATTCCAGATGTTATTATGAGTCGTCCTCCCTTCAGCAGCCTCCACTGATTCCAGGTGTTTTCAGATGGGATGGGAGGATGTTACAAAGTATTCCCTTGGAGAACTATTAAAATCACTGTGTGAGGTCAATTGTTAGCTGAGTGATGGTGGTGATGTGATGTGTGTGCATAATGGTGGTTTCATTGGTGTGCTGTTGAGATAGAGGAAATAAGAGTCGGTGATGTAACTGTGAGGAGACACACATGCACACCCACACTGGCATATTGTACTGGTATTGGATTTTCTCTCTATCATGGTCCCTCCACACTATCTGTCCAAGTATTCAGAGCTGGCCAGCTTCATAGCGCCTATGTTTTTCATCCAAACATTCCACCTCGTCAGACCGCAACTTAGAATGAAAGAGAACTGTCTGCTTTATTTTACCAAGCATTATACCATACCAACATGATATTTCACACTGTGCTCTGGATTTCATTGCCAGCAGATTTTTACAAATCATACTTGATAGTCTGTGTAGTCTCAGTTATGTCTGGTTATAGCCTTTTATGGTGAACAATACAATGGAGGTTTGTAAAAGGTTGTTGGCAAACTTTCCCCTTGACACTGCAGCAGTCCAACTCAGCAGATATAACCTACTGCATCCACTCACAGGGTATTCAGGGTTTGGCTCCTTTGTCTCCTCACATACAAACACCTGATATCAGACACTGAAGTGTGTTATTCATGTAGACCTCTCACAAACTCTAATCTGTGGATTAGAACCCAAACTAACACACTCCTCGGTATCTCCTCTGCAAATACAAAAGCGATATACAGATCCTAAAACAAATGAATATGAAGGAGAATGACTCCGGTCGATGCTTGATGGAAATTTGTGTCAGGAACATGCTGATTATGTTTTTGTTCACACCTACAGAGCTGCCTAACTTGGTGTCCCTGCCAAGGCGAGCTGAGCTGTCTGCCTGTTTCTGTAGCAGAGCTGATTCTGCGTTTCAAATGGCATCCTATGCCTTACATAATGCACTACTTTGTCTCTGGTCAAACATAGTGCACTATATAGGGAATAGGGTGCCATTTGCGACTCATGTGAAGTCTCCTTAATCAAGCATTGCCTGGGACCTGCGATAGTTATAGGATATCAGCTTTCCAATCTCTCTCTATTCTTGCCCTCAGATAAAGTAGGTAGGAAGGTGTGTTCTTTGAATATAAAACCATTTAGGCTGGATTACAGTCCATTTCAGACAGAACACAGAAAAGAGGTTACATGCACACACACAGATGTAAAGGCACAAATAAATACAGACTAGGGCTGTGACTGTCATGAAATTTAGGATGTTCGATTATTTTTCTGCCAAATAACTGCGGTCACCGTCATAACCGTTCAAATAGCAAATCAATTAAATGACAATAAAGGCTCACATGTTCTTCTCTCTCACACTGTCACAGTGTGCGCTGTTTTTGGTAAGCCATTGGATGCATGTATTTCATGATACTTGTTTGCTACAACACCATGCTGAAACAAGGAGATACAAAGTCCATGTTACCATGAAAACGGACAGCTGCAGGAGTCTTCAGTCAGCTACTTGTTCCACAACACAAAACTGGCTAGTTGTATCTTCTCTCGTCTTTTCTTATATCGGTGGTTGGAGGTGAACCAGGCTTACTTTTACTTTCCTGCTTTTGGGTAAAGTTTGTCAATTTGAAAATGAAGTTCAAAACAAGGAAAGTTGTAATTAGGTCATGACGGTCTTCATACATTTTTGTCGGTTACAAGTTTATACAATTTTGGTGCCTTAAAAACCTCTTGAAGCTAGGGGGCAGTATTTTGATGTTTGGATAAAAAACGTTCCCAAAGTAAACTGCCTATTTCTCAGGCCCAGAAGCTAGAATACGCATATAATTGGCAGATTAGGTGTCACGAGTCCGACCGAGGGTGGCTTCCCTTCCCGGTCGGGTGGCGCTCGGCGGTCGTCGTCACCGGCCTATTATCTGCCACTGATTGTCTTTCCTCCCCCTCCTTGTATGTTTATTGGTAGCACCTGTTTGTGAATGATTAGTTGGGCTTTATTAGACAGCCGGCCCACCTGTTTGTTGTGCGGGATTAATTATTGTGACCTTCGGTTCTGTAGTAGAGGAACGTGTTTGTTCCTGGTCGTGTATTTCAGTTGTACATTTTTCGTCCCCCGTGTTTGGGGCCGTTATTGTTGTGAGCACCCTGTGGTGCGTTTGTGCATTAAAGAGCACTCTCTGTTTCCTGCGTCTGACTCCACACCCACGACACCCGGAGCATTATATTAGGATAGAAAACACTAAAAAAAATGTCAAAATATTGTCTGTGAGTACAACAGAACTGATATTGCAGACAAAAACCATTTAAAGGGATATCAACCAGATTCCCTTCCCTATGGCTTCCACAGGGTGTGAACAGTCTTTAGACATAGTTTCAGGCTTTTATTCTGAAAAACGAGTGAGAATGATCACATCGCGTCAGTGGATAGCCAGATGTCCTTAGATTTGTTCATGCGCGCGCCTCTGGAGGGAGACCTTTTCTTTCTCTCTTGTACTGAAAAGTTTACCGTCCGGTTGAAATATTATCGATTGTTTATTGTAAAAACAACCCGAGGATTGATTATAAAAAAACATTTGACTTGTTTCTACAAACTTTATGGATACTATTTGGAATTTTTGTCTGCCTGTCGTGACCTGCACGAGCCTGTGGATTACTAAACAAAATGGAGGTTATGGATATATAGAGAATCTTTATGGAACAAAACAAACATGTATTGTGTAACTGGGAGTCTCGTGAGTGCAAACATACGAAGATCATTAAAGGTAAGTGATTCATTTGATTGCTTTTCTGACTTTTGTGACCAATCTATTTTGCTGCTAGCTGTTTGTAATGTTTTGTCTGTTGAGAGCTGTCCTCACATAATCGCATGGTTTGCTTTCACCATAAAGCTTTTTGGAAATCTGACATGCCAGGTGGATTAACAACAAGCTAAGCTGTGTTTAGATATATTTCACTTGTGATTTCAAGAAAATGTAATATTTTTAGTAATTTAATTTGAATTTGGCGCTCTGCAATTCACCGGATATTGACGAAAATGATCCCGCTAAAGGGATCGGTGCGCCAAGAGGTTAATTAACCAGTTGGATTTAGGGGGCGCTATTTTAATTTTTGGATGAAAAACGTTCCTGTTTTAAACAAGATATTTTGTCATGAAAAGATGCTCAACTATGCATATAATTGACAGCTTTGGAAAGAAGACACTGCCGTTTCCAAAACTGCAAAGATATTGTCTGTGAGTGCCACAGAACTGATGTTACAGGCGAAACCCAGATAAAAATCCAATCAGGAAGTGCCGCATTTTTTGAAACCGCCTCATGCCAATGACTCCTTATATGGCTGTGAATGAGCTGCGAATGAGCTCACGTTTTCCACATTTTCCCCAAGGTGTCTACAGCATTGTGATGTCTTTTTAGGCATTTCCCTTGAAGAATGGCTGTAAGGGACCATATATGGCATGTGGTCACATGGTGTATCCCGCAGAAAACCTTGTGTAAAATACTGAGGTAGCCACTTTTCCAATCGCTTCTTTTGAGAAACCAACTGCCTCGACGGATATATTATCGAATATATTTGTTAAAAACACCTTGAAGATGGATCCTAAACAACGTTTGCCGTGTTTCTGTCGATATTATGGAGCAAATTTTGAAAAAAGTTTGCCGTTATAGTTGTAGCATTTTAGGGTCGGTTTCTCAGCCAAGCATGATGAACAAACGGGAGCTATTTTGCCTACAAAAATAATATTTTTGTAAACAAGGAACATTTGCTATCTAACTGGGAGTCTCCTGAGTGAAAGCATCTGAAGTTCTTCAAAGGTAAATTATTTAATTTGGTTGCTTTTCTTATTTTCGTGAAAATGTTGCCTGCTGCCAGCAGAGCCTAGCATAGCATTATACCATGATAAACTTACACAAATGCTTGTCTAGCGTTGGCTGTAACGTATATTTTGTTGTTAACAAAAGGCTAAGCTTGTGTTTGAATATATTTATTTCATTTCATTTGCAATTTTCATGAATAGGAAAAGTTTATAGGGGTATTTATGTCCGTTGCGTTATGCTAATGCGTTTGAGGCTATGATTACGCTCCCGGATACGGGTTTGGTCGTCGCAAAAGGTTAATACAAATTGCCAAATTGTGCATGTGGACAGACAGACAAACGGTCAGACAGACAGATGGTGAATCTTTTGTCTGTGTGAAATTAGTATACAATATAAAGTTGTGTATTTCTACCCTGCTCTAGGTTTGTGATGATAGCCAGTGCCGTCATTATAACTGGGCTTCCGCGGCTTCAGCCCCCGATGGTCTTGATCCAGCCCCGAACATTTGATGGTCCAATAATTTAAGAAAAATTATGTATAAATATACTTTCTTTTCAGTATGATATGAGTTTTAATAACCAAGCATCACTATGCAGTATACTGTACGTACAGTTGAAGTCGAAAGTTTGCACACACTTAGGTGGAAGTCATTAAAACTCGTTTTTCAACCACTCCACAAATTCCTTGTTACCAAACCATAGTTTTGGCAAGTCGGTTAGGACATCTACTTTGTGCCAGACACAAGTCATTTTTCCAACAATTGTTTATAGACAGATTATTTCACTAATAACTCGCTGTATCACAATTCCAGTGGGTCAGAAGTTTACATATAACAAGTTGTCTGTGCCTTTAAACAGCTTAGAAAATTCCAGAAAATGATGTCATGGCTTTAGAAATTTCTGATAGGCTCATTTACATAATTTGAGTCATCTGGTGGTGTACCTGTGGATGTACTTCAAGGCCCACCTTCAAACTCAGTGCCTTTATGCTTGACATTATGGGAAAATCAAAAGAAATCAGCCAAGACCTCAGAAAAAAAATTGTAGACCTCCACAAGTCTGGTTCATCCTTGGGAGCAATTTCCAAACGCCCGAAGGTACCACTTTCATCTGTACAAACAATAGTATGCAAGTATAAACACCATGGGACCATGCAGCCCTCATACCACTCAGGAAGGAGACGCGTTCTGTTTCCTAGACATGAACGTACTTTGGTGCGAAAAGTGCAAATCAATCCCAGAACAACATCAAAGGACCTTGTGAAGATGCTGGAGGAAACAGGTACAAAAGTATCTATATCCACAGTAAAATAAGTCTTATATCGACATAACCTGGAAGGCCCCTCAGCAAGGGGGCTGCTCCAAAACCGCCATATAAAAAGCCAGACTACAGTTTGCAACTGCACATTGGGACAAAGTTCGTACTTTTTGGAGAAATGTCCTCTGGTCTGATGAAACAAAAATATAACTGTTTGCAAGCCTCCCGCTTTTTCCTCCAAACATAATGTTTGTTATGTTTGGAGGAAAAAGCGGGAGGCTTGCAAGCCGAAGAACATCATCCCAACCGTGGAGCACGGGGGTGGCAGCATCATGTTGTGGGGGTGCTTTGCTGCAGGAGAGACTGGTGCACTTCACAAAATATATGGCATCATGTGGCAGGAAAATTACGTGGATATACTGAAGCAACATCTCAAGACATCAGTCAGGAAGTTAAAGCTGTGTCACAAATGGGTCTTCCAAATGGACAATGACCCCAAGCATACTTCCAAAGTAGTAGGTAAAATGGCTTAAGGACAACAAAGTCAAGGTACTGGAATGGCCATCACAAAGCCCTGACCACATTCCCATAGATAATTTGTGGGCAGAACTGAAAAAGCGGGTGCGAACAAGGAGTCCTACAAACCTGACTCAGTTACACCAGCTCTGTCAGGAGGAATGGGCCAAAATTCACCCAACTTATTGTGGGAAGCTTGTGGAAGGCTACCCAAAATGTTTGACCCAAGTTAAACAATTCAAAGGCAATGCTATCAAATACTAATTGATTGCATGTAAACTTCTGACCCACTGGGAATGTGATGAAAGAAAATAAATCTGAAATAGATAATTCTCTTTACTATTATTCTGACATTTCACATTCTTAAAATAATATAGAATAAAGTGATCTCAGGAATTGTGAAAAACTGAGTTTAAATTTATTTGGCTAAGGTGTATGTAAACTTCCGACTTCAACTGTATATATTATTTTTACTGACCCATTTTTATGTCAGAAATAAACAGTACAACATGTTCTGTTGGCCTCTCAATGGGCCTCAGGATCTCATCACTGTATTGTTGTGCATTCAAATTGCCAATCGATAAAATGCAATTGTGTTCGTTGTCCATAACTTATGCCTGCATATATACAGTACCAAAGCTCCACCGCACTCTGTTCATAAACGTTAACGTCAGCAAACCGCTCGCCCACACGACGCCATACACATGGTCTGAGGTTGTGAGGCCAGTTGGTCTTACTGCCAAATTCTCTAAAATGACCTTGGAGGCGGCTTTCACTGGCAGCTGCTCTATGGATTCTAATTACTGCAGTGTGGGTGTGGGTGTTTTGGTACTATTGTAGTGAAGTCATTTTTGATATGGGTACATTATATTTACCTCACATGTGACCCATAATAAAACTATGCAATTAGCCTATTAAAATGTTTATCTGACTCCGTAAGACGATTGAGCAATACGCAAAAGACTATGGTTGAGTTACAGTAATAGGCAATCAAGAAATGTCTGAGACTGTCATTTTAAATACACGTGTATTTAGTTACTTTGTAAAATGAATGGATTCACATACAAGGCATAAAGCTTACGTTACAAAGCATTAACAAGCGTTACAATGTAAAACTTTAGGCATGATCAGAGAGAGAGAGAAAGACAAAGCCCAAAGCTCATGGGAGAGATAGAAAGAGAAAGAGAGAGTGTATCTCACCACAGCAGGTCATGAACAAAAAAAGAAAAAGAGACAATGAATCTAAAACCTTTTATAAGCATCTGAGTTGTTTGGATTCAAAATATGAGTTGTTGACAAACAGCATTACAGTCAAGTTAACCTCCAATCAGATTTTCTCAGAGGCGTGACAATGGGGGTTGGTAAGATAACACAGAGAATGCTTGCATATTATATTCAACATCATTTCTACACCTCTACACTGTGGGATTCTTTAATCAGTTTGTCTCACTGGACATATCAGTGTCTATGTTCAAAATTGTTGAGTGGTATGGAGGTTTTTGGCAATATCCTGTACAGTAGATGTAGGTTTTCCAGAGTAGAGAGTAGAGAGTGTTCCAGAGTAGAGATACCCACAGTAGCTACTGTAATTGAGTACTGGCAGTGTCTGCTGTGGCAGGTGCGAAGGTGCAAGTGAACTGAAAAATATTTAATCTCTCAATGTTCTAATCTCTTAACGTTAATCTCAAAGTCCACCATATTCATGCATTTAGCTGTGGAAATTCCTTTTTTGGGGGCCGAGGGCGGTGCCCCAAGACCCCCCCACTAGCTTTCGCTTAAGCTGCTAATGTCTTCATATGCCTCTGACGATAACCTGTAGTCCTTACCAAAATCGATTGATTTAACACTGGCTGTATCCACCTCCATTTCCCCCTCAATTTACCGTAACTAACCAGTAGGTGGAAGCATTTGACACCAACTGAAATAACCACCAGACTCCAGATCAGCACCATGGTGGTGGGTGACTATTCATACACTACAACCCTCTGGAGCGGCTATCTACAGGCAGGCAGACTGGCACATTGGCAGTCCCATGGGAGCGACACACAGAGCAGGTGAAGTGTTAGGGCCCAGACGGTGATATGGACACAAGCCATCTGTCCCCATGACTGTCCCCACCTTGGGGAGGCTACTGTACAACCAGATAGGTGAATTTCAAATAGAGGAGCAAGAGGATGTGTCATGACAGCCAGTCTATTAGTTACAGCTCACACTTTCAACTGTCACCTTCCATAATGTTTCAAGGCAGAATTCCATAAAACGTTATTCTACGTTATTGAAGATACTTTTTGGACACTGTCTTGTGTTCATTGAAACAGGTGTACAATGAAGAAATTGTAGGAGTCTACTGTAGTAATTTTCCTACCACTACTTCCATCCCAGTAGTACATCACTGTATCACCCATTTCACACCAGCACAACAGGCAGGGCCCTGTAGCTGACATTCTTCTGAACAATACGGGGAGGGAAAAACAATACTGACTTTGGATCAGTGACTGTGGTAGCCTGATGACTCACACTAAATTCTTCCACTGCTCTGTTGTTCTGCTACATACTTTAGTCTGAGACTGCCATCGTTGAAGATGTTTGTGGTGATGAGCGGTACGAGGGCCATTGTACAAATCAAACTCATCAGTAGGGCTGTGGCATTTTGTCATGACATTTTGTCAGCCGGTGATTGTCAAGCAAATATCTGCCGGTTTCATGGTAATTGATTGTTAATTAACATAACACATATTTAGCATCTCCTGGCTTCCATGCATAGCCTACAAGCCACTGACGCAGACCTTTGGAACATCTACATTTTAAAAAGTCGAATAAATCCATGTAATATGTGACTTTCAGGAAACTAGGCGTACAGTATGTCGCGGGTCACTACTTCACAAGAGAGCCATTTGAATGTAAACTTGTTTTTTTATCAAAGTGCATTTTTTGGCAGAAATGCCTTATGGAACATGTTAACTTTCATGTGCCCTAATAACAAACTTGTATGCCATCTGTAAATACGGATAAAATTGTTAAATTTTAAAAGCCTAGTTGATTTAGCCACAGAAAAAGTGAGCAACCTTCCCGCTAGCCATGATTGGCTGAGATAATGAGTGGGTTTGATATGCCGAGAGATGAGTTCGGATTGGTTTGCCATGTAGCACACATCTGTCTATTTGAGCTGGTCAGTATGTGTAGGTAATCCTGTCTCCACTTCCCGGAAAACCGAGTTTTGAAATCAGTGGAATTAGAGTATGATAGCTAAGGTAATGGAGAAAACACCTGTCTCCGGATTACATCTTCAAACTAAGTATTGGTCAACCATGGTATCTGTGACAGGGATAATCATCCATTTCATGTATACAGGTAAAATAGTCTAGCTAGCTACCATTGCAGATATTACACATTTGTAATTTTGCCAGAAAGTAGTTTTCATTTCAAGTTAAAGTTGTGGGCTCGCTAGCTAACGTTACGTTTATGATCTGTGTAGTAATATTATTCGTATCTCAGAGCCATTTGCTTTGCTAGTTATAGCCTAATATTAGCTAGCAAACATTGAACACGGTTGGTTAGCTACCTGCAGATTCATGCAGGGTAGTAACGTCATGAGTTGGGATTATGGTTCATTGTTTAGCTAGCTAGCTGCATGTCTTAACTTCTTGCTCCTACTGAGACGCAGATGTCTCAAGTAGGCACCTGGAAATGCAAATGCGCTACGCTAAATGCTAAATGTACTCGTTAAAACTCAAACGTTCATCAAAATACACATGCAGGGTATTGAATTAAAGCTACACTCGTTGTGAATCTAGCCAACAAGTCAGATTTTTAAAATGCTTTTCGGCGAAAGCATGAGAAGCTATTATCTGATAGCATGCAACACCCCAAAATGCCTGAATGCGACGTAAACAAAGATTTAGCGTTGCCGGCGCTACACAAAACGCAGAAATAAAATATAAAACATTCATTACCTTTGACGAGCTTCTTTCTTGGCACTCCTATATGCCCCATAAACATCACTATTGGGTCTTTTTTTCGATTAAATCGGTCCATATATACCCAAAATAGCTTTCTGTGTAAATTCAGAAAACAACATCGTTTTAAAACGCAGCGTCATTTTTTAAAATTAAAAAAGTCGAAGATAAACTTTCACAAAACACTTCGAAATACTTTTGTAATCCAACTTTAGGTATTAGTAAACGTTTATAATCTATCAAAATGATTACAGGGCGATGTGTATTCAATAGCTCATCGTCTTCAAATCAATGGCTGAAAATGTGCACTTCACAACATCCTGGCGGAGACCGGAAGAAATTGAATCCAGTTAGTTGGATTTACCAACAAAAAACTCCCCAGAAAATGACGACAATGGCGACATCGTGTGGAATCTGTAGGAATTGCATGCAGGTCCATAATTAATTTTGTGCCCTTTTAACAACTCATGAAAGTGACGCATGGAAATTATTTTTAGCTTTCAGAGAGCAGTTTTTCTTGCGCTTTTCGATGAAACACACGATCTGTTATAGTCACAGCCAAGATTTAACCAGTTTTAGAAACTTCAGAGTGTTTTCTATCCACACATACTAATCATATGCATATACTATATTCCTGGCATGAGTAGCAGGACGCTGAAAAGTTGCGCGATATTTAACAGAATGTTCGAAAAAGGAGGGGGTAGGATGAAGAGGTTTTAACAAAAGACTCCACTATGCAAGTATCCATTTCAATTGGGTGAGTAAAATGGTCAGTGAGCTGTCCCCTCATTTGTGTCTAGAAGTAGCTAGCAAGGTAACCAACATTAGCCAGTTAACAGCTTGACTGCTGTTGTTAGGTCAGCTAGCTACGTTATGTGTATGATCTGTGTAGTAATAATATTTGTATCTCACAGCCATTTGCTTTCCTAGTTATAGCCTAATATTAGCTAGCTACATGTCTTTTAACAAAAGACTCCACTATGTATGTAAACATTTGGAACTGTAGATAGACGTAGCTGGTAAATTCCTTCTGGCTATCTACTCCAATTTCAGAGCACTCTCGTCTGAGTGTGCCAGAGAGCAGAATAACTGACAAGTTTACGAACGCTCAACAACCATTGAATATGGCCGGTGTCAGTAAACTCTGGCAAAAAAAGTGTAAATTGTTGCCAGCAGCACAGTTGCAGTCACCAACGCTCCGGATAACATAAAAACAGCCTAACCAGCTCCGCTAGGGCGAATAAAATGGTCAGTGAGCTGTTCTCTTATTTGTGTCTGGAAGTAGCTAGCAAGCTAGCCAACGTTAGCCTGTTAGGTTGAATGCTTGACTGCTGTTGTTAGGACAGAATGCTCGGATCAATCATTAACTTCTTGAGAATACTTGACACGCAGACGTCCCAAGTATGCCCCTGGAAATGCAAATGCGCTACGCTAAATGCTAAATGTACTCGTTACAACTCAATCTTTGATCAAAATTCACAAGCAGGGTATTGAATTAAAGCTACACTCGTTGTGAACCTAGCCAGCAAGTCAGATTTTTAAAATGCTTTTCGGCGAAAGCATCAGAAGCTATTATCTGATAGCATGCACCCCCCAAAATGCCAGCTCGACACGTAAACAACAGATTTTGCGATAGCCGGCGCTACCCAAAACGCAGAAATAAAATATAAAACATTCATTACCTTAGACGAGCTTCTTTCTTGGCACTCCTATATGCCCCATAAACATCACTATTGGGTCTTTTTTTCGTTTAAATCGGTCCATATATACCCAAAATAGCTTTGTATGGAAGTTGTGTCATTCAGAAAAAATCATCGTTTTTAAACGCTGCGTAATTTTTTAAAATTAAAAAAGTCGACGATAAACTTTCACAAAACACTTCGAAATCCTTTTGTAATCCAACTTTAGGTATTAGTAAACGTTTATAATCTATCAAAATGATTACAGGGCGATGTCTCTTCAATAGGTCTTCACTTCAAAAACAATGCCATCTGATATCTCCCTCAACTGCATCCGGGTGAAGACTGGGAAAATGGAGGTCAGATAGATGGATTTTCCAACAATTAATTCAATTGAAAATTAGGACAATGGCGCCATCGTGCGGAATTTGTATGAATTGCAGACAGATTCCCATTAAATTCTGTTCTCTTTTAACAACTGGTGGAAGTGACTTATGGAAATTATTTTTTGCTTTCAGAGAGCAGTTTTTCTTGCGTTTTTCAATGAAACACACGATCTGTTATAGTCACAGCCGTGATTTAACCAGTTTTATAAACTTCAGAGTGTTTTCTATCCACACATACTAATCATATGCATATACTATATTCCTGGCATGAGTAGCAGGACGCTGAAAAGTTGCGCGATTTTTAACAGAATTTTCAAAAAAGGAGGGGGTAGAAGTAAGAGGTATTAAAGAGATGGGTGCGGCTAAATTAAGAGGATGTGAACAATGGTGAACGAGTGTAGACAAAGAAGAGCTCTCCAGTAGGTACTAAAACACTCAAAGGCCATTTTCGCAAAAGTGAGGATACGAGTTTATCAACTTTCAAATTTCAAATTACTTCTCCATTGTTCCTCAACTGTAGTGTATGATATACCATTTTCTAGTATTTACTTTTATCCAACTTAAAAAAAACACCACTTCGAATTTTGCTACATAAGACCAAATCGAGCCAGTCGGTCACATATAGCCCACACCATCACAATAAATCCATCATTTATTTTAGACAGGTCTAAAGAAACATGATATGAAGAAAATGTAGTCTACATCAGAAGAAGAAAATAGCATGCTCTGAGTTGTCCTTATGTTAAGTCCTGATGGAGCCAAAGAGGTTGGTTGACATTTTACAAGCTCCTACCCAACTGTGCTATTTTGTTCGGTTTTTTGCGTTGTTTTTTAAACTTATTTTGTACATTATGTTGCTGCTACCATCTCTTATGACCGAAAATAACTTCTGGACATCAGAACAGCGATTACTCACCACAAACTGGAAGAAGCTTTTTCCTTTAACGAGTACGTTGAGAAGGATATACTGCTTTCCCGGGAACAGGCCCAAATCCCTGTAATTTGCATGAAGA
The DNA here is from genome assembly GCF_045791955.1 of Oncorhynchus clarkii lewisi. Lineage (NCBI taxonomy): Eukaryota > Metazoa > Chordata > Actinopteri > Salmoniformes > Salmonidae > Oncorhynchus > Oncorhynchus clarkii. Next base: position 15,389,732 of record NC_092175.1, on the reverse strand, counting down.
AATTATTAAGGAAAAGGGGGTGCAGGTCAGGCTGCCTTCTGAGAATCCGTAGGTGAGTGAGTAAACTCCGTCTGCCATCAGTTCTACTGACTAACATTCAATAATTGGAAAATAAAATTGATGACCTATGATTATCCTACCAACGGAACATTAGAAACTGTAATATCTTATGTTTCTCCGAGTCGTGGCTGAACGACGACGCGGATAAACAGAGCTGTCAGGATTTTCCATGCACCTGCAGAACAGAGAATAACCTATGTCTGGTAAGATGAGGGGTGGGGATGTGTGTCTTTTTGTCACAGCTTGTGCGCAACGTCTAATATTAAAGAAGTCTCGTGGTATTGCTTGCCCGGGGTAGAATACCTTATGATAAGCTGTAGACCACACTACCTACCAGGAGAGATCTCATCTATATTATTCATAGCCGTCTACTGAACCCAACAGACCGATGCTGGCACTAAGACCACACTCAACCAACTCTTTAAGTCCATACGCAAACAAGAAAATTCAGAACTCATCCAGAAGCAGTGCTCCTAGTGGCCAGGGACTTCAATGCAGACAAAATTAAATCAGTTTTACCAAATTTTTACCAGCATGTTACATGTGCAACCAGAGGAAAAAAAAACTCCAGACCACCTTCACTCCAAACACAGAGATGCAAACAAAGCTCTCCCGACCTCCATTTGGCAAATCTGACCATAATTCTATTCTCTTGATTCCTGCTTACAAGCAAAAATTAAAGCAGGAAGTACCAGTGACCTGCTCAATATGGAATTGGTCAGATGACGCGGATGCAACGCTACAGGATTGTTTTGCTAGCACAGACTGGAATATGTTCCGGGATTCATCCAATGGCATTGAGGAGTATATCACCTCAGTCATCGGCTTCATCAATAAGTGCATTGACGAAATCGTCCACACAGTGACAGTATGTACATATCCCAACCAGAAGCCATGGATTACAGGCAACACCCGCATCGAGCTAAAGGCTAGAGCTGCCGCTTTCAAGGAGCGGGACACTAATTTGGATGCTTATAAGAAATCCCGCTATGCCCTCAGACAAACCGTCAAACAAGCAAAGCGTCAAAACAGGATTAAGATTGAATCCTACTACACCGGCTATAATGTTAGTCGGATGTGGCAGGGCTTGAAAACTATTCTGGACTACAAAGGGAAACACAGACGCTAGCTGCCCAGTGACCCGAGCCTACCAGACGAGGCGAGCAACACTGAAGCATGCACGGGAGCTCCAGCTGTTTTGGATGACTGTGTGATAACGCTCTTGGTAGCCAATGTGAGCAAGACCTTTAAACAGGTCAACACTCACAAAGCCGCAAGGCCAGGTGGATTACCAGGATGTGTACTCAAAGCATGCGTGGACCAACTGGCAAGTGTCTTCACTGACTTTTTCAACCTCTCCCTGACCGAGTCTGTAATACCTACATGTTTCAAGTGGAAAGGAATCGAAGGTAACCTGCCTAAATGATTACCGCCCTGTAGCACTCACATCGGTATCCTTGAAGTGCTTTGAAAGGCTGGTCATGACTCACATAAACACCATCCTCCCGGATACCCAAGACCCACTCCATGTTGCACACCGCCCCAACAGATACAAATCTCAATCGCACTCCACACTGCCCTTTCCCACCTGGACAAAAGGAACACCTACAGTTGAAGTCGGAAGTTTACATACACTTAGGGTCATTAAAGTTTGTTTTTCAACCACTCCACACATTTCTTGTGAACTAACTATAGTTTTGTCAAGTCGGTTAGGACATCTACTGTCAAGGTATTGGAGTGGCCATCACAAAGCCCTCACCTCCTTCCTATAAAAAATTTGTGGGCAGAACTGAAAAAGTGGGTTCAAACGAGGAGGCCTACAAACCTTACTCAGTTACACAAGCTCTGTCAGGAGGAATGGGTCAAAATCCACCCAACTTATTGTGGGAAGCTTGTGTAAGGCTATTCGAAATGTTTGACCCAAGTTAAACAGTTTAAAGGCAATGCTACCAAATACTAATTGAGTGTATGTAAACTTCTGACCCACTGGGAATGTGATGAAATAAATAAATGAATCATTCTCATAAATAAATAAATCATTCTCTCAACTATTTTTCAGACATTTCACATTCTTAAAATAAAGTGGTGATCTTAATTGACGTAATACAGGGAATTTTTGCTGGGATTAAATGTCAGGTATTGTGGAAAACTGAGTTTAAATGTAGTTGGCTAAGTTATATGTAAACTTCCGAATTGAGAGGATGTAACCAAAATTCATATATTCTCTACAACACTTTTACATGTCGGCTAATTACTTATGTAGATACTGTATATGCATAACACATTTAAAAGTTGGCCTTTTTAGAGGCATTTTTTTAAAGTGAATTTCTGGCTCAGTTGACAGCCTGTTAGCCTTTTCAATCAATGTGAATGACCTAGGTCCTAGAGTAGACCCATGTCTAAAAACATAAAGAAAATAAATTGAAGTCACAGGAGAGAAAGAGAGTGGCGTGAGGACAGAGAGGAACTGACTAACTTCGTTACTGACTATCAAATTATAATAGTAGTGATTGATTGATTAAAAGTAGAATAAACTCTCTTGATGTACTGGACTCATAATGGATCTCCTCACTCTCGTGCCTTTCTATCTTGCTCCAGCGGGATGGATGACTGGGTCATCAGGCTGCCTGCAGCCACACATTAATTGACATGTTTTCATTAATTGACATGTTTTATAAATTAAAAGACACCAAAACACAAATGGTTCATAATCCAGTTGAAAATAAGATTATTTTAGAGCAATGTGAGTTGTATTACGACTATTTCACAATGTTTAACATTGTGTTAACATCATTTCATAATAATGTTTTCAGAAAAAAACTACATGCTAACCATTCACTATCAATCACTTCTATAGATCAGATTAAATCATTTGGTGTGATGAACCAATAGCAAAGGGAGAAATTTAGAGAACAAAGTAAAGCAATTTTACCAGTTAAATTTCGATTGGCATTATGGAGACACCTAAATGTGGCAACTCCTCTCTTGCTGCAAAATGAAACAAACATTTTTGGGCACGTTTTCAGGCCTTGTGGGCGGGTTTGAGTTGGGCTAAATATTTTAGCTAAACATGGCAACCCTGCCCCTGACACACATACTCCCTGATTCATCTGCGTCCAATCATGGCATTGTATCTATGCATAATGATGTACAGTATTTGTGTGGCTGGGGTGGATGTTCTTTCTACAAGGCTGCTTGTGTAAATCCTATTATTACAGTCAGTATTGATGTGTACACTGGCTATTTACTGGAGAATTAGAGGCTGGGTAGGCACAGGGGGATGGGATGGGGATCCATGTGCTATTTGATTTTGAAATTTAGGACCCCTGTAAATGTATTTAGATTAAACATTTAATTTGACCTTACTGCTATTAGCCTATAGAAACACATTGAGTAACATATTCTCACATGGCAAAACAGATAATTAAAAAAATTATCAAAACAAAGTTTGTTTTTAAGTGTCTGTCCTGAATATGAGAGATATAAGTAAGATGAATTATTTTAAAGGGAATTATTTTAATATGTAACCCCTTTGAGTGGGCACTAAACTACTTCCATATATACTGTAATGCTTTGTATTCAGAAGAAAAAGTGTATTTCTTCGACACATTTTTTGCAGTATTACTTATGTTCCTTGTTGCAAACAGGATGCATATTTTGGAATATTTGTATTCTTTACAGGCCTCCTCCTTTTTACTCTGTCGTTTAGATTAGTATTGTGGAGTAACTACAATGTTGTTTTCTCATACAGTGGCTTGCAAAAGTATTCAGCCCCCTTGGCATTTTTTCTATTTTGTTGCCTTACAACCTGGAATTAAAATATATATTTCTGGGGGGGTTGTATCATTTTATTTACACAACATGCAACATTTATCACTTTGAAGATGCAATTTTTTTTTTATGTGTGAAACAAACTTGAGCGTGCATAACCATTCACACCCCCCAAAGTCAATACTTTGTAGAGTCACCTTTTGCAGCAATTACAACTGAAAGTCTCCTGGGGTATGTCTCTATAAGCTTGGCACATCTAGTCACTGGGATTGTTGCCCTTTCAAGGCAAAACAGCTCCAGCTCATTCAAGTTGGATGGGATCCGCTGATGTACAGCAATCTTTAAGTCATACCACAGAATCTCAATTGGATTGAGGTCTGGGCTTTGACTAGGTCATTCCAAGACATTTAAATGTTTCCCCTTAAACCATTCAAAACCGTGTTGCTTTAGCACTATGCTTAGGGTCATTGTCCTGCTGGAAGGTGAACCTCCGTTCCAGTCTCAAATCTCTGGAAGACTGAAACAGGTTACCCCTCAAGAATTACCTTGAGGAAGCTGAGGGTTGGTATGTGGAATTGGAGACAAGTGGGAGTGGAGTTGGTCAAAAGATAAAGGGGGAAAAAGTAAAAATATAACATAATAAAAGCTCATTTGAATGACACTAAGTGGCAGTATTTTAACAACTAATGCCGGTTTGCCTGAAGCTGATGCCGTGCAGGTGTTTGTACACATGCATATACACACACTCTCATTCAAATAAACACATACAAGAACACACACATACATGTAATAGTGCCAGACATGCACACAAACATATACAGTTGACATTGCTGTTGTGATTTCAGTTGTCCTTGATGTCCTTTGTTTTAAATGTATTATTTTTTTATATATATTTTTTGCATTGTTGTTTGCTGTTTTCTTCTGTCTTATCCTTTTTTCTCTTAAGTTCATTCTCTTGGTTGTTGGTGCATTCGGGGCTTCTTGGAGGTGGGGAATGGAATTAAATGTATTTTTTTCTTCCGGGTGGGGGGAGGGACACTGTGGGAGGGACAGGAACTGGGGAAATGTGGGGGGATCTTGGAGGGTTTGGGTTTCACAAGATTGTGATCATGAAAAAGGAAACTATGACATATATTTTATATCACTATCATGCACACACACACCCTCACACATAAGGATGGCTCTGTTGCAGAAAGACTGATACATGTTTGATAGTGTCTTGATGCTGTTTTGTTTGTCCTTCATGTTCTAATACTTTGATGTTACCCCTTCCTTGTGTTTTTGTAATAAATAATAAAACATAAATAGAATTTCTCTGTATTTTGCGCCATCGATCATTCCTTCAATTCCTTCAAAACATCCCCACAGCATGATGCCAACACCAACATGCTTCATTGTGGGGATGGTATTCTGTGGGGGTGATGAGAGGTGTTTAATTTGCGCCAGAAATAGCGTTTTCCTTGATGGCCAAAAAGCTACATTTTTGTCTCATCTGACCAGAGTACCTTCTTATGTTTGGGGAGTCTCCCACATGCCTTTTGGCGAACACCAAACGTGTTTGCTTATTTTTTCTTTAAAACTTCTTCAGGATCGGTGTCCCTTCCACTGGACGGTTGAGCTAACGTAGGCTAATGCGATTAGCATGAGGTTGTAAGTAACATCAAAATTTCCCTGGACAAAGACATATCTGATTTTGGCAGAAAGCTTAAATTCTTGTTAATCTAAGTGCACTGTCCAATTTACAGTAGCGATTATAGTGAAAGAATACCATGCTATTGTTTGAGGAGAGTGCACAATTTAGAACATGGAAAATTATTCATAAACAAATTAGGCACATTTGGGCAGTCTTGATACAACATTTTGAACAGAAATACAATGGCTCATAGGATCAGTCTAAAACTTTGCACATACACTGATGCCATCTAGTGGCCAAAATCTAAACTGCACCTGGGCTGGAATAATACATTATGGCCTTTCTCTTGTATTTCAAAGAAGATGGTACAAAAATATTCAAATGAACGGTTGGTTTTTTCTTTGTATTATCTTTTACCAGATCTATTGTGTTATATTCCTTTCACATTTCCATAAACGTCAGTGTTTCCTTTCAAATGGAACAAAGAATATGTGTATCCTTGCTTCAGGGCCTGAGCTACAGGCAGTTAGATTTGGGTATGTCATTTTAGGCAAAAAAAAAATCAAAAGTGGCTAATCCTTATTAAGTAATGGCTTTTTTCTGTCCACTCTTCTGTATAGCCCAGCTGTGTAGAGTGTACGGCTTAAAGTGGTCCTATGGACAGATACTCCAATCTCCGCTGTGGAGCTTTGCAGCTCCTTCAGGGTTATCTTTGGTCTCTTTGTTACCTCTGTGATTAATGCCCTCCTTGCCTGGTCCGTGAGTTTTGGTGGGCCCCCTCTTGGCAGGTTTGTTGTGGTGCAATATTCTTTCCATTTTTTAATAATGGATTTAATGGTGCTCAGTGGGATGTTCAAAGTTTCTGATATTGTTTTAAAACCGAACCCTGAGCTGTCCTTCTCCACAACTTTGTCCCTGACCTGTTTGGAGAGCTCATTCGTCTTCAAGGTGCCGCTTGCTTGGTGGTGCCCCTTGCTTAGTGATGTTGCATACTCTGGGGCCTTTCAGAACAGATGTATATATACTGAGATCATGTGACAGATTATGTGACACTTAGATTGCACACATGTGGACTTTATTTAACTAATTGTGTGACATCTGAAGGTAATTGGTTGCACCACATCTTATTTAGGAGCTTCATAGCAAAGGGGGTGAAGACATATGTCATAGTTTCCTTTTTCATGCATTTTCCGTTTTGAATTTAAAATAGAATATATTTTTCCCATTTCACTTCACCAATTTAAACTATTTTGTGTAGGTCCATTACATTAAATCCAAATAAAAACCTATTTAAATTACAGGTTGTAATGCAACCAAATAGGAAAAATGCCAAGGGGGATGAATACTTTTGCCAGGCACTGTATCACAACCATTAAACTCTGCAACTGTTTTAAATTCAACATTGGCCTCATGATGAAATCCCTGAGCAGTTTCCTTCCTCTCCGGCAACTGAGTTAAGAAGGACGGCTGTATTTTTGTACTGACTGGGTACTATGCTTAAAATAAGTCAGATGTCTCCAACTCGATTATAGATAACAGCCTGTATGGCTGCTATATTAGCGTCAGCTTGGCCATACCATCATCCGATAAGGAGAAATTATATAGTGTCAATGCCCTCTCAGCCAATAAATAGTTGTATCATGTTGTTCGCAGTTACTAAATCAACTGTAGCAGCTAGAAAGAGAAGATACTTGAAGTATCGGTTCATATTGGGGTCGGTGTGCATGTATCCTGATGCAAACTGTAGAATTGACCAAGTTACATGAAGGGCGATAGGGGTAAAATGGTGTATTGATACACTATCCAAAGTGTAATTAATAACTTCACCATGCTCAATGTGACATTCAGCAGCTGCTTTAAAAAAAAAAATTCCACATCTACCAATAGGTGCTCTTCTTTGAGAGGCATTGAAAAACATCCCTGGTCTTTGTCTTCTGTGAATGAAATTCACTATTTTACTGAGGGACCGTAAATGCAAAATGTAAAGTGTTGGTCCCATGTTTCATAAACTGAAATAAAAGATCCCAGAGATTTTCCATGTGCACAAAAAGCTTATTTCTCAAAAATGTTGTTCACAAATTCATTTACATCCCTGTTAGTGAGCATTTCTCCTGATAGGTAATAGGCTATCCTTATACCTGATAGGTGTGGCATATCAAGAAGATATTTAAATAGCATGATCATTACACAGGTGGACCTTGTGCTGGAGACAATAAATGGCCACTCTAAAATGTGCAGTTTTGTCACACAACACAATGCCACAGACGCCTCAATTCTGAGGGAGCCTGCAATTGGCCTGGTGACTGCAGGAATGTCCACCAGAGCTGTTTGTCAGAGAACTGAATGTTCATTTCTCTACCATAAACCACCTCCAACGTCGTTTTAGAGAATTTGGCAGTACGTCCAACAGGCCTCCAAACCACCATGTGTAACCATGCCAGCCAAGGACCTCCTCTTCCGGCTTCTTCACCTGCGGGATCGGTTGAGACCAGCCACCCGGACAGCTGATGAAATTGAGGAGTATTTCTGTCTGTAAGAGGAACCAATTAAATCCATTACTGACTATCAAATTATAATAGTAGACTAAAACTATCTTGATATACTGGACTCATGTCATGATGGATCTCCTCATTCTCTTTCCTTTCCATCTTGCTCCAGAGGGATTGATTATTGGGACATCAGGCTGCCTGCAGCCACACATCATTTGACATTTTTTTATGAAATTAAACCATCCAAAAAACAAACTGTTCATAATCCAGTTGAAAATAAGATTATTTTAGAGCAAAGTGACTTGTATTAAGACTATTTCACAATGTTTAACATTGTGTTAACACCATTTCACAATAATGTTTACTGAAAAAAACATACTTCATAACCATTCAGTATCAATCACTTCTATAGTTTAGATTACATAATTTGGTGTGATGAACCAATAACAAAGGGGGAAATACAGAGATCAAAGTAAAGGGATTTTACCAGTTGTCATTATGGAGACACCTATTGGATAAATGTGGCAACTCCTCTCTTGCTGCGAAGAAAACAAAACATTTTGGGCTAGTTTTCAGGCCTTGTGGGTGAGTTTTGAGTGGTCATTGGGTTCAAAAATGTTGCTAGACCTGGCAACCCTGCCCCTAACAGACACACTCCCTGGTCCATGCAAAACTGACCTTAGATCAATGTTTAGGGAAAACTCTCTTCCCCCTTTCACACTCCCTGATCCATCTGTGTCCAAGCAAGACCTGCTACCATAGTGACGCCATTATCACTGCTGAGAAGCTTAAGACAAAGAAAAGGAGAGCCGGACACTCCAGGAGCTCAGATTAAATAATTTAATAACAACGTTTAGACTGTCAAGCTGTCTTCATCAGCTTGACAAAAAGAAATGTTCCCTTGGCTTTCTTTAGCCGGTGTTAGTAATATTGGCTGTATGATTAAAAAAGGTTTGATTTTCATTGGCATGTACAGGTCTAGGATCTTAATCCTAACAGCAAAATAATACTGCAGCTACAGGATTTGAACGTTTAGTCCATAATGTTGCTTGATCGGTGGTTAGGCTATTAGCTGCCCAACAGTAGGCTACATAAAAAGTGCAATACTGTTAATTTAACCATGTGTTAGTGTGGATTTTCAGTGAATTTATGTAAATCACAAAGCTCATCTTTATTTTCTGTGGTTCAGAAAAATTATCCGCACCAAAATAGTGATCAAATTATGATCCGACATCTGTAGCAATGAAAATCATAGTGACCTTTGTTTTTCTGAGAGCTCAATCATGAATACTGCAGTGTGTCCTTGCAATAATTTCCCTCTGTAACTGGCTGTGTAATAATGTGAAGACAAAAGGTCAAGGCAGATGTATCTCCCTCTTGCTGTGTGTGTGTGTGTGTGTGTGTGTGTGTGTGTGTGTGTGTGTGTGTGTGTGTGTGTGTGTGTGTGTGTGTGTGTGTTTGTGTGTGTGTGTGTGTGTGTGTGTGTGTACTGTACTCTAGACCTACATGTTGTTCATGTGGATTTGTTCTGTGTTTCATTGCACTGCATGCATTGTATGTTGTATATCATAGGTGTTCCTTATTGATTATTTTGTAAGAGTTGCAAATGAGTGCATGTGTATGTTATGTGTGTGAGAGAGTGTGTGAGATGGAGTGAAGCTTAAGAACTGTTGCCCTGATTAATGTTTATTAGAGTTAGTGGCTATTGAGTGCTGCATCACAGCCCATATGACAAACACACACACACTGATTAATTCGCAACTTTCAACATACTTTTTCTACTTGCAATACAAAAATCCCCAATGTGATCCAACATCCATGAAATTACTATCCAACAAAGCGCCTATTTAATGATTGTAGAATTACTCTTCACTTCATAATGCACATACACTGACAATGGACTTCATGAGTGGATAAATGAAGAAAGAGTTTATTTAAAAAATGCCATACCCACCAATTTTTCACATTTGTGTTTCTTCATTAGAAATGATTGCTTATGGGTACTTTTATACAGAGGCACAACTTTGGTTTTAGAAGTGGGGGGGTGCATAATCATTATTATTTTTAAAATGATCCAGTCAGATAAACATTCCAAACAGCCTACCCAACTGCTCGGAGGCGTCCGCATGGTCCTAAAGCACACTTGTATATTTTACTGTGATATGTGGTTGTCTCCCCTAGCTATCTTAAGATGAATGCACTTACTGTATGTCGCTCTGGATAAGAGCTTCTGCTAAATGACTAAAATGTCAAATTTAAATGTTTTAGATACAGATGATATATTACTATATACAATTTGTACATTTATTTTTATATATATATATATATATATATATACACACACATATGGGATTTGTTATATTTGACCATGTAAAACCTAGCAGCAGAGCTTATCTCTCTGCGAGGTGAGGCAGAAAAAATTATTATCTGTCTCTGAAACCATCAAGTGATAGATTTTAAACAAAATAAAGTACATGCCTTTCATTTTCAGGACACAACCCCATGCCAGGATTAGATAGTGAAAAAACACACCAAGCCCTTTTATAATTTTATTAAACAATAAAAGCTAATTCACCAACATTTCTGAAAATTGATATATAGCGTTTAGGAATGAAACTCTTCAAATATTGACTGTATTTCATGCTTTGGTTTCTTCTCAGGAGTTGACACATTGTTGAATTTCATTGTGATCTCGGTCACATGTCGATTTTACAGTACAATGGAAGATGAGTGAATGGTTTTGATATTCTATCAAGCATGTAACATTGTGATGACTCCATTGTGTACAAGAATGAAAATGACCAATTATGTAATTTCACAGAAGCCGCAAACACACATACATGCATGAACACGCACCCACGCACAAGCACGCACACACACCAACATAGCTGTAGCTCCCCTAACTGTGCAAATGTTACTTCTAAAAGGTGCAAAGAAAGCTGAAGAATGCACCTACATGTCAAATCAAACCTTCCGGTTCGAGAGGAGGCCATTGCAAGTTGTCAAGACCTATCAAAACCTAGTCAATGGGACTATTGACAGAACTGTGTAGAGATCTCCAGTCCAATAATTACTACTAAAAGGCATGTGGAGCGTTGTTTTTCATTGACCCTACTGAGAAAGACTATGCATTCGAATAAACCTTTGTTGAATCGTATGAATGGTAGTTCTTGGTACCTTGTGTATTGGTCTTGGCACTTTCATTCAAAATTACCACAAGGGGGTGGGGGGTTAAAATTGTAATTCCATGGATCATATTGCTATTTGATATAGAATTTTAGGACCCCTATAAGTGTAAAAACAAGTATTTGATCTAACATTGAATTTGGCCTTACTACTATTAGACCATAGAAATGCATTGAATAACATCATATATGGCAAAACAGATAGTCACATTTTTTAAAAATTGAAGCGTCTTCATGAAAATCTCAGCTTTTGTTGTTTGGGTCATATTATTGTAGCCCAAACAGTTTGAAGGCTACAGACAGAAGTTGGCAGAACAGCGGTTTCGACTTCTGACGAGTCCTGTGATCTTGTGGGGGTTGTAGAGCAAAATAGTTAAGAGAAAACACCGCTGTAGCTCTGCCACCTTGTAACGGTTTTGACTTGAGGTTATTATTTATAGGGGTGCCAGGTAGGTTGTGCCTACCAGAGAAAGCATTGGTTTCTCCTTTTGGTTTGGGAGGGAATGAGTCCCATCTGGTTCGTCAAGTCTACACCAATACGAAGGACTTATGTAAAAGTCAGGATGGAAATAAGCTTTTCATAAACCCTTAAAACATTGGAAAGAACTTAAAAAACAACTATTATTTTGCGTGGGTTGTATTACCAACATAAATGATTTGACACATATATAATAATATTCTGATTCCTCCAGAAATGTCCTGTACCTCGGGCCTAAAAAGAGTCCAGCCCGGTAAAGGAGTTCAGGGAACTCAAGTGACCTTTGTCACGCAATGTTTGTCCGTTCATTCAAGTGTAGCGTAAACCCAGTATTAATCATACAATCAATCTAACAATTATTTTACCACAGAACTTTAAAGCGTATCAACTCTTACTAAGTCCTCAACAACAACTAACTACTTAAATCATCACAGTATACATCACATCAAAACAAATGAAATACCGTATACAAAAAGGTTGTGGTCAGTCAGACAATCCAATCCGCTAATAGATCTCAAGCGAGAAAGGCCATGAAGAACAGAGAGGTGTAGTCCACGGAAGCAAAGAGTGGATCCGATCCTGGGTAAACTCTATCAGGCTACAAAACACACGTTTAAACGTAACAAAACAAACGGAATAGAGAAGCTTCGGGAACTGAGGGTTGAACACATCCTCATTCACGTCTCCATCACAACCCCACTTTTGGGCAGCTGATGCTGGCTATTTAATTGGGAATTAAAGGGAAAGCACCCTATTGGAAGGAGAAGCACTGAGACGGTTCAGAAAAAATCAGGGCTTTCACAATGTGGAAGGCTGACATCGGTGGTGGTGGTGGATTGAGACGCAGCCCATGCAAAATATATATTTCTAATTTAAACAGACGGATTTTGATGGGGATTTTAAAAATCTTGCTAATTAGATATCTGCGCAAGTGCGGAGATTGATTCCAAGGAGGACATTATATATCCTGTATTTCATTAAATATGTCTCACAACAACCAAAGTGTCCATATGGGATGTAAAAATATAAGATTATGTTGCCCAGGTAGCCAAACAGTGTTTGCTATAGTCAGGGCTACCCTAGCCTATTGGGGGTCCTGAGCAAGATTTGGTCAGGGGGTCCCACCAACCCATTGGCAAAACACATTTTTTGTTTTAAAGTTAACTTCCTGCAATTCTACACATTTTACCAAGTGACGGAGAGAACATTTTGCAATTGTATAATTTACTTCATGCAATTCTACTCATTTTGGCATGGGGCAGAGATACATTTGACCCATTTTGCCAAGGGGTGGAGACATTTCTGCAGTTTAAAAGCTATTTTCCCACAATTCTACACATTTTGCCACGACTTATGCCATGTTAATATAGCATCTGAGTGATACTGAATAACAAAGTCAAGGGTCCCCCTGGAGGTCAGGGCCACGGAGCACGTTCCCTGTGTGCCCGGTCAATAATTTGGTCATCATTACTACAAGGTATCGATAGCTTGCTAGACTAATTTATCAATCCATATATTTTTTTGCTGACATGGGCTAATTGAGTGACTGTCATTGGCTGACATAGCAAGAGAAAACCTGCTGATGCACAACCAAATTTCGAAATTGCACTTTGTTCATTCTAACTCTCAACAATACGTTCAGATCCCAACTGAGATCCACATTTGTTTATGTGGCTTATGACCAGGGCCGGCCCTGCTATAGTCCATGAGAGCCACAGGGTGTGAAGGTTTTTGTGCCAGGTCTGCCCGAACACACCTGCTTAACCAATCAACTAATGACAAAGATCTTGATTAACTTATTTAGATCTTGTTTATTAGTTGATTGGTTTAATCAGGTGTGTTAAGGCTGTCCTGGCACAAAAGCCTGCACACCCTGTAGCTCTTAAGGGCTAAATCCAACACATTGTTGAACATAATCTCATATTTTTTGTGTCACATCAATGTTTTGGTTGTTTATTGTTTGCACTGAAAACCATGACATATTTACATGTAGTAGCTGTAGATAAGGCTGCAATATCAGATACTCCACAAACCTATGGAGAAATAGGGAATTGGATAATCATTCTAGGACTGAGAACCAAACTGTCACACCCTGATCTGTTTTGTGCTTGTCTCCACCCCCTTCCAGGTGTCGCCCATTTCCCCCTGTGCATTTATACCTGTGTTTTCTGATTGTCTGTTGCCAGTTCATTTGTCACGCCTACCAGCGTGTTTTTTCATACTCCTGTTCACTTTAGTTCTGTTTTCTAGTTATTCCGGTTTTGAACATTCTCCCTGCCCTGACTTCCGTTCTGTACCTTTTAACACTGCCCTGGATTACTGACCTCTGCCTGCCCTGACTCTGAGCCTGCCTGCCGTTCTGTACCTAACGGATTCTTCCCTGGGTTACTGACCTCTGCCTGCCCTTGACCTGTCGTTTGCTTGCCCTCTGTCCTGTAAATAAACTTCTGTGATTTGAACGGTCTGCATCTGGGTCTTATCCTGAGTTCTGATAGTATGAACTGGCCATGACTGACCCAGCAGACTCGGACCAGCTCTGCAACGCCGTCTCCCAAGGGGCCACCAACACGTTTCCCCACGGATTATCGGAGGAGGTTAAAGACAAGCTCACTGCCTGACAGCTGCCTACAGACCTCGACTCGCTCATCGCCTTAACCATCCGGATCGATGGGCGGCTACGGGAACGTAGGAGGGGTTTTAGGAGGTCTGATTCTGGTCCCACTTGCTCACCCAAGGATCCCACTTCGCCTCAGAGGAATCCCGGAAGTCTCCAGCGTCTACGTTTCCGAGAGAATCCGCGGTTGTCCAAGTGCCCCCGAGTTTCTCCGAGGTCTGCCGACTCGCCTTTTCCGGAGCCGAAGCAAATCGGCAGAGCTAGGTTGTCTCCAACCGATGATTACACAGACCTAACACCAAGAGTTGTTTGTATTGCGGGACTACCGGTCATTACATGTCTACCTGTTCATTAAAAGACCAGGCTCATTAGTAGGTATGAGTACTCTGGTGGGCCATACGGATCATTTTCCTTCTCCTGTTACTCGTACCCCTCACCATGTCATCCTACTTTGGGGCGACCAGTTGAAATCTCTCCTGGTACTCATTGACTCTGGGGCCGATGAGAGTTTCATGGACACTACCATGGTGTCAGAGCTCACCACAGTGAGCCTATGCAGTTCATGCTCATCAAGTCTCCTCAGGTACCCGTGGTATTGGGGTTTTCATGGCTCCAGGGTCACAATCCCCTCATCGACCGGACTGCTGGTGCTATCATGGGCTGGAGCACGTTCTACCCCACTCCTTGCCTGAAGTCGGCGCAGCCTGCACAGGGACGTCTTACCGTGGGCTCGGAAGAAGTCCCGCCTCCAGTGGGAATCTCATGTGGCTTTGGCCTTAGGGATATGTGAACCTAGTGGTGAATGTACCCTAACAATAGAAAAACTGTTTCCACATATGATAATCCAGACAATCTCAATTGATTGGATATCATCATCTCAGTCAATTGAATAAGTAAAATTGTCGAACATACCTTAAGGTTCTTCCAATTAAATGAGACATTTTTAAACTTTCCAATAGTAACCTAGATGAACCAACTCAGGTTAATTCAAGTTTAATTCCCAGACAGCCTATCTGTAATGGCTGTTGGTGGTGGAAGGCGAGGAGGAGCAAGGTGCAGCGTCGTATGTGTCCATATTTATTAAATTAACAAGGAAATAACAAAAAAACAAAGAGAACGACCGAAAACAGTTCTGGCTGGTGCAGACACACAACAGAAAACAATCACCCACAACTCAAAAGCGAAACCAGGATACCTAAGTATGGTTCTCAATCAGGGACAACGATTGACAGCTGCCTCTGATTGAGAACCATACCAGGCCAAACACAGAAATTCCAAAACATAGAAAAAGGAACATAGATATTACGGCTTTCTTCTATTGAAAGAGAGGCGGACCAAAATGCAGCGTGGTTATTTTGATTCATGGTTCTTTAATAAAGCAACTACACATGAACAAACTAACAAAACAAGAAACCGTGAAACCCTAAACAGCTTTATCTGGTGCAAACAAACACTGAGACAGGAACAATCACCCACGAAACACTCAAAGAATATGGCTCCCTAAATATAGTTCCTAATCAGAGACAACGATAAACACCTGCCTCTAACCCCACTATGCCACAATCCCAATACCTACAAAAACCCCAAGACAAAACACACCACATAACAAACCCATGTCACACCCTGGCCTAACCAAAATAATAAAGAAAACACAAAATACTAAGACCAGGGCGTGACAATAGACAACCCACCCAACTCACGCCCTGACCATACCAAAACCATACCAATCAATTAAATTTGCTTTTGCAAATTCATTCACGTCCAACTCACACATTACTGGTACAGTACTGATTGTTCATTAATGTCTATAAATAGATCGTCTTTGCAGCTTCCAAAGTATTCCAAAACCAAACGTTGGAAAATTAGGATTTTTTTTTTTCCTTTCAAATGTTCTAATAATGTGCAAGCTATCAGAGGGGGTAGTCCCCACTCGCCCGCTAATTAGTGAACCTCCACCCGCAAATGGATTGATCTCTGACCTCAGAAGCAATACCAACCCTAAAACAACAGAAATGGCAAACAACGCTCTCCAAAAATCAACCATCGGGCGCAGGCCATGTAAAGGTTCTCTCCAGTCTAGACCTGATGTCTGGCCATCCGAGATTGGCATCGAGCAATACCGCAGTGCACAGCTGAAGCACGAGCAAGTAACGGTCGACATAAAGGGACAGGTGGAGAGAATCGTGAAAACTGATGACAAATGCAGTAAAGGGAAAAATTCTGCTAGCTATGGAACTGCGTTTGAAAACTGAACAATTTAATGTAGATGCAAAAACGTATGATGATGAACGAGCACAAACTCTTCAACAAAATCGCCTTCTACAGGAACAACTCGATTTAGCCAAAACTAAATACGATGATGTCCATGCAAAACTGGATAAATCTGATGAGTTATCTATAAACAGGCCAGTTCAACTTGATGACATGCTGTTTTGTTGAACGTTACTCAAAGTAACACTGTTCTACTTCAAATGCTGCAGATCAAAGACAATCAGTTATTAAGAAACTATAGTTTTGTAAAGTCGGTTAGGACATCTACTTTGTGCATGACACAAGTATTTTTTCCAACAATTGTGTACAGACAGAGTGAATGAATTTATCACAATTCCAGTGGGACAGAAGTTTACATACACTTAAGTTGACTGTGCCTTTAAACAGCTTGGAAAATTCCAGAAAATGATGTCATGGCTTTAGAAGCTTAGTAGTGTAAGTGAGTGTTTGCGTGCATAAATGTGATAATGAGAGATGTTGAAAGGTGCCAACACAAACAAACAAACAAACAAACAAACAAACAAACAAAACGGCCACAAAAATGACCCAACCAAAATCTATAAGTGTGTCTGCATGGAGAGTCTCCTCAGTGAATGGGGAAGTGGTGCATTTATCCTTGGACACACCCAGGCCCAGGTGTGTCCCAGGTCGCTGACGACCCTCCCGGCTCCGCCCACCGGAATCCTAACAAGGAAAACAAGAGCAAAGAGAAAGAATACGGTAGATAGAGTGGGAGAATCGTCACAGTTAGGACATTTACTTTGTGCATGACACAAGTAATTTTTCCAACAATTGTTAACAGACACATTTGTTCACTTATTGTGTGCCTTTAAACAGCTTAACAACGCAAAACATTGGTTTTAAGACTGTTTTACTAAATTATTAAAAATAAAATATTGAATAAGACTTGTGGAGGTCAACAATTGTTTTTCTGAGGTCTTGGCTGATTTCTTTTGATTTTCCCATGATGTCAAGCGAAGAGGCAATGAGTTTGAAGGTAGGCCTTGAAATACATCAACAGGTACACCTCCAATTGACTCAAATGATTTCAATTAGCCTATCAGAAGCTTCTAAAGCATGACATAATTTTCTGGACTTTTCCGGTTCATCCTTGGGAGCAATTTCCAAACACCTGAAGGTACCACGTTCATCTGTAGAAACATTGGAATGCAAATATAAACACCATGGGACCCCGCAGCCATCATACCGCTCAGGAAGGAGACATGTTCTGTCTCCTAGAGATGAACGTACTTTGGTGCGAAAAGTGAAAATCAATCCCAGAACAACAGCAAAGGTACAAACGTATCTATATCCACAGTAAAACGAGTCCTATATCGACATGACATGAAAGGCCGCTCAGCAAGGCCACTGCTCCAAAACCGCCATGAAAAAGCCAGACTACGGTTTGCAATTGCACATTGGGACAAAGATCGTACTTTTTGGAGAAATGTCCTCTGGTCTGATGAAACAAAAATAGAACTGTTTGGTCATAATGATAATCGTTATGTTTGGAGGGAAAAGGGGGAGGCTTGCAAACCGAAGAACACCATCCCAACCCTGAAGCACGGTGGTGGCAGCATCATGTTGTGGGGGTGCTTTGCTGCAGGAGGGACTGGTGCACTTCACAAAATAGATGGCATCATGAGACAGGAAAATTATGTGGCTATATTGAAGCAACATCTCAAAACATCAGTCAAGAAGTTAATGCTTGGTCGCAAATGGATCTGTCAAATGGACAATGACCCCAAGCATACTTCCAAATGGCTTCAGGACAACAAAGTCAAGGTATTGGAGTGACCATTACAAAGCCCTGACCTCAGTCCTATAGAAAATTTGTGGGCAGAACTGAAAAAGCGTGTGTGAGCAAGGAGGCCTACAAACCTGACTCAGTTACACCAGCTCTGTCAGGAGGAATGGGCCGAAATTCACCCAACTTATTGTGGGAAGCTTGTGGAAGGCTACCTGAAACATTTGACCCAAGTTAAACAATTGAAAGGCAATGCTACCAAATACTAGTTGAGTGTATGTAAACTTCTGACTCACTGGGAATGTGATGAAAGAAATAAAAGCTGAAATAAATCAATCATTCTCTCTACTATTATTCTGACATTTCACATTCTTAAAATGAAGTGGTGATCCTAATTGAACTAAGGCAGGGAATTATTACTAGGATTACATTTCAGGAATTGTGAAAAACTGAGTTTAAATGTATTTGGCTAAGGTGTATGTAAACTTCTGACTTCAACTGTATGTAGAATACAGTCCAATTAGATGATTTTGGTGTGATAACTATATTTGGTATCTTCTGTTTATGCTTTCATTCCTTTTCGGTTCAGTTCCTTTGACACGTAGGAAGTGATAGAGCCATTAACAAAATCCCCATACAACCATCACTTAGTACCACAACAACGGGCAGTATCTTGACGTCCGGATGAAAAGCGTTCCCAAAGTAAACTGCCTCTTACTCAGGCCCAGAAGCTAGGACATGCATTTAATTGGTAGACTTGGATTGAAAACACTCTAAAGTGTCTACAACTGTTAAAATAATGTCTGTAACTATAACAGAACTGATATGGCAGGTGAAACCCCGAGGACCAACCAACCCCCACAAAAAATATGTTTTTGGAAAAATGACCCAGAAATTGTAGTTTTTCTTGGTGGCTCCCATTTTGGCTGTAGTGTTTCCAAGCACGTGGAAGAGAGCGCGTTCTTTGGTATTTTTCTCAGGTAAAGACAATAACGATTCTGTCTTAAAATGTATCATTTATTTACGTATTAGGGTACCTAAGGTTTGATTATAAATGTTATTTGACTTCTTTGGAAAAGTTTATTAGTAACGTTTAGGATTCATTTTGTAAGCATTTTGATGGAGGGAAACTGGAAACTGGGTGGATTATTGACAGCTAAACTGAGTTTTTATGGATAGTAAAGAAGGACATTATCGAACAAAAGGACCATTTGTGATATAACTGGGACCTTTTGGAGTGCCAATAGAAGAAGATCATCAAAGGTAAGGCATTTTTTACATTGTTATTTCTGACTGTCGCACCCGCATGGTTGAAATATGTTTTTCATGTGTTTGTACGCGGGGCTCTGTCCTCAGATAATCGATGGTTTGCTTTCGCCGTATAGCCTTTTTGAAATCTGACACAGCGGCTGGATTAACAAGAAGTTAAGCTTTTTTTTATGTATTACACTTTTATAAAAGTTAAATAGTTATAATACTGTAGTTTGAATTTCGCGCCCTGCAATTTTACTGGATGTTAGCCAGATGGGACGCTACCGTCCCACCTGCCCATAAGAAGTTCAAGAAATGTACATGATTGGTTTAATCGCATGATAATAATAATAATAGAGAATTGATTTGATAAAATAAGTCTTCATATTTAATGATACTAAAGACATGACACCGCTGAGCTCATGAACATGTTCTCCTTGTCCGACAAGTCTTTCCGTGTCTCCTGGAGAACCATCTTTTTGTGACAGCAGAAAAATGTAAATTAATTCACTCCACCGTCTCCTTCCTTGGATATATCATTGCTGCTGGTAATGTGCAGATGGATCCGGGAAAGGTGAGAGCTGTAGTGGATTGGCCCCAACCCATGTCCAGAGAGCAGATGCAACGCTTCCTGGGATTTGCCCATTTCCATCAACATTTTATCTGGGGTTACAGCACCCTGACTTTCCCCCTTTCAGCACTCACCTCTCCCAAGGTCCCGCTCACATGACCCTCAGCTGCTGACAGGGCATTCCTGGACCTTAAGAACCTCTTTCCCACAGCTCACATATGAATTCATCCGGACCCTATCCGTTAGTTCGTGGTGGAGTTCGATGCTTCAGACATCGGATTCGGGGCTGTCCTGTCTCAGCGGTCTGCCCTGGACCTTAAGCTGCGTCCCTGCGCCTTCTTCTCCCGTCGTTTTATTGCCACAGAGAGGAATTATTTTACATGTGAATAAAGCAGTAAATAAATAAATAATTACCACACAAAACATTTTCTGATAGTGATTTATTGATACATTTATTTAACTACACAAGTCAGTTTAGAACAAATTTTTATTTACAATGACAGCCTCCCGGGGAACAGTGGGTTAATTGCCTTGTTCAGGGGCAGAACAACAGATATTTTTTTACGGTCAACAGCTGGCAGTAAAGTGGCATGACAAACGAAACATCCATGTCCTCTCCACTGTCCATGCAGCAATCATGTCGGCCACCTGACTGGAAGGTGGACCACCTGACGGGAGAGAGAAAGATCAAACCAGACTGTGTGCATGACAATAACCTCAAAATGGGAGCAGTGGATAAGGCGGGCATCATAAACAGCTTTGTGGAATGCACTCGGAAAACTACCAAGTTGTATAAGAATCTGCTGCCCTCAATAGCCACATAATTCACCACCAGCTAACAGGCGAGATGATTACCGAACAAGCTATTTCTTTGTAATTGGACGTACAGTTCACATACGGTCACTCTAATTGCATAATGGAACTGTATCTCCCCCACCTACCTACTGCCTCATCATCCTCTCCCTTCCCTCATCCTCCCCACAGGTAAAGTAATTACCTACCAAAAGTACAGCAAAAACCTCACGAGAGAGCTGCTGGAGGAGCCCCACACCCCTCGGTGCCCATCCACTGGGGGCCGTCCTGCTGCAGACTATCCCCTACGCCTCACTGCATGGCATTTTCCCTGCAAAGTCCCTCAAACTGCTGCTCAAGGTAGTCGCACACGGAAGCACTGCAAAGTCTGCCTGTCTGGAACCAGGGAAGGAAGCAGAGGAGGTGGACAGGAGCCACCCTGCCGGGAGCCCCGTGTCTGAAAATTAAAACTTGTTAGAAAATAATTTGAAATTGACAAATTGAAATAAAAAACAAGCAGTGTGCCTTGGTTTTGTTGCGTAACAACCACATTTTGGAACAGTGAGCGCATTCTGACATCACGTGCATAAAAAACTCATGCTGGGCCGACCATTTGAGATATTTGGAACTCACATGTGGAAAGGTTAACCCCAGCTGCAAGGCCAAGTACGCTTTAGGTAATTAGCGTCTTAGTACACATAAAAGCTCCCGGCAGGGTGACTTGGGAGCTTGGACAACAGAAAAATCTTATCACTCCCTTGTCTCCCTCTCCATCCCTTTCTCTCTGTCTGGTAACCTAAACACCAGGTGCCTAATTTTAACAACCGTGCATAGATGTATTACTAAATTCTGGCGTACGCCACAAATTATTGGGATTTATCCGACTGTCGCACGCAATATATACGCATGTTTTCATTGATACACCATATTATATTTGTGCGGTCGTGAACGAGCTCTACAACCCCGCCTGGAAAACGCCCTCCATTCACAAACCTTTTATGGGAACAAAAATGCCCTCATTTCTGTATGATTTGGAGATGTTGGAACTGGGCCATAATAGTTCCTAAAAGAAAGCACAATGGTAAATTTGATCACATTTCTGTAGAGGTGCTTGTGGGTAGAATGTTGCAGTGACTTTTCTAAATTAAAAATACATGCAACCTAGCGAGTGCCAGACACTGGCCGCAAGATTGATAGTCCCTTTGAGCAATTTAAAAGTAAATGCTTGATAAGTGTTTATAAGTAAACACTTCTATGCAAAAGACAAAATTGTTGTTCATTGTTTTATTCATCACTACATGATTGTGTTTCTAGCTCCTGCCTTGGTATAGACTCTAAAATTAAATAGGCTAGGCTATATCTAGCCTGTTGGGGCAGCAGGTAGCCTCGTTGTTAGAGCATTGGGCCAGTAACCGAAAGGTTGCTAGTACGGATCCCTGAGTTGACAAGGTAAAAATCTGCTGTTCTGCCACTGAACAAGCCAGTTAATCCAATGCTCCTAGGATGTTATTGTAAATAATAACTTGTTCTTAACTGACTTGCCTAGTTAAATACATTTTTTAAAATGTCACACTCCTAATCCTATCACCCAGCAATACTGTAGCCTACCCATACTGTCAAGGCTTATCGTCTATTTACATTCAAGCACTCTTGGCTATTGAAGGAGCAATTGATACTTTATATGGTTGCCTACTATTTGTTGTGTAACAGAAATAATTTAAACCAGTTATGTCAGGAAAGGAGAGATGTCCTTAAATATGATTATTATTTAGGCCTATATATTAAAAGTGAAATAAACATATTAAAATTACATGCTGCTATGCAAACTCCTTATCAACGGAGAATGCATCTGTTTTATCATTAGGCCTATGTTTGAATGTTTTTATTAGCCATTATTATAATTCACATGCATCAAACACCTCTCATTTCCCACAAACAAACAAGAAGCCTATTTGCTTGCAATACAGTTGATCAACCTTCTAGCAGTTGTGCGCTTGAGATTTGCGTGGAGATAGGCACACTTTCCCTTCAAGTTCAAAATGGATAAATACCAGCCTCTGCAGGAAAACTGGCATGCACGGACATCATTACAAATGCAGGGGGAACCCCTGCTGCATGTCGGAACACTGCTATTTAGAGGTGCATTGGCCATGCAGCATTTACAGTGATAGGGCCTCTGCGGAAGCGGAGTAGGAAGTTGTCAAGGAAGTGAGTTTGTGTGTACACAGGACCTTCCGGCCCCAACCTACCTTCAACCAATCATGTGAATGCGGAACTATACGGAACCCTCCACATTGTTACAACATTTGGGTACAGAGCCTCAATTTGGCCTCTGCACTCCTCCGGAGGCTCCCGCAATTGCGTCACACCACCCATACAGAGCTTCCAACCACATTTTCAGATCGAGCATAAATTGCCTCTTAACTGACTGCTACATCCCCTGGGCAGTGTATATTCATTCCCTTGTTATGCCTCGATCACACCGATAGTGGTTGTATTTTGTGACACCAGATGTACATTCATTTCCAATCGAATGCTGCATTTGCCTTGCAGCATTGCGTTCCAGAGGTAGTTGCAGTGCCTTCTGTGTAAATTAATTGGATTTATCGAACATATGCATCAAACTGTATGCGTAGACCAGCTTGACAGAAATTGTATCAGAAGGTGAATGTTGAACCTTTGTTGCACACATATCCAGATGATGCTGAGAACCATTTTGTGCAATGACACTGTCGGTGTGATCGAAGCGTTATGCACCATCGATTGCATTGCGCACTGCCAACATGTTAGGCAGTGAGCTCTCTGTCCATCTTACTCACTCTCTCTCTGTCGGTCCTCCCCGGAGCAGCTCGATACTGTCTGTATTCCTGGCTTACCATTCACATTTAATTAACCTGGGATCCCAGTACTTCAGTCGATATGCAGATCAGGGCCGACAAGGAAAATAACAAGAGAAACTGTCACCGGTTGACAGTGTTGTGAGGCGTTGGTTTGAGTTTGTTTTTTTGTGCAACAACAACAACAACAAGAACCTTGATTTATGACAAGGCATGGAGCAACATGTTGGGTGATGATTGTGAAAGAGTTGACTTGATGCCACAGGCTATCAGACATAATTTCTTCATCAGGGGACCAATCATGATATTATCACCGGTCTCTTCTAGTCAATAGTGAGCTGAAGTACTGACATGATTGCAGATAATTAGATGTAAATTTAAATTGAATGCTGGCGTTGTCTGTTGTTGCTTCAGGACATGTGGTATCTGAAGACCATTGTCCTCCTATATATTCGTTTTTCTGTGTATTGAGGCAAACATAACAGAACAACTATTTTTGCAAGCATACATACAGTAGATGCATCATCCCACATTGCACCTTTGCCTCTGACATCTGTTGGCCATACAAATGAAATGTTTTAGCTTCACTGGACAAATAAATGTGTAGGGGAGTGTAACATGATGTGTGATGAGTTTACAGTGTTATCTTCCCTCTGCACACAAACACATACTACAGCTGAGTCTCAGACTGTACAGTGGCTTGCGAAAGTCTTCACTCCCTTTGGCATTTTTCATATTTTGTTGCCTTACAACCTGGAATTAAAATAGATTTTTTGAAGGTTTGTAACATTTGATTTACACAACATGCCTACCACTTTGAAGATGCAAAATATGTTTTATTGTGAAACAAACAAGAAATAAGACAAAAAACGGAAAACTTGAGTGTGCATAACTATACACCCCCCCCCCCCCCCCAAAGGCAATACTTTGTAGAGCCAACTTTTGCAGCAATTACAGCTGCAAGTCTCTTGGGGTATGTCTCTATAAGCTTGGCACATCTAACCAGTAGGATCTTTGCCCATTCTGCTCCAAATCCTTAAAGTTGCATGGGTTCCGCTGATGTACAGCAATTTTAAATCATACCACAGATTCTCAGTTGGATTGAGGTCTGGGCTTTGACTAGGCCAATGCTGCCACCACCATGCTTCACTGTGGGCATGGTGTTCTCGGGGTGATGGGAGGTGTTAGGTTTGCACCAGACATAGTATTTTCCTTGATGGCCAAAAAGCTCGATTTTAGTCTCATCTGACCAGAGTACCTTCTTCCATATGTTTGTGGAGGCTCACATGTCTTTTGGCAAAACCAAACGTGCTTTGCTTATTTTTTTCTTTAAGCAATGGCTTTTATATGGCCACTCTACTGTAAAGCCCAGCTTTCTGGAGTGTCAGGCTTAAAGTGGTCCTATGGACAGATACTCCAATCTCCGCTGTGAAGCTTTGCAGCTCCTTCAGGGTTATCTTTGGTCTCTTTGTTGCCTCTCTGATTAATGCCCTCCTTGCCTGGTCCGTGAGTTTTGGTGGGCGGCCCTCTCTTGGCAGCTTTGTTGTGGTGCCATATTCTTTCCATTTTTTAATAATGGATTTAACTTCTTGAGAATACTTGACACGCAGACGTCCCAAGTATGCCCCTGGAAATGCAAATGCGCTACGCTAAATGCTAAATGTACTCGTTACAACTCAATCTTTGATCAAAATTCACAAGCAGGGTATTGAATTAAAGCTACACTCGTTGTGAACCTAGCCAGCAAGTCAGATTTTTAAAATGCTTTTCGGCGAAAGCATCAGAAGCTATTATCTGATAGCATGCACCCCCCAAAATGCCAGCTCGACACGTAAACAACAGATTTTGCGATAGCCGGCGCTACCCAAAACGCAGAAATAAAATATAAAACATTCATTACCTTAGACGAGCTTCTTTCTTGGCACTCCTATATGCCCCATAAACATCACTATTGGGTCTTTTTTTCGTTTAAATCGGTCCATATATACCCAAAATAGCTTTGTATGGAAGTTGTGTCATTCAGAAAAAATCATCGTTTTTAAACGCTGCGTGATTTTTTAAAATTAAAAAAGTCGACGATAAACTTTCACAAAACACTTCGAAATCCTTTTGTAATCCAACTTTAGGTATTAGTAAACGTTTATAATCTATCAAAATGATTACAGGGCGATGTCTCTTCAATAGGTCTTCACTTCAAAAACAATGCCATCTGATCTCTCCCTCAACTGCATCCGGGTGAAGACTGGGAAAATGGAGGTCAGACAGAAGGATTTTCCAACAATTAATTCAATTGAAAATTAGGACAATGAATTTGTATGAATTTGTATGAATTGCAGGCAGATTCCCATTAAATTCTGTTCTCTTTTAACAACTGGTGGAAGTGACTTATGGAAATTATTTTTTGCTTTCAGAGAGCAGTTTTTCTTGCGTTTTTCAATGAAACACACGATCTGTTATAGTCACAGCCGTGATTTAACCAGTTTTATAAACTTCAGAGTGTTTTCTATCCACACAGACTAATCATATGCATATACTATATTCCTGGCATGAGTAGCAGGACGCTGAAAAGTTGCGCGATTTTTAACAGAATTTTCAAAAAAGGAGGGGGTAGAAGTAAGAGGTTTTAATGGTGCTCCGTGGGATGTTCAACGTTTTAGATATTTTTTTATAACCTAACCCTGATCTGTACTTCTTCACAACTTAGTCCCTGACCTGTTTGGAGAGCTCCTTGGTCTTCATGGTGCCGCTTCTTGGTGGTAACCCTTCCTTAGTGGTGTTGCAGACTCTGGGGCTTTTCAGAACAGGTGTATATATACTGAGATCATGTGACACTTAGATTGCACACAGGTGGATAATATTTATCTAATTACAGTGGGGCAAAAAAATATTTAGTCAGCCACCAATTGTGAAAGTTCTCCCACTTAAAAAGATGAGAGAGGCCTGTAATTTTCATCATCGGTACACTTCAACTATGACAGACAATTATTTATTTTTTTTATCCAGAAAATCACATTGTAGGATTTTTAATTAATTAATTTGCAAATTATGGTGGAAAATAAGTATTTGGTCAATAACAAAAGTTTATCTCAATACTTTGTTATATACCCTTTGTTGGCAATGACAGAGGTCAAACGTTTTCTGTAAGTCTTCACAAGGTTTTCACACACTGTTGCTGGTATTTTGGCCCATTCCTCCATGCAGATCTCCTCTAGAGCAGTGATGTTTTGGGGATGTTGCTGGGTAACACGGACTTTCAACTCCCTCCAAAGATTTTCTATGGGGTTGAGATCTGGAGACTTGCTCCCACTCCAGGACCTTGAAATGCTTCTTACGAAGCCACTCCTTCAATGCCCGGGCGGTGTGTTTGGGATCATTGTCATGCTGAAAGACCTAGCCACATTTCATCTTCAATGCCCTTGCTGATGGAAGGAGGGTTTCACTCAAAATCTCACGATACATGGCCCCATTCATTCTTTCCTTTACACGGATCAGTCGTCCTGGTCCCTTTGCAGAAAAACAGCCCCAAAGCATGATGTTTCCACCACCATGCTTCACAGTAGGTATGGTGTTCTTTGGATGCAACTCAGCATTCTTTGTACACCAAACACGACGAGTTGAGTTTTTACCAAAAAGTTATATTTTGGTTTCATCTGACCATATGACATTCTCCCAATCTTCTTCTGGATCATCCAAATGCTCTCTAGCAAACTTCAGACAGGCCTGGACATGTACTGGCTTAAGCAGGGGGACACGTCTGGCACTGCAGGATTTGAGTCCCTGGCGGCGTAGTGTGTTACTGACGGTAGGCTTTGTTACTTTGGTGCCAGCTCTCTGCAGGTCATTCACTAGGTCCCCCCGTGTGGTTCTGGGATTTTTGCTGATCATTTTGACCACACGGGGTGGTCAGTGGTCTTGTATGTCTTCCATTTCCTAATAATTGCTCCCACAGCTGATTTCTTCAAACCAGGCTGCTTACCTATTGCAGATTCAGTCTTCCCAGTCTGGTGCAGGTTTACAATTTTGTTTCTGGTGTCCTTTGACAGCCCTTTGGTCTTGGCCATAGTGGAGTTTGGAGTGTGACTGTTTGAAGTTGTGGACAGGTGTCTTTTATACTGATAACAAGTACAAACAGGTGCCATTAATACAGGTAACGAGTGGAGGACAGAGGAACCTCTTAAAGAAGAAGTTACAGGTCTGTGAGAGCCAGAAATCTTGTTTGTAGGTGACCAAATACTTATTTTCCACCATAATTTGCAAATAAATTCATTAAAAATCCTACAATGTGATTTTCTGGATTTTTTTCTCTCATTTTGTCTGTCATAGTTGAAGTGTACCTATGATGACAATTACAGGCCTCTCTCATCTTTTTAAGTGGGAGAACTCGCACAATTGGTGGCTGACTAAATACTTTTTTGCCCCACTGTATGTACTTCTGAAGGTAATTGGTTGCACCAGATCTTATTTAGGGGCTTCATAGCAAAGGGGGTGAATACATATGCACACACCACTTTTCAGTTTTTTTTTCTCATCACCGATTTGGACTATTTTGTTCATTACATAAAATCCAAATAAAAATCAATTTATTTACAGGTTGTAATGCAACAAAAAAGGAAAAATGCCAAGGGGGATGAATACTTTTGTAACCACCTTTAATATGGACACACATCCATACTTTCAAAGCTAATTGAATCACACATAATTTAAAATCACATTTCATAGTGAATGTTACAATCTGGACTATATAGTTGAAGTTGGAAGTTTACATACACCTTAGCCAAATACATTTAATCTCAGTTTTTCACAATTCTTGACATTTAATCCTAGTAAAACTTCCCTGTCTTAGGTCAGTTAGGATCACCACTTTATTTAAAAAATGTGAAATGTCAGAATAATAGTAGAGAGAATGACTTATTTCAGCTTTTATTTCATTCATCACATTCCAAGTGGGTCAGTAGTTTACATACATTCAAATAGAATTTGGTAGCATTTTTTTAAATAATTTAACTTGGGTCAAACATTTCAGGTAGCCTTCCACAAGCTTCCCACAATAAGTTGGGTGAATTTGGGCCCATTCCTCCTGACAGAGCTGGTCTGAGTCAGGTTTGTAGGCCTCCTTTCTCGCACACGTTTTTTCAGTTCTGACCATACATGTTCTATGGGATTGAGGTCAGGGCTTTGTGATGGCCACTCAAATGCCATTAGTAGATGCCCTAACCGACTTGCCAAAACTATAGTTGGTTAACAAACAATGTGTGGAGTGGTTGAAAAACGAGTTTTAATGAATCCAACCTAAGTGTATGTTAACTTCTGACTTCATCTGTGTGTAGTAACCTACTGGGTAATTGGGTCTAAATAGGCGTTTGGTAGTCTATATTCAGTGAATTTGACTTTAACTGATATTTCTCAGTCTCAGAAGCATCTGCATTCCCCATTGTTTGTGTGGTAATCCTTAGAAGTGTTCTCTAGAAATATACATAGGGAAATGTTGTCATTTTAATTCTAGAAAACATTTTCTTTAGTATTTTACAGATAGAAAGATGAAAAAAGTCTATATCCACAATCTTCTATGTATACAGTAAGTCCGGTCTTGGAGTGTCAAAATGAAACCAAAATATTTAGGCTAACTTCATCCCGTTTCCAGAATTGTGTGTGTGTGCGATATACAAGTACACACACATTTTAATGAGATATCAATTCAAATTTGCATATTTTCATACAATATTTTATTGTAATACAAAAAAAATATTTTATTTGTGTCCACATTCAACTGGTAAAAGTTGATTCTGATATGATTAAGGTATTAGGGTGTGGTTCCTGGAAATAGTCCCAAAATGTTTTGTTCCTGGAAATAGTCCCAAGATGTGTGTTTTCAAAATATATAACTTTCAAAAAACATAAATTATCCCTGTATGATGCATTTTGAATGTTACATATCTTGAAAACTTGATTGCTGACGAGCAATGACAAGCAAAACATTTTGGGAATATGTCTAAAGATACAATGGACTAATGATACAAATACCAAAAGAGATTTTTTGGGTGGAATTTCATGTACTACTGCTGTATAGTTTGCTGTATAGGCATGCTGTTTACCCAAACATGGTGAGCTGCTAACCCTTGGGTCATAAGGTTATGGACAAAATAATATTTTCTTTATCACAAATGTTATTTTGTCTTATTGAGCTCCCAAGGTGGACATGACATTGTTGTGATCCACTCTCTAGGGCCACAATCCACCATAAAACAATATGAAAAGGATTGACCATTATTAGATTTTGATTAAAAAAAAAAAAAGTTCATCCAGTAAGCACACAGGTTATATCTGGGGGGATTTTCCAACCATCCCTAACCCCTATGGACTATTATGAGATCCTTGCTCCCAGCTGCAGACGGCTACCAATCATACCGTCAGGCCATTCATAATGGGATTCCTGATACGAGATCCGGCGCAATTCATTACAGATTAGGCGGAGAGCGATGGTTATCGAAGACCTCTGTCTGCATTCAGAAGAGCCTGAAGGGGGAGGAGGATAACAAGGGACTTGGGACAGAAGTGCTTGTTGCTGGTCTTCATTTTAGTCTGTAGCTCTATATACTCAACCTAGTTCAGCGCAGAAAAAATGGTAATTAACTACAATGACCATAATACATTGAGCCTGTTTTTACTGACTTGGAAAGAGGCGGATGCACAAAGACCTCATGAGAGAGGAATAAACCCCACAACGAGAGGGATAGAGACAGTTTGTAACTTAGCTCTACCCAATTGATAGTTGTAGTAGTTGGTAATAAGCAGTCTTGAACGTGTGCTTTATCTACTTTGAAGAACTACTAAATGTATTTCCTCAGATAGCTCTTCAGCACAGCTACTAGCCTAGCCAGCAGATCTGACAAGCTTCCTTACAGCTGCATTAGGGTTGGACATGTTTCCTGTGTAGATTAACCACCGAGCAGGCGCGAGATATGGCAATTTTTTTTTACCTCAATCCAGGGATGAGAAATTCACAGTACTCCGAATTGTCCATTGTCCCAACTGTTACATCGAGAAGATTGAACGACTGTTAACCTAAAAGTAGTCATTCAGTCTTCTCGCTGAAACAGTTGGGATAATGGGACAATTTGTATTACAACACATTATCATCCCTGGATTAGAGGTATGTTTTCCGAGCCATATCTCACGCCGGCTCCGCAGTGACTTAACCTCTACGGGATCGTTGTCCCCCCGCGGGATGGTTGAGCTAACGTAGGCTAATGTGATTAGCATGAGGTTGTAAGTAACAAACAAAAAAATCTCAGGACATAGACATATCTGATATGGGCAGAAAAATTACATTCCTGTTAATCTAACTGCACTGTCCAATTTACAGTAGCTATTACAGTGAAACAATACCATGTTATTGTTTGAGGAAATTGCACAATTACAAACTTGAAAATGTATTAATAAACCCATTAGGCACATTTGACATACAACACTTTGAACAGACATGCAATGGTTCATTGGATCAGTCTAAAACTTTGCACATGCACTGCTGCCATCTAGTGGCCAGAATTTAAATTTCGCCTGGGCTGGAATAATACATTATGGCCTTTCTCTTACATTACAAAGATGACGGTACAAAAAAAAGACAACAAAAAAACATGTTTTTTTCTTTGTATTATCTTTTACCAGATCTAATGTGTTATATTCTCCTACATTCATTTGACATTTCCACAAACTTCCAAGTATTTCCTTTCAAATGGTGTCAATTTCAATCAAATGTATTTATAAAGCCCTTCTTACATCAGCTGATGTCACAAAGTGCTGTATAGAAACCCAGCCTAAAACCCCAAACATCAAGCAATGCAGTTGTAGAAGCAGGGTGGCTACGAAAAAACTCCAGAGAAAGGCCAGAACCTAGGAAGAAACCTAGAGAGGAACCAGGCTATGAGGGGGGGCCAGTCCTCTTCTGGCTGTGTCGGGTGGAGATTATAACAGAACATGGCCAAGATTTTCAAATGTTCATAGATGACCAGCAGGGTCAAATAATAATAATCACAGGTTGTCGAGGGTGAACAGGTCAGCACCTCAGGGTGAACAGGTCAGCACCTCAGGAGTAAATGTCAGTTACTGTTTATAGCCGATCATTCAGAGTATGTCTACTGCTCCTGCTGACTCTAGGCAGTTGAAAACAGCAGGTCTGGGACAGGTAGCACGTTTGGTGAACAGGTCAGGGTTCCAAAGTCGCAGGCAGAACAGTTGAAACTGGAGCAGCAGCATTACCAGGTGGACTAGGGACAGCAAGGAGTCCTCAGGCCAGGTAGTCCTGAGGCATGGTCCTAGGGCTCAGGTCCTCAGAAAGAGAGAAAGAAAGAAAGAAAGAGAGAAAAAGAGAGAGAAAATTAGAGAGAGCATACTTAAATTCACACAGGACATCGGATAAGAGATTAAATACTCCAGATATAACAGACTGACCCTAGCCCCATGACACATAAAATACTAAAAATGTTGAGAGGAATGGGAGATTCGATATAGGTATTTTTCAAGAGAGGCTTTATTACTGCCACTTTTAGTGACTTTGGTACACATCCGGTGGATAGAGAGCTGTTTATTATGTTCAACATAGGAGGGCCAAGCACAGGAAGCAGCTCTTTCAGTAGTTTAGTTGGAATAGGGTCCAGTATTCAGCTTGAAGGTTTAGAAGCCATAATTATTTTCATCAATGTGTCAAGAACTATAGTTCTATTTATTTTTACCTTTATTTAACTAGGCAAGTCAGTTAAGAACCAATTCTTATTTTTCAATGATGACCTAGGAACACTGGGTTCCTGCCTGTTCAGGGGCAGAACGACAGATTTGTACCTTGTCAGCTCAAGGATTTTAACTTGCAACCTTCCGGTACCCTGCCGCCCCATAGTACTAAGGATCAAGAGGGTCTGCCTTGATCCTAGGTCCTGGCTGAGTTGTGAAGACTCAGGACAACTGAGCTTTGGAGGAATATACAGATTTAAAGAGGAGTCTGTAATTTGCTTTCTAATGATCATGATTTTTTCCTCAAAGAAGTTAATTAATTTCTCACTGATGAAGTGTAACCCATCCTCTCTTGGGGAATGCTGCTTTTTAGTTAGCTTTGCGACAGTATCAACAACACATTTTGGATTGTTCTTATTTTCCTCAATTATGTTGGAAAAATAGGATGATCGAGCAGCAGTGAGGGCTCTTCGATACTGCACGGTACTGTCTTTCCAAGCTCGTCAGAAGACTTCCAGTTTGGTGTAGCGCCATTTCCGTTCCAATTTTCTGGAAGCTTGCTTCAGAGCTTGGGTATTTTCTGGTGGATATTGGGTATTTTCTGGCGAAGGGTGTCTGGAAGGGCATCTAGGAATCTTTGGGTTGTCTGAGAATTTATATCACGACTTTTGATTACCCTTGGTTGGGGTCTGAGCAGATTATTTGTTGCGATTGCAAATGTAATAAAATGGTGGTCCGATAGTTCAGGATTATGAGGAAAAGCATTAAGATCCACAACAGTTATTCCACTGGACAAAACTAGGTCCATAGTATGACTGTGGCATTGAGTCGGTCTGGAGCCATGTTCGACAAAAGTCGATCATGGCTCCGAAAGCCTTTTGGAGTGGATCTGTGGACTTTTCCATGTGAATATTAAAGTCACCAAAAATGTGAATATTATCTGCCCTGATAGGAATTCCGTCCGATAGGAATTCAGGGAACTCAGTGAGGAACGCTGTATATGGCCCAGCAGGCCTGTAAACAGTAGCTATAAAAAGTGATTGAGTAGGCTGCATAGACTTCATGACTAGAAGCTCAAAAGATGAAAACATCAGTTTTTTTTGTAAATTGAAATTTGTTATGGTAAATGTTAGCAACATCTCCGCCTTTGCTGGATGCGCGGGCGATATGGTCACTAGTGTAACCAGGAGGAGAGGCCTCATTTAACACAGTAAATTCATCAGGCTTAAGCCATGTTTCAGTCAGGCCCATCACATCAAGATTATGATCAGTGATTAGTTCATTGACTATAACTGCCTTAGAAGTGAGGGATCTAACATTAACCTCTTTGATCTCTAGGGGCGCTATTTCATTTTTGGATAAAAAACGTTCCCGTTTTAAGCGCGATATTTTGTCACGAAAAGATGCTCGACTATGCATATTCTTGACAGTTTTTGAAGTTTCAGAATCTGCAAAGATATTGTCTGTAAGTGCCCCAGAACTCATTCTACAGGCGAAACCAAGATGATGCATCAACCAGGAAATGAGCAGAATTTCTGAAGCTCTGTTTTCCATTGTCTCCTTATATGGCTGTGATTGCGCAAGGAATGAGCCTACACTTTCTGTCGTTCCCCCAAAGTGTTAGCAGCATTGTGACGTATTTGTAGGCATATCATTGGAAGATTGACCATAAGAGACTACATTTTCCAAGTGTCCGCCTGGTGTCCCTGCGTCGAAATTGGAGCGTAAAGCCAGGTGCAATTATTTTTCCATTTGAGAGCAAGGAGAAACCAGGCTTCCACGAAGGATATATCATTGAAGAGATATGTGGAAAAACACCTTGAGGATTGATTCTAAACCACGTTTGCCATGTTTCAGTCGATATTATGGAGTTAATTTGGAAAAAAGTTCGCGTTTTGAGGGCTGAATTTTCGTTTTTTTTTTTTTTTTTTTTTTTTTTTTTTTTGGTAGCCAAATGTGATGTACAAAACGGAGCTATTTCTAATACACAAAGAATCTTTTTGGAAAAACGGAGCATCTGCTATCTAACTGAGAGTCTCCTCATTGAAAACATCAGAAGTTCTTCAAAGGTAAGTTATTTTATTTGAAGGCTTTACTTGTTTTTGTGATAGTTGCCTGCTAAATGCTAACGCTAATGCTAACGCTAATGCTAACGCAAAATGCTACACTAGCTAGCTACTGTTACACAAATGATTGTTTTCCTATGGTTGAAAAGCATATTTTGAAAATCTGAGATGACAGTGTTGTTAACAAAAGGCTAAGCTTGAGAGCTAGCATATTTATTTCATTTCATTTGCGATTTTCATGAATAGTTAACGTTGCGTTATGGTAATGAGCTTAGGTCTATAAATAGAATCCCGGATCCGGGTTTGGTCGTCGCAACAGGTTAAGTAGCCCTATTTTGAGATGTGAGGTGTCACAATCTCTTTCAATAATGGCAGTAATGAAGGAGGTGTCACCCCCTGACCTGAGAGAGCCTTTTTATGTCTCTATTTTGGTTTGGTCAGGGTGTGATTTGGGTGGGCATTCTATGTTTTGGTTTCTATGTTTCATTATTTCTATGTTTTGGGACAGCTGTCTATCATTGTCTCTGATTGGGAATCGTGCATAGGTAGCCCTTTTTCCCTCCTTCAGTGTGGGTAGTCATTTTTTTTTTTAGAGGCATCATAGCCCTGTTAAGCTTCACGGTCGGTTTGTATTTTATTGTTTTTGTTGACGACATTCTAGAAATAAAGGAATATGCACGCTCACAACGCTGCACTTTGGTCCACTTCTTACGACGCCCGTGAAAGGAGGTCTTTATTCCAGTGAGATTGCTAAGGCAAACACCGCCATGTTTAGTTTTGCCCAACCTAGGTCGAGGCACAGACACTGTCTCAATGGGGATAGCTGAGCTGACTACAGTGACTTTGCTAGTGGTATACTTCACTAATCTGGCAGGCTGGCTAACTGCCTGGCCTGCACCCTATCTCATTGTGGAGCTACGTGAGTTAGAGCCCTGTCTATGTTCGTAGATAAGATGGGAGCACCCATCCAGCTAGGATGGAGTCCGTCACTCCTCAACAGGCCAGGCTTGGTCCGGTTTGTGGGTGAGTCCCAGAAAGAGGGCCAATTATCTACAAATTATATCTTTTGGGAGGGGCAGAAAACAGTTTTCAACCAGTGATTGAGTTGTGAGACTGCTGTAGAGCTCATCACTCCCCCTAACTGGGTCGGGCCCAGAGACAATTACTCGATGCCAACACATCTTTCTAGCTGATTTATACGCTGAAGCTATGTTGTACTTGGTGACCTCTGACTGTTTCATCCTAACATCGTTGGTGCCGACGTGGATAACAATATCCCTATACTCTCTACACTCGCCAGGTTTAGCTTTAGCCAGCACCATCTTCAGATCAGCCTAAAACTTTCTAGAACACCGTTCCGCTAGCGGAACCCCTCTCCAAAAGCCAATGAAATTGCAGGGCGCCAAATACAAATCAACAGAAATCTCATAAAATCATAAATTTCTCAAACATACAAGTATTAGGCACCATTTTAAAGATAAAATCCAGCCACAGTGTCTGATTTAAAAAATGCTTTATAGCAAAAGATCCACAAACGATTATGTTAGGTCACTTAGCTTCTCCCGTGACTGCCGCTGTTGAAGCTGAACAATTTGTTTGTGTGCTTAACAAAAGGCTAAGCTGTGTTCCAATATATTTCACTTGTGATTTTCATGAATATGAATATTTTCTAGGAACATTTATGTCCGTTGCGTTATGCTAATTAGTGTCAGATGATGACAATGGTCCCGTTCACGGGATGGGGTGTCACCACAGGTTAACTCTGTCTGTAAACACGCTGGATGATTCAGAATCCATTGAAGAGCTTGAACGATTCAGTGACGAGAGATACTTACGAACTCAAAGAAACATGTCGCTGGTTTCGGAGGATTCAAGCATTGTTTAGGACAACCAACCAAATCAACAAAACAAAACCAGGTTGGCCAATAGGTATCAACGATGGAACCAAACCATCCCCAAGTAAGAGGGCGCATGTGGCGAGTGGCGAGAGGTTTACTGATATGGATGTTGACTTGTTAAAATCCATCAATGAAAGGCTTACCAAACTTGATATATTACGAGAGGACATCAATGCATTATGTGCTAGTCTCAAATTCAGCCAATGTCAGATTGATGATATAAGGAAAGAGAACAATGGGCTGAAAGGTACTGTAGACTCTTCATAGCAATGTGGAGGTGGTGCAAAGGGAGAACAAACAACAAAGAAACCTTGCTTGATGTACAGTGTCGATCAATGCGGATATTCTCAGGGGTACCGGAGAATGACAACAGCAGAGGCTGTGAGGACACTGTCCGAGACTTTATGTCAACTCAACTAAACCTGCCCACTGATGTTGTGCGTAATGCCACTTTCTCCAGAGTCCATAGAATAGGTAAGGCCTCTGGAAATAGGCCACGGGCTATTATTGCATGTTTTGATCAATTTAAGCAAAAGGAAATGACGAAGAACATGGGCAGAGAACTCAGAAACACTGATTTTGGAATGAATGATCACTTCCCCACCGAGATCAATGATCCCATCATGAAGGAAAAGCGTTGCCTGAATCAACAAATCTCCATGGTGATGGATGAACTTTATATCAACGGGCAATTGTATCAGGACTCTAGAGTAACTCCCTTGTTGGTTAAATGTAATGTTTAAAACTGAGTTTGTGTGTTGTAGTGTATCATGACAACTTCAACTATAACGAATACATGCTATATTGATCTCCACTTGATAAGGAAAGGGCTGCATATAGCTCAGGTTAATGTATGTAGCCTTCCTAACAAAATACATGAGGTTGTTAAATCATCCTCTAGATAAATCAGCTCCCAGGGTACAGCAGCCAAATCATTCAGAAATAACTTATGATTAAATGTTTAAACATTTATTTTGACCACAATCCTAGGGGGTTTCTTTGGAACCTTAGTGTTTATGGTTATGGTCACAATATTATGGTCTGTCCAGCCCACTGGCATTGATCTGGCTTTTAAGCATTGCAATGGTATATTACAGAAAATCAGATCAATGCATGTGTCTGAACGATGACCCAACTTAATTGAAGATCTAGTAGAATCATTAACCATTTGTTTCAAACCACAGTTCTTAGCATATCTCATCAATTTTGTTCTATTCGAATTATTGTGATCCTTCCAATTTATATTACAATCACCCAAGATAAATACATCTCTGTTGCTATCTGTGGCCTGGTCAAACCCAGTGCATAAGTCATCCAGATAGGACAGCTTAGAGCTAGGAGGTCTATACACACATCCTACCAATATGGGTGCCTGGTGAGGCAGATGTACTTGAGCCCATAGTGCCTCTATTTGACCTACATTAAGGACATCCCTCCTCTTATTAAAAGGTATATGATTCTGAATATACAGTGCGACACCGCCACCATTCCTATTCCTGTCCGTTCTCAGTAGACTATATCCTTGAATGTTAATTTGCCCATAATTTAGAGATGCATCTAACTGCGTTTCGGTCAAAGCCAAAATATGAATATTATTTATGTTGACCAAGTTAACCTCTTGGATCTCTAGGGGCGCTATTTCATTTTTGGATAAAAAACGTTCCCGTTTTAAGCGCAATATTTTGTCACGAAAAGATGCTTGACTATGCATATTATTGACCGTTTTGGAAAGAAAACACTCTGAAGTTTCAGAATCTGCAAAGATATTGTCTGTAAGTGCCCCAGAACTCATTCTACAGGCGAAACCAAGATGATACGTCAACCAGGAAATGAGCAGAATCTCTGAAGCTCTGTTTTCCATTGTCTCCTTATATGGCTGTGATTGCGCAAGGAATGAGCCTACACTTTCTGTCGTTTCCCCAAGGTGTTTGCAGCATTGTGACGTATTTGTAGGCATATCATTGGAAGATTGACCATAAGAGACTACATTTTCCAAGTGTCCGCCTGGTGTCCCTGCGTCGAAATTGGAGCGCAAAGCCAGGTCCAATTATTTTTCCATTTGAGAGCAAGGAGAAACCAGGCTTCCACGAAGGATATATCATCGAAGAGATATGTGGAAAAACACCTTGAGGATTGATTCTAAACCACGTTTGCCATGTTTCAGTCGATATTATGGAGTTAATTTTGAAAAAAGTTCGCGTTTTGAGGGCTGAATTTTCGTTTTTTTTAATTATTATTATTTTTTTTTTTGGTAGCCAAATGTGATGTACAAAACGGAGCTATTTCTAATACACAAAGAATATTTTTGGAAAAACTGAGCATCTGCTATCTAACTGAGAGTCTCCTCATTGAAAACATCAGAAGTTCTTCAAAGGTAAGTTATTTTATTTGAAGGCTTTACTTGTTTTTGTGATAGTTGCCTGCTAAATGCTAACGCTAATGCTAACGCTAAATGCTACGCTAGCTAGCTACTGTTACACAAATGATTGTTTTCCTATGGTTGAAAAGCATATTTTGAAAATCTGAGACGACAGTGTTGTTAACAAAAGGCTAAGCTTGAGAGATAGCATATTTATTTCATTTCATTTGCGATTTTCATGAATAGTTAACGTTGCATTATGGTAATGAATCCCGGATCCGGGTTTGGTCGTCGCAACAGGTTAAAACCTCTTCATCCTACCCCCTCCTTTTTCGAACATTCTGTTAAAAATCGCGCAACTTTTCAGCGTCCTGCTACTCATGCCAGGAATATAGTATATGCATATGATTAGTATGTGTGGATTGAAAACACTCTGAAGTTTCTAAAACTGGTTAAATCACGGCTGTGACTATAACAGATTGTGTGTTTCATCGAAAAGCGCAAGAAAAACTGCTCTCTGAAAGCTAAAAATAATTTCCATGCGTCACTTTCATGGGTTGTTAAAAGGGCACAAAATTAATTATGCACCTGCATGCAATTCCTACAGATTCCACACGATGTCGCCATTGTCGTCATTTTCCGGGGAGTTTTTTGTTGGTAAATCCAACTAACTGGATTCAATTTCTTCCGGTCTCCGCCAGGATGTTGTGAAGTGCACATCTTCAGCCATTGATTTGAAGACGAGGAGCTATTGAATACACATCGCCCTGTAATCATTTTGATAGATTATAAACGTTTACTAATACCTAAAGTTGGATTACAAAAGTATTTCGAAGTGTTTTGTGAAAGTTTATCGTCGACTTTTTTAATTTAAAAAAATGACGCTGCGTTTTAAAACAATGTTTTTTTCTGAATTACACAGCTTCCATAGAAAGCTATTTTGGGTATATATGGACCGATTTAATCGAAAAAAAGACCCAATAGTGATGTTTATGGGGCATATAGGAGTGCCAAGAAAGAAGCTCGTCAAAGGTAATGAATGTTTTATATTTTATTTATGCGTTTTGTGTAGTGCCGGCTACCCTAAATCTTTGTTTACGTCGCATTCAGGCATTTTGGGGTGTTGCATGCTATCAGATAATAGCTTCTCATGCTTTCGCCGAAAAGCATTTTAAAAATCTGACTTGTTGGCTAGATTCACAACGAGTGTAGGTTTAATTCAATACCCTGCATGTGTATTTTGATGAACGTTTGAGTTTTAACGAGTACATTTAGCATTTAGCGTAGAGCATTTGCATTTCCAGGTGCCTTCTTGAGACATCTGCGTCTCAAGTAGGAGCAAGAAGTTAAATCATGCTACAGAATGTTTTCTTGATTTGCTCATGGAGGTAATGGACCATCATGCCCCTATAAGAAAGAGTACAGTTGGTGCCCGTCCATCTCCATGGATTGATGAAGAACTGGGTGAGGCTTTTTCTCAAAGAAATATGGCGAAAGTCTTAGCAGCCAAGTCAAAATGGGAAATTGATAAACAGAATTATAGAACATTACGTAATTATGCAGTTAAATTGAATCAAAAGAAAAAAAAGTAATTTTACAACAATGCTTTTATTGATTGTAAGAATGATTCTAAAAAGGTATGGAGCACAGTTAAAACTTCTTGCTCCTACCTGAGACGCAGATGTCTCAACTAGACACCTGGAAATGCAAATGCGCTACGCTAAATACTAAATGTACTCGTTAAAACTCAAACGTTCATTAAAACACACATGCAGGGTATAAAATTAAAGCTACACTCGTTGTGAATCTAGCCAACAAGTCAGATTTTTAAAATGCTTTTCGGCGAAAGCATGAGAAGCTATTATCTGATAGCATGCAACACCCCGAAATACCTGAAGGCGACGTAAACAAAATAATTAGCGTAGCCGGCGCTACACAAATAGCAGAAATAAAATATAAAACATTCATTACCTTTGACGAGCTTCTTTGTTGGCTGAAATGTTGCACGATTTTTAACAGAATGTTCGAAAAAGGAGGGGGTAGACGGAAGAGGTTTTAACCTCTTGGGCTTACTTGGTACATCTATCTCATCATGCCCATCTAGTGTGGAGGTTGACGTGAGAATAATAACAAAACCAGTTGGTATTGCAATTCATTTTGCAGATTTTTTTATACAGAAAATGTAATTACTGAGCATCAATGTAGACATACATTCTTCCAAACAAGCTATTTTCCAATGGATTGATGATCATATTATGAGCAATAATACAAACGGTGTCAGTGGAGGAGGTGTTAAAACTATTTAAGTCATTACCTGATGGTAAATCTACAGGTTATGGTCCTATGGACAATTTTTTGCTTCGCTGTGCTGCTCCTCAGATTGCAGTTCCACTGAGATACATATTTAATTGGTCTCTGGAAAAGGGGATGTTTGCAAATGTATGGAAGCATGCGAAACGGTGTCCTTTTCCGAAAGACAGCAAAGAACCCATTACTCCTGCCAATAGTCGACCAATTAGTCTACTCCCTACACTCAGTAAGATATTGGAGGGTATTGTGCGTAGACAAATGTGGGAGTACATGGAAAAGAAAGATCTGATTACAGCCAATCAGCATGCTTATCGCAAAAACCATTCCACTTCATTGGTTGACATGACTGACCAGTGGCTCAATGCTATGGATAATGGCAAACTTGTAGGTGTACTATTTTTAGATTACAGTGCAGCATTAGATTTTTTTAACCTTTATTTAACTAGACAAGTCAGTTAAGAACAAATTCTTATTTTCAATGACGGCCTAGGAACAGTGGGTTAACTGCCTGTTCAGGGGCAGAACGGCAGATTTGTACCTTGTCAGCTCGGGGGTTTGAACTTGCAACCTTCCGGTTACTAGTCCAACACTCTAACCACTTGGCTACCCTGCCGCCCCAAGGGGATTTAGTGGATCATGAAATAATTTTGACAAAATTAATGCATTATGGTTTTAAGGAGGTAGCATTGAATTGGGTACAGTCATATCTAACTGACAGGAAACAGTCCACCTATATCAATGGTTCATTTTCTTCCCCTAACGTGTTAAACTGTGGAATACCGCAGGGAAGCTGCCTTGGGCCACTTCTTTATTTAATATATACCAACGACCTTCCCTATGCCTTGGTTGGAACTCAAGCTACTATATTTGCAGATGATACTACAATTTATGCAGCAAGACAATCGGTTCAACAGGTACAGCAGGCTTTACAAGGAGATTTGGAGAATATCAGGAAGTGGGTTTGCCAAAACAAACTTGTTTTAAACACCAAGAAAACCAACTAGGAAAAGGCCAAAACAGCATGGGATACAATTAAGTATGGGAGGAGTACAAATTGAAGAATTGGCAGAAACCAAACTATTGGGAGTGCAACTAGACGACTGCTTATCATGGTCGTCTCAAATACAGTGGGGCAAAAAAGTATTTAGTCAGCCACCAATTGTGCAAGTTCTCCCACTTAAAAAGATGAGAGGCTTGTAATTTTCATCATAGCTATACTTCAACTGACAGACAAAATGAGAAGAAAAAAAAAACAGAAAATCACATTGTATGATTTTAATGAATTTATTTGCAAATGATGGTGGAAAATAAGTATTTGGTCACCTACAAACAAGCAAGATTTCTGGCTCTCACAGACCTGTAACTTCTTCTTTAAGAGGCTCCTCTGTCCTCCACTCGTTCCCTGTATTAATGGCATCTGTTTGAACTTGTTATCAGTATAAAAGACAACTGTCCACAACCTCAAACAGTCACCTCAGATTTCCCTCTTCCTGTTTGGATTTTATCTCAGGGGTTTGCCTGCTATATGAATTCTGTTATACTCACAGACATCATTCAAATAGTTTTAGAAACTTCAGAGTGTTTTCTATCTAATACTAATAATATGCTGCCCCCTATCCCAAATAAATGCTGCCCCCTATCCCATACAAGTTAATGGGGAGAACCGGTTGAATGTTTCTGTCGGCTGAATGAGCGACACCGGTTGCGCATTCCAACAGCATTTCCTTCCAGAAGCCATGAGAAAATGTTCCGGCTACGGGGACTGTGCGAGGGGATATATACTACTATCTGTACTTGCTGATGGCACAGACACTGTTTCATACTTTCCTACACTTAAATTACCCTTGTGTCTGAAGCTGGGCTTGCAGCACAGCTATCCTCGCCATAAGGCGATCGTTCTCCAGTATATTATGAGTACAGCGACGGCAATTTGATGGCATCATGTTAATGCTACTACTTAGCTTCGGCTGGTGGAGCTCCTGACGAACCACGTCCTTAAGAGGTTCTACAAAGGAAGCCTGTCCGACCCAAGAGCAGCTGTAATCAAGCAGGTCAGATCTGATGGCTGCTATTAGCCTAGCTACACCGAACAAAAATATAAACACAACATGCAACAATTTAACATACCTTGAAAAAAAGTAGGGGCGTGGATCAGAAACCAGTTATTATCTGGGTTGACCACCATTTGCCTAATGCAGGGCTGTTCACCTCACATATTTGAATGGGCTGTTGATTGTGGCCTGTGGAATGTTGTCCCACTCCTCTTCCATGGCTGTGCAAAGTTGCTGGATATTGGTGGGAACTGAAACACACTGTCATACACATCAATCCAGAGCATCCCACACATGCTCAATGGGTGACATGTATGCACATTTTCAGCTTCCAGTAATTGTGTACAAATCCTTGAGACATGGGGCAATGCATTATCATGCTGAAAGATGAGGTGATGGCAGGGGATGAACGGCACAAAAATGGGCCTCAGGATCTTGCCAAAGTATCTCTGTGCATTCAAATTTTAATTGCTAAACTGTAATTGTGTTCATTGTCCGTAGCTAATGCCTGCCCATACCATAACCCCACCTCCACCATGGGGCACTCTGTTAACAATGTTGACATCAGCAAACTGCTTGCCCACACAACGCCATACACGCTGTCTGCCTGGTACAGTTGAAACCGTGATTCATCCGTGAAGAGCACATTTCTCCAGCATGCAGTGGCCATCAAAGGTGAGCATTTGCCCACTGAAGTCTTTTACAATGCGGAACTGCTGATGAGCTTGCCTAAGACGATTTCTGACAGTTTGTGCAGAAATTCTTCAGTTGCGCAAACCCACAGTTGCATCAGCTCTCTGGATGGCTGGTCTCAGATGGTCCCATAGGTGAAGAAGCTGGATGTGGAGGTCCTGGGCTGGCGTGATTACACATGGTCTGTGGTTGTAAGGCCGGTTGGACGTACTGCCAAATTCTCCAAAACAATGTTGGAGGCGGCTTATAGTAGATAAATTAACTGTCACTCCTGCTCCAGCTCCTCTTCTCGTTGGACTCCATCACATCCATCGTTCCATCACTTATTGATTGCCTACCCTATTGCCTACCCTCTGATTTGTTTCATGTTATTTATTTATTAAATATTCACTCCCTGTACTTGCTTCTCGTCTCCCAGCGTCTGTCCTCACAGAATGCTGACACCAATATTGGAAGCTGCAGGGAGTTATTTGGTTCATGTTGGTGACGTCGGGTCCGGGTGCCGCTTCTGAAGGAACCGGGGGGGGCCTCAGCTGGCTTG
Organism: Oncorhynchus clarkii lewisi; assembly: GCF_045791955.1. NCBI lineage: Eukaryota > Metazoa > Chordata > Actinopteri > Salmoniformes > Salmonidae > Oncorhynchus > Oncorhynchus clarkii. The sequence goes on along the minus strand of NC_092175.1, from coordinate 15,345,391 downwards.
TCAGGCTTCCATGCTTTAGCTGGCTCGAGAGGTTTTCTTGTCACCATCTTTTTGCGCATCAGCGCTTCATTGGACTCACCTGGACTCCATCACTTATCACTTATTGATTGCCTCCCCTATATCTGTCTATTCCTCAGTTTCATAGTTATTTATTAAATATTCACTCCCTGTACTTGCTTCTCGTCTCCCAGCGTCTGTCCTCACAATAACATTAAATTATCTGGCAAAAGCTCTGGTGGACATTCTTGCAGTCAGCATGGCAATTGTACACTCCCTCAAAACTTGAGACATCTGTGGCATTGTGTTGTGTGACAAAATTGCACATTTTAAAGTGGCCTTTTATTGTACCAGCACAAGGTGCAGCTGTGTAATGATCAGCTTTTTGGTATGCCGCACCTGTCAGGTGGAGGGATTATCTTGGCAAATGAGAAATGCTCACTAACAGGGATGTAAACAAATTTGTGCACAACATTTTTGAGAAATAAGCTTTTTGTGTGTAACATTTCTGGGATATTTTATTTCATCTCATGAAACATGGGACCAACACTTTACATTGTGCGTTTATATTTTTGTCTGACTGGCTGCTACCGCCTGAGCAGAGATGAGATGATGACTTTAAGTAATTCAATTATAAAGTCATCAAATAAAAACAAAGTAATATACACAACAGACATATTTTATTAAATTAAAGTAATATGAATAAATGATGGTTAATAACTGATAACAAGTACAATAATGGCCAGTTACTACCATTGTGGGGGTTATTCATTGTTTTATTCTGTGCTGTTACAGCATACAACCCCAAAAATAACACAAAAAATATTTGAAACCTAAATCAGAAATCGTGATTTATTTCATAAAAACCTGTCTCTTACTTCAGGGGATGGCGTGATGGCTGTTCAACAGTCTGAAGGCCTGGAGATAGAAGCTGTTTTTCAATCTTTCAGTCCCGGCTTTGATGCACTTGTCCTGTTTCTGTCTGCTAGATGGTAGAGGAGTAAACAAACCGTGACTCGGGTGGCTGAGGTCCTTGATGATCTCCTTGGTGTCAATGGAAGGCCAAGAAGATCATCAAGGACCTCAGCCACCCGAGTCACGGTCTGTTCACTCCGCTACCATCACACACAAAGACACGCACACACTTTAAACCCTCTATGCTCTTTTGAGACCCAACTTTCCAAGTCACTGTGATCTCTTGTTTTAGACATGGAAGCCAAAGTAATGAACAACTGAGCATTTTTATACAAGACCCTAAGCATGTTAATTGCTTGATTAGCTCCTGCTTTTGATATACTTTGTAACCCTCATTTACTCAAGTGTTTCCATTATTTTGGCAGTTACCTGTATATTCCATTGTTTTTGTCAAAATTGCTCAAGCTCTAAATCTGGTTGAGAATCATTGATGGACATTAATATTCAGAACTTGTTTCTGATTTGTTAAGCAGATTTAAGTCAACACCTCCTGGAAAGCCATTCTGGTGTGTCTTTGTTATATACAAAAAATGTACTGTCCCGTAGAAAAATACAACTCTATCCCAGGGTTAGGTTTTCAGAAGACGGAGGCGGCTTTTCCTGTAACTTTATATCTGGGCTTTGGTCCTTTAATATTTTGTTTGTGTCACGTTCTGACCTTAGTTCCTTTTTTATGTCTTTGTGTTAGTTTGGTCAGGGCGTTAATTGGGGTGGGTAGTCTATGGTATAGTTCTCAATCCGAGGCAGCTGTCGATCGTTGTCTCTGATTGAGAATCATACTTAGGTAGCCTGTTTTCCCCATTTTGGTTGTGGGTGATTGTTTTCTGTACCTGTGTTTTAGATACAAAACTCGTTCGTTTTCATTTTGTGTAGTGGTCAGTTTTAATTAAAAAGATGACGAACACTTACCACGCTGCGTTTTGGTCCACCGATCCATCCTACTCCTCCTCAGAAGAGGAGGACGAAACGTTACAGTTTGATCCTAACAAAATCCCCAGTCCCAGTCGGTGACAAGCATTACCATAACAGGATGCTGCACCACAATACTTGAAAATACAAAGGGATCAACAACATTTAGTTCAATCCACATTACTGGCTTGTATGACAAATTGAAAAGAAGGAAGCCTGTGTTAAAGGACAACAACTTCTCCCTCGATGTCAACAAGACAAAGAAGCTGATCATGGACTACAGGAAACGGAAGGGTGAGCACTCCCCCATCCACATCGATGGGACTGTAGTGGAACGGGTCGAGAGCTTCAAGTTCCTCGATGTCCACATCATTAAGGAATTAGCATGTCCACACACCCACACAGATGTGAAAAGGGCACGACAGCGCCTCTTCACCTCAGGAGGCTGAAAAGATTTGGCATGGGCCCTGAGATCATTAAAAAAGTTCTACAGCTACACCATTGAGAGCACCTTGACTGGCTGCATCACCGCTTGCAACGGCAACAGCAATTTTTACTTGTTATTATTCATTATTCCTCGTGTCACTTTCTATCCTTTTAAAAATAATGTTTCTATCTTAATCTTTAACTAAGCATTGTTGGAAAATTACACATAAGTAATAATTTCATCATTGACTTGAGTATCATGTAATGATGACTTGCCACTGACCAGCAGGAAATGCCGTGCAGGTTTTTCAGAACAAGTTGTGTTGTCCATCTTTCTTAAGACAATTTACAGACAAAAATGCTGTTTGGGCCAATAATGATAATGCTTACAACAAGTGAGAGGTGGAGGTAGAAAGAGGGGCCAAAACACAAAACTAGGAGTTTCCTTCCCTCCTTTTCTGTTTGTGCCAGGCTTGTGAGTGTTCTGCAGGAAGAGTCCTGAGGGAACAACACACACACACACACACACACACACACACACACACATCGATATTGTGTGCCAGGCAGGTTCCTGACCTTAGGAAGCACTTTAGAGAAAAGAAGGGTACCATCAGCATTCCCAACTCACATAAACCCCAACCCTTACTGATGGCTAGTGTGGGTCACTACTCTCTCCAAATGGTGCCTTTGAGCTTGCATTGTTTTTCTTCCTTGGATTTTGCTACTTCTCCTACACAGGTTCCATGGCACTCACAGGTAACCTTACATATCTAAAGTTACTTTCAGAGGATCTAGTCTTCAGTAGAACCTTTATTTAAAAATAGAAGCAATCGGGATTTTGAGTGGTGACCACTTGTCTTTGGATGGCACTTGGAAAAAGTCCCCAAAACATATTTACTTGTCTGTATCCTATCTTGTCCATGATTTACACAGAAAACACATTTTCTTATTTTATTTTATTAGGATCACAATTAGCTAACAGCTAGTCTTACTGGGGTCTGACACATAATGAAAAAGACATTACAAAAGACTTTACAATTTACATAAACTCAGCAAACAAAGAAACGTCCTCTCACTGTCAACTGCGTTTATTTTCAGCAAACCATGTGTAAATATTTGTATGAACATAACAAGATTCAACAACGAAGAAAAAAAACTGAACAAGTTCCACAGACATGTGACTAACGGAAATGGAATAATGTTTCCCTGAACAAAAGAGGGGTCAAAATCAAACGTAGCAGTCAGTATCTGGTGTGGCTACCAGCTGCATTAAGTACTGCAGTGCATCTCCTCCTCATGGACTGCATCAGATTTGCCAGTTCTTGCTGTGAGATGTTACCCCACTCTTCCACCAAGGCACAGGCCTCGGTGTAACACTCATTCCTTCAACGATTAACGTGAATCTGAGCATCACCCCTGTGAGACAAAACTGCAACTCGTTTGTGAATAGCACTTTTTACCAGTCCTGTCTTGTCCAGCGACGTTGGGTTTGTGCCCACAGGCGACATTGTTGCCGTTGATGTCTGGTGAGGACGTGCCTTACATCAGGCCTACAAGCCCTCAGTCCAGCCTCTCTCAGCCTATTGCGGACAGTCTGAGCACTGATGGAGGGATTGTGCATTCCTGGTGTAACTTGGGCAGGTGTTGTTGCCATCCTAAATCTGTCCCGCAGGTGTGATGTTCGGATGTACCAATTCTGTGCAGGTGTTGTTACACGTGGTCTGCCACTGCGAGGACAATCAGCTGTTCATCCTGTCTCCCTGTAGCATTGTCTTAGATGTCTCACAGCCATGGATGAAGAGGGGCATTTGGATTTGTGGTTTTGACTTAATTCTCTGTACAGGCCAATGATTGTGACGGCGATTCTGATCAAACCATAAATGGACATGTTGTGCCACTGGCCTGAGACGATTTAAATTCACTATGTAGCCTAGATGTAGCGCAGTAGGCTAACATTAAGTAGCTAGCTAACTTAGCTGGTTCATTATTGCCCATGCCAGGAAGTTAGGCTAGCAAGCATTTTAGCTAGGTAGCCTATGACAACAAAAACTAAAAGTGTACTGAATGAAAGTGCCACAGACCATTTGGCCAACATGAAAGAGAGGAGGATCACATTGATGTTCAACTAGTCTACAAGTAGGGTGAGTCAACATGTTTTGTTTTACTTGCGTGCGAAAGCACACACAGACAGTACTATGGGGAGCCACATGATATTTAGCAACATTGATTGAACTAAATAGTTTTTGGAATCTCTAAGTTTGTTTTCAATGTACTACACTAAACATATATAGCCTTGTTAATTTGTTTATGTTTAAATGTTTAAGTTGTAATAGTGCTGACATAGCAGAGGCAGTGCTCGTGTTGTCTTTGTGCTGACTTCGGGTAACTCTGTGGTTCAAAATCAGTAAACTGTCGAAAACATTCAGTTGCCTGACCATGCTGCAGGTGATATAACTGTTTGTTACGTGCAATATTTGCTGTGTAGTTGAATTTATTCCACCACTATGTGACTGTTGTCTTTTTGTTGTCACAGCCTTTCCCTGGCTTGGCTTTGCTTCCTCAGTCAGTTTGCCTACGCACCACTACTGGTCATATACAGTATGTTTTGATAGTTGATAATTGCACAACGGTGTAAATAGAAAGACAGCCACTGCAGTTCAACTCTAGTAGAATGCAATCATTATAACAAGTCACACTAGGGAAAATATTATTTTTGCACGGTGAAGTGAAACGTGTAAGTAAGAAACCTATCCATATCAATCCATGCACTGTATCTTCAAAATATTCCACTCTTTAGTCTCATCCCTGCAGGTCTGAGATGTCGTCATGCAGTTGAAGGTCAAGACTTGCCAATCAGATCCTGCGATAAACCATGATGAAAAGAGAGAGCTGAGATTGCAATGCCTGTAATATTGGAATGTTACTGCTATGCTGCGTTCAGACTTAGATAGCAGTGTGTCTCCATTTATTTTGGGGCTTTGAAAGTCTGATAAGTTTAACAGTGATAAGTTGTGGGCATCATTTTATTCCCTATCAGGAATTCAGATGTTATAAAAATAAGTTGCTCTTGTACGGCCTTTCATATACAGTTGAAGTCGGAAGTTTACATACACTTAGGTTGGAGTCATTAAAACTTGTTTTTCAACGACTCCACAAATTTTGGAAAGTCGGTTAGGACATCTACTTTGTGCATGACGCAAGTATTATTCCAACATTTGTTTACAGACAGATTATTTCACTGTGCCTTTAAACAGCTTGGAAAATTCCAGAAAATGATGTCATGGCTTTAAAAGCTTATGATAGGCTAATTGACATCATTTGAGTCAATTGTAGGTGTACCTGTAGATGTATTTCAGGGCCTACGTTCAAACTCATTGCCTCTTTGCTGGACATCATAGGAAAATCAAAAGAAATCAGCCAAAACCTCAGAAAAAAATGTGTAGACCTCCACAAGTCTGGTTCATCCTCGGGAGGAATTTCCAAATTCCTGAAGGTACCACGTTCATCTGGACAAACAATTGTACGCAAATATAAACACTATTGGACCACGCAGCCATCATACCGCTCAGGAATGAGACGCATTCTGTCTCCTAGAGATGAATGAACTTTAGTGCGAAAAGTGAAAATCAATTCCAGAACAACAGCAAAGGACCTTGTGAAGATGCTGGAGGAAACAGGTACAAAAGTATCTATATCCACTGTAAAACAAGTCCTATATCAACATGACCTGAAAGGCCACACAGCAAGGAAGCAGCCACTGCTCCAGAACCGCCATAAAAAAGCCAGACTAAGGTTTGCAACTGCACATGGAGACAAATATTGTACTTTTTGGTGTAATGTCCTCTGGTCTGATGAAACAAAAAATATAACTGTTTGGCCATAATGACCATCGTTATGTTGGGAGGAAAAAAGGGGGATGCTTGCAAGCCGAAGAACACATTCCCAACCGTGAAGCACAGGGGTGGCAGCATCATGTTGTGGGGGGCTTTGCTGCAGTAGGGACTGGTGCACTTCACAAAATGGATGGCTTCATGAGACAGGAAAATTATGTGGATATATTGAAACAACATCTCAAGACATCAGTCAGGAATTTAAAGCTTGGTCGCAAATGGGTCTTCCAAATGGACAATGACCACAAGCATACTTCCAAAGCTGTGGCAAAATGGCTTAAGGACAACAAAGTCAAGGTATTGGAGTGGCCATCACAAACCCCGGCCCTCAATCCTATAGAAAATGTGTGGGTGTAACAGTTGTTAAAGTACTATGTGAATTTCACCAGGTTCATATATCAATATGTTGTGTTGATTTGTTATGCATGCCTGCATCCTGGGAGAAGGGGAGTGTGTACTTACGTTTTGCCCGGCGTGCTCGTGCTCAAATCATTTTGATGCACTGAGAGAGGTAGGCACGCTTTTTCTGTCTTCAGAAAAGTTTGATTCTTTTAAGTACAAAGTCAATGTTTTGTTCATGAATAATGATGTATATTTAGAGGTTACTCATAAGTGGATGGTATTGTTAAGATGCACTTGTAATTCAACTTTTTAGGATGATATCAACATTCTGAATTCAACATGTGGTTAATAGCTAGCTAAGGTATTAGCAGGCTATTGTATGTGTGAACGATGGCTAGCTCCTCGAATGATCCCAGTCCCTCCTATTGTGCATCTGTTGTAGAAAGAGGCGACGATTCTCAGAACAGATGTGCTCTACAAATGTTTTATTTCCTTTTGGATGCAGGTATGTGGTTTTATCAATGTAAAATATGTTATGTATAATAAGGAGAGAGTGTATTAATTTTTGTATTCCAAAAATCATTTTGATGCACTGAGAGAGAAAGAGGCGACGATTCTCAGAACAGATGTGCTCTACAAATGTTTTATTTCCTTTTGGATGCAGATGCAAGATGCAGAGAGTCAGTTCTGCTTGATTAAAACTACCTGATCTCCAAAGTCCACGTTTATGGTCTCTATCAACCACACACAACGCAGAGTTACAGCGGTGTAGTATAGCACCGGCTACATGGGCAGAACTGAAAAAGCATGTGCGAGCAAAGAGTCCTACAAACCTGACTCATTTACACCAGCTCTGTCAGGAGGAATGGGCCAATATTCACCCAACTTATTGTGGGAAGCTTGTGGAAGGCTACCGAAATGTTTGACCCAAGTTAAACAATTTAAAGGCAATGCTACCAAATTCTAATTGAGTGTGTGTAAACTTCTGACCCACTGGGATTGTGATGAAAGAAATAAAAGCTGAAATAAATCATTCTCTCTAATATTTTTCTGACATTTCACGTTCTTAAAATAAAGTGGTTATCCTAACTGACCTAAGAAAGGGAATTTTTACTAGCATTAAATTACATTAGAGTTTCTACTTTGCGAAACAGACGCCTCACAAGTCCTCAACTGGCAGCATCATTAAATAGTACCAGCAAAACACCAGTCTCAACGTCAACAGTGAAGAGGCAACTCTGGGATGCTGGCCTTCCAGGCAGAGTTCCTATGTCCAGTGTCTTGGTTCTTTTGTACATCTTAATCTTTTCTTTTTATAGGACAGGTCGAGATTTGGCTTTTTCTTTGCAACTCTGCCTAGAAGACCAGCATCCTGGAGTCGCCTCTTCACTACAGCTGCCCACGTCCTCCTCCGACACCTTTTGGCAGGACAAAATGTTTTGGCATGACATGCCCTTCCCAACAATGCAGAGGTTAAAATTTATGATGTGTAACAACATGATGTGCCAAATTGATCTGTGATTTAGTGCATTATTATAGCGTAAGCATTAGAATAAGCCCCCTCAATATTTATAGCCATCTCTCTGGGAGCTGATCCGTCATCAGCATAGTGGAATCATTCTGTTCGAAGGTAATATTCGAATGGAGAAAGTTGATCAGAGAGCAGCGCTGCCTTTCTCTTAATCCTATCAGTGTCAACACATGATAAAACGAGCGAACATTCTTTCTGCGTGGTGTTTTGGGAAACACATTACATCTTCGGCCATTGTAAAATACTCGTAAGCCTAAATTCCATCGCTAACTGGACACCGGGGCCTGGGCTATTGATTATGCAAACATATAATTTACGACTTTGCAACTTTACAAGAAGAATATCATCTTTTGAATGAGATACTTTTCTTGTTTACTGTCTTGTTTACTGTATCATGTTGCAATCAAACACACAGTAATTGTGCATCATTTGCTGGGTGGTCAAGGCCATAGACCCATTTAGGAGGAGTTACATGCGCCATCAAACCTCAAGGGCCAATAATTGACTGTTTATACTGACAGAGAGGTCACAGCCTAGCACTGATGCAGTCTAATGTTATTCAACTTGACTAATGGAATATTCTTAGATTTCTTTTTACAAGATGATTGAAACAGTTAGATAAAGTGAATAATGTGTTTCTGTGCTGAAACAAATGTGAGATATGCTTAACTAAACTTGATAGGTGTGTGGGTCTCGTAGAAGCCATCAATTACTCTGTTCATTGCAGTACAAACACATTTGACAATTTCAAGCAGCAAAATAAAACTCATAACAGCATTACTGAAACAAATTAGGCACTTTTAATGCTATTTTACATAATTAGATATGTTTAAGTTTACAAAAACTGCACGTTTTCACAGTGTTGTCATAACAACTAGGGGTATACCTACCAAAATGATATAAATGGGTACCTGTACTACATTTTAGGCCAGGCAGCCTCATAGGAAGCTGTGTATGAAAACCTACATACTACAGAAAAATAGGGCATGATTGAGATTCTCACAAGCTACATCCCAGCTAGCACGTTTGGTTCCTTGGAAGTTGTGGGAACATATGTTTTGGTTTCACATTGGTTGTGTGAAAATGTTTAAACGTTCTGAGAAGAAAAGTTCACATTTTGCCTCTACTGGAAATGTTTATTTTTAGGTTGCAGAGAGGTTCTGAGAACTCTGCTTCCTTTAAAGATGTCCTATGGGGTTTTATTAACGCTATGAAAATAGGAATTGTAGGTTATTTGTAGGTTTTTGAATAACTTCCTTAAAACTGAATGTTTCAATATGACTTTAATAACACAACAAACTTATTTTGAGCTCCAAGACTGCACACATGTAAATTAATTCCCTTAGGCACATTTATTTTTTCTTGTGACACAGCATCAGTGAGATTCAAACCTCTCTATCCATGGAATTAGTCCACTGAGCCACCAGGATGGAGCTTTATGTTCTGAGAACGGAATGTATATGTTTTTAAATAACATTATTAGAAAGTTCTTTGGATGTTTCTAAAGTTTTCATTTGGTTTTGAGAACATCATTTAGTTTATTGATGTTAATGTGTACAGTTACTTTAATGTGCCTTAATAACAAACTTTTAGGCCATCTGTAAATACAAATACATTTGTTCAATTATGAGACAAGTTGGTTTAGCCAAAGAAAAAGTCAGAAACCTTCCCGCTCGCAATGATTGGCTGAGGTAATGGTGGGCTGCACATGCCGAGAGATGAGTTTCTGATTGGTCTGTGGTGTAGCATCTTGTGTCTTTAAAATGAGCTGCTCATTATGCGTAGATAATCGTTTATACTGCAGTTTTTTTTATATATTTAATATATAATGTTGGCCATGGAGAACTGCAAATATGTTGCTCCTGCTCTCAATAACATTGCTGCCCTGGTCACTGGGAAAAAGTTGTGATGGACTACTTTCTGGAAGACGATCGTACCATGCTGACTCTGAAAATGAATCAGACGATGAGGAAATCCCTGATTTAGGTAAAAACATTCTCATCAAAGAAGACATTGTAGAGTCTTATGATGACGGTGATGGAGAAGAAACGTCGATCAACAGTGTTGCTGTCACAGAAGTTGTTGACCGAGTTTTGAAATCAGTGGAATATCTGTGCAAACTAAATGTAAACGACACAGGACGTCCCATTTAATGAAAGGGGTTGCAGTCTGCCGTGAAGCTTTCATCCATGTATACGAACTGGTAAGAGTCTAGCTACAGTTTAATATATTATATATTTATAATTTTGTCAGAAAGTTATTTTTATTGCAAGTTAAAGCTTGCTGTTAACTAGCCAGCTGAAGTTCAATAACTAACATTAAACCTATTTGGTTAACTTTAGCCAGCTATGACAATCGGTTTGTACTGGGATTATGGTTATTTGTTTAGCTGGCTAGCTAGCTAAACAAAAGACCCCAAGTTAAAGCTGGTTGTTAGCTAGCTAACGTTAGCTGACGTTCGATGGCTGGCTAGCTAGCTAATATTACGCGTATGAACTGTGTGTAACATTTAGTTATTTTTTCTCAGAATGCCATTTTGCATTGCTAGTTATAACCTAATGTTAGCTATATAACTATCTGACATTGAACCTATTTGGTTAGCTTTACCTAGCTATGACACTTAGTTTGTATTGCTAGTACTCTATGGATTGGGATTATGGTTCATTGCTTAGCTGGCTAGCTAGCTTCATGTCTAAACAAAATACCCCAAGTAAAAGCTTGCTGCTACCTAGCTAGCTGATCTTAGATGGCTGGCTGGCTTGCTGCTAACATTACATGTGTGAGCTGTGTGTAGTGATATCTCAGAATGCCATTTCATATCTATTGTATAATAATGCTACAATATTTGTACCTGGAATTTGTCTTTCATCATCAATAGAACACGCCTGACACTCCTCCTCCAGTCATACAAGGAGAATGGTCTAATGCCTCCCATCAAAAAGAGAGCTGGCCCATACAAGCACAGGTTACACTTGAAGCATGAGGACTTGCAGGGAGTGGTGAACTTCATCAACAACAACGCAGAGGATAATGCAATAGTATTACCAGGAAGCCACCCAAGACACACACACTTTAGTGGAAAACTGCTGCCATCCCATGTGACAAAAGCAGCAGTGTGGTGTCTCTTCAAGGAATTGATGACAACACTTGGTATGTAAAGCATGAAAATGTTTTGATTATTTAATTGACCTCAAACATGATTGGCACTACCTTTGTTTGTTCTCACAATATTTCTGTATATTCAGGTCTGTTCAACGCTGGTCCGACCAATCTGATTCCACGCTTCAAGACTGCTTCGATCACGTGGAATGGGATATGTTCCGCATTGCGTCCAACAACAACATTGACGAATACGCTGATTCGGTGGGCGAGTTCATTAGAAAGTGCATCGGCGATGTCGTACCCACAGCATCTATTAAAACATTCCCAAATCAGAAACCGTGGATTGATGGCAGCATTCGAGCGAAACTGAAAGCGTGAACCACTGCTTTTAACCAGGGCAAGGTGACCGGAAACATGACCGAATACAAACAGTGTAGCTATTCACTCCGCAAGGCAATCAAACAAGCTAAGGGTCAGTATAGAGACAAAGTAGAGTCACAATTCAATGGCTCAGACACAAGAGGTATGTGGCAGGGTCTACAGTCAATCACTGATTACAAAAAGAAAACCAGCCCAGTCGCAGACCAGGATGTCTTGCTCCCAGACAGACTAAATAACTTATTTGCTCTCTTTGAGGACAATACAGTGCCATGGACACGGCTCGCTACCAAAACCTGTGGACACTCCTTCACTGCGGCTGACGTGAGTAAAACATTTAAACGTGTTAACCCTTGCAGGGCTGCAGTCCCAGACAGCATCCCCAGTCGCGTCCTCAGAGCATGTGCAGACCAGCTGGCTGATGTGTTTACGGACATATTCAATCAATCCTTATCCCAGTCTGCTGTTCCCACATGCTTCAAGAGGGCCACCATTGTTCCAAGAAATCTAAGGTAACTGAGCTAAACAACTACCGTCCCGTAGCACTCACTTCCTTCATCATGAAGTGCTTTGAGAGACTAGTCAAGGACCATATCACCTCCACCCTACCTGACACCCTAGACCCAACTCCAAATTGCTTACCGCCCCAATAGGTCCACAGGCGACGCAATCGCAACCACACTGCACACTGCCCTAACCCATTTGGACAAGAGGATTACCTATGTGAGAATGCTGTTCATCAACTACAGCTCAGCATTTAACACCATAGTACCCTCCAAACTCGTCATCAAGCTCGAGACCCTTGGTCTCGACCCTGCCCTGTGCAACTGGGTACTGGACTTCCTGACGGGGCACCCCCAGGTGGTGAGGGTAGGTAACAACATCTCCACCCCGCTGATCCTCAACACTGGGGCCCCACAAGGGTGCGTTCTGAGCCCTCTCCTGTACTCCCTGTTCACCCACGACTGCGTGGCCATGCACGCCTCCAACTCAATCATCAAGTTTGCGGATGACACTACAGTGGTAGGCTTGATTACCAACAACGACGAGATGGTCTACAGGGAGGAGGTGAGGGCCCTCGGAGTGTGGTGTCAGGAAAATAACCTCACACTCAACGTCAACAAAACAAAGGAGATGATCGTGGATTTCAGGAAACAGCAGAGGGATCACCCCCCTATCCACATCGACGGGACAGTAGTGGAGAGGGTAGTAAGTTTTAAGTTCCTCGGCGTACACATCACGGACAAACTAAATTGGTCCACCCACACAGACAGTGTTGTGAAGAAGGCGCAGCAGCGCCTCTTCAACCTCAGGAGGCTGGTGAAATTTGGTTTGTCACCAAAAGCACTCACAAACTTCTACAGATGCACAATCGAGAGCATCCTGTCAGGCTGTATCACCGCATGGTACGGCAACTGCTCCGCCCACAACCATAAGGCTCTCCAGAGGGTAGTGAGGTCTGCACAACGCATCACCGGGGGCAAACTACCTGCCCTCCAGGAAACCTACACCACCCGATGTCACAGGAAGGCCATAAAGATCATCAAGGACAACAACCACCCAAGCCACTGCCTGTTCACCCCGCAATCATCCAGAAGGCGAGGTCAGAACAGGTGCATCAAAGCAAGGACCAAGAGACTGAAAAACAGCTTCTATCTCAAGGCCATCAGACTGTTAAACAGCCACCACTAACATTGAGTGGCTGCTGCCAACGTACTGACTCAACTCCAGCTCGTTTCAATAATGGAAATTGATGGAAATTGGTGTAAAAAAATGTTATCACTAGCCACTTTAAACAATGCCACTTAATATAACGTTTACATACCTTACATTACTCATCTCATATGTACAGTATGTACTGTACTCGATACCATCTACTGCATCTTGCCTATGCCGTTCTGTACCATCACTCATCCATATATCTTTATGTACATATTCTTTATCCCTTTACACCTGTGTGTATAAGGTAGTAGTTGTGGAATTGTTAGGTTAGATTACTTGTTGGTTATTACTGCATTGTCGGAACTAGAAGCACAAGCATTTCGCTACACTCGCATTAACATCTGCTAACCATGTGTATGTGACAAATAAAATGTTATTTGATTTTTTTTCCAGAGGTACCTGTAGTAGGGTCTTCCTCCAGGAATCTGTGGAGAAAATTGCTGCCCCACATCTCAAGCACTAAGCCCAGGACAGACCTGTGCTGACAGTGCCAGAGGAACAACTATCAGGTCTTCCGATCTGCCAATCTACCAGAAGCTGTTAAGTCAGCCAAGCTGAGGAAGCAAGAGCAGCATCTCCTTCTTGTTCAGCGTGAGCGGTCTGTCTACCAGAAGATGGTTGCTGACTGCAAGACCACCTGTCAAGACCTGCAGTTGTCTCTGGGGGCCCCTACTGAACCAACAAGCATAGACATCAGTATGCATTACAGCTTTGATTTTGCTCAATAAGTTAGCAACATTTCCTTCTTTATGCTGATTAAGGACATAGATGGATAGATAGATATACTCACATTTATTTACATATGTACAGTGGGGAGAGTATTTGATACACTGCTTATTTTGCAGGTTTTCCTACTTACAAAGCATGTAGAGGTCTGTAATTTTTATCATAGGTACACTTCAACTGTGAGAGACGGAATCTAAAACAAAAATCCAGAAAATCACATTGTATGATTTTTAAGTAATTCATTTGCATTTTATTGCATGACATAAGTATTTGATACATCAGAAAAGCAATTACAGAGATCATACGTTTCCTGTAGTTCTTGACCAGGTTTGCACACACTGCAGCAGGGATTTTGACCCACTACTCCATACAGACCTTCTCCAGATCCTTCAGGTTTCGGGGCTGTCGCTGGGCAATACGGACTTTCAGCTCCCTCCAAAGATTTTCTATTGGGTTCAGGTCTGGAGACTGGCTAGGTCACTCCAGGACCTTGAGATGCTTCTTACGGAGCCACTCCTTAGTTGTTCTGGCTGTGTGTTTCGGGTATTTGTCATGCTGGAAGACCCAGCCTCGACCCATCTTCAATGCTCTTACTGAGGGAAGGAGGTTGTTGGCCAAGATCTCGCGATACATGGCCCCATCCATCCTTACCTCAATACAGTGCAGTTGTCCTGCCCCCTATGTAGAAAAGCAACCCCAAAGAATGGTGTTTCCACCTCCATGCTTCACGGTTGGGATGGTGTTCTTGGGGTTGTACTCATCCTTCTTCTTCCTCCAAACACGGTGAGTGGAGTTTAGACCAAAAAGCTCTATTTTTGTCTCATCAGACCACATGACATTCTCCCATTCATTCTCTGGATCATCCAGATGGTCATTGGCAAACTTCAGACGGGCCTGGACATGCGCTGGCTTGAGCAGGGGGACCTTGCGTGCGATGCAGGATTTTAATCCATGACGGCGTAGTGTGTTACTAATGGTTTTCTTTGAGACTGTGGTCCCAGCTCTCTTCAGGTCATTGACCAGGTCCTACCGTGTAGTTCTGGGCTGATCCCTCACCTTCCTCATGATCATTGATGCCCCACGTGGTGAGATCTTGCATGGAGCCCCAGACCGAGGGTGTTTGAACGTCATCTTGAACTTCTTCCATTTTCTAATATTTGAGCCAACAGTTGTTGCCTTCTCACCAAGCTGCTCACCTATTGTCCTGTAGCCCATCCCAGCCTTGTGCAGGTCTACAATTTTATCCCTGATGTCCTTACACCCTCTCTGGTCTTGGCCATTGTGGAGAGGTTGGAGTCTGTTTGATTGAGTTTGTGGACAGGTGTCTTTTATACAGGTAACGAGTTCAAACAGGTGCAGTTAATCCAGTGGAGAACAGGAGGGCTTCTTAAAGAAAAACTAACATACCTGTGAGAGCCGGAATTCTTACTGGTTGGTAGGTGATCAAATACTTATGTCATGCAATAAAATGCTAATTAATTACTTAAAAATCATACAATGTGATTTCCTGGATTTTTGTTTTAGATTCCGTCTCTCACAGTTGAAGTGTACCTATGATACAAATTACAGACCTCTACATGCTTTGTAAGTAGGAAAACCTGCAGAATCAGCAGTGTATCAAATACTTGTTCTCCCCACTGTATATACACATCACTGTTAAAAAGTTTGGGGGTCACATAGAAATTTCCCTGTTTTTGAAATAACATCAAATTGATCAGAAATACAGCGTAGACGTTTTTAATGTTGTAAATGAATGAATTGTAGCTGGAAATGGCAGATTTTTTAATGGAATATCTACATAGGCATACAGAGGCCCATTATCAGCAACCATAACTCCAATGGCACGTTGTGTTAGCTAATGCAAGTGTATAATTTTAAGAGGCTGATTGATCATTAGAAAACCCTTATGCAATTATGTTAGCACTGCTGAAAACTATTGTACTGATTAAATAAGCAATAAAACTGGCCTTCTTTAGACTAGTTTGAGGATCTGGAGCATCAGCATTTGTGAGTCCAATTACAGCCTCAAAATGTCCAGAAATAAAGAACTTTCTTCTGAAACTCATCAGTCTATTCTTGTTCTGAGGAATGAAGGCTATTCCATGCGAGAAATTGCTAAGAAACTGAAGATGTCATACAACGCTGTGTATGACTTCCTTCAGAGAACAGCGCAAACTGTCTCTAACCAGAATAGAAAGAGGAGTGGGAGGCCCCGGTGCACAACTGAGCAAGAGGACAAGTACCTTAGAGTGTCTAGTTTGAGAAACAGACAAGTCCTCAACTGGCAGCTTCATTAAATAGTACCAGCAAAACACCAGTCTCAACGTCAACAGTGAAAAGGCGACTCCAGGATGCTGGCCTTCTAGGCAGAGTTGCAAAGAAAAAGCCATATCTCAGACTGGCCAATAAAAAGAAAAGATTAAGATGGGCAAAAGAACCCAGACACTGGACAGAGGAAAAAATATCAAATTTTGCTACATAAGACCAATTTCAGCCTGTCGGCCACATTAGGACAACCACGCTTTCTCCAATCTCTTAGAAACACATGATTGTCAGAATGTTATGTGCTAGCTGGTAAAGGCTTACAATATTACATCATCATGTATTATAGACTCCAGTGTGGTATTATGCCTCAATGCATGAAATGGTATCTGGCAACATGTATAATTATTTTTTTAAACTACGCAATTCAGTTAAGAACAAATTCTTATTTACAATGACGGCCAAACCCAGACAACGCTGGGCCAATTGTGCACCACCATATGGGACACCATATGGGACCAGGTATTGTAGTGATGCTTCTTGCACTGAGATGCAGTGCCCTAGACCGCTACTCATGTTTAAGATTACAAAAACTCTGCAAGTTTCCACAGTGCTGTCATGACAACTGGGGGTACACCTACCACAATTAGGTAATTGGTACCTGTACTGTATTTTAGGCAAGGCAGTCCCTCATTGCAAGCTGTGTGTGAAAACCTACATACTAGAGTGTCATTCAGTGGGGATGAGGAGAAGTATGTTGAAGGATTCATCTCAGAGGTCAGTGGGAATGTCATGATGTTTTCTTGTGGTGACTATCCATGCCAGATGGACTGGAGTGACCCTCTTCACAGTTCACAAAGTCCCCCAAGGGGAGATAGAATATTTATTTTTTCTATAGTGACGGTAGATGGGGAACTAGTGGGAACATATATTTTTGGTTTCACATTGGGTGTGTGAAAGTTTTTTAAACGTTCTGAGAAGAGAAGTTAACATTTAGCCTGTTCTGGAAATGTTATTTATTAGGTTACAGAGAGGATCTGAGAATGTTTTACTCTGATTCCTTTAAAGATTTCATAGGAGGTTTTATTAATGCTATGAAAACAGAATTTGTAGGTTATTTGGAGGTTTTTGAATAACTTCCTTAAAACTTTAACTGAATGTTTCAATAAGACTTTAATAACAGCTCTAACTTATTTTGGATGACCTTTTTTGAGCTCCAAGCACAGAATGGACACATATATATGTTAATTTCTTTAGAAAAATGTTAATTTCTTTTGGCATTAATCATGCAAACACATGCATTTTTTGTTGTGACACAGCATCAGTGAGATTCAAACCTCTCTATCCATGGGATTAGTCCACTGAGCCACCAGGATGGAGCTTCATGTTCTGAGAACGAAATGTATATGTTTTTAAATAACATTATTAGAAAGTTCTTTGAACGTTACTAAAGTTTTCTTTTGGTTTTGAGAACAGAATTTTGAGTTTATTGATGCTAATATGTACAATTATATTTGTTTATGTTCCCAGAATATTGCCAAGAACTGACATTAAAAAAGAACCGTACATGGTCTGAATGTTCTGAGGACATCGCTTAAGTTACTTAATTTATTTGAATGTTCCCAGAATGTAGTTAAAATATGAAAATAGAACCACATGGAAATGTGTGTGGAATGTTCTGTGGAAGTACTGAAATTCCCACAAACTAACATTGTTTCTTAACGTTCTCGCAACAATATGAGAACATTCCCAATGTCAAACCAGTTGGAGAACATTCCTAGAACATTACCAACATTTTAATTAAATGGAATCATGTTTAAACTTTTAGGAAACGCTCTATTAAATTCCTGAAATACCAAGTTCCTTAAATGTGCTGAGAATGTTCCAAAGCAAGCAACTTTTCTGCACCAATCCCAGAAATGTGTAGGAAGGTTGTATGCAATATAACCATAGGACAAACACGCTCTCACCAAGCTCTTAGAAACATATGGTTGTCAGAACGTTATGTGCTAGCTTGTATAGGCTTACACAATTTCATCATCATGCATGAAACACTCCATTGTGGTGGTATTATGCCTCAATGCATGAAATTATGTCTGGCTATATCACATCACCTCTTAATCATGAGCTTCTATGTCAACCATTCCAAATCTATCCTAAAACTTGGCCCCAACGTCCCGTCTCCTCTCCACTGCTGCCTCAGTCTGGAAGGTGAAGACATGTCCTCATCCCTGGGTCGGATTACAGCAGCAGAACGCCTTATCGCTCGCCATACGACACATTTGTTCCAAACACTATACTATAGTCTGGTTACAAAGCTCAAGGTCGATGGGAGAGAGGCCATGTTGACATTTTATCTCTGTCCCGAGTACTTCTCACTGAAATCTGCATCATTCGATCTCCCTCTAATAGATCCCCGGCTCCTATCTCTCTAGATTAAAACGACTGATGGCTCCTCCAGCAGCATGTTATTGAGAGAAGAGAGCCTTTGGAGGAGGGGATGAGGAGGAGGAGGGAGGGAGGGGGGCACCTTCCTCAGAGGGCTCTGGTGACAGGACAGAGAAAGAGAGAGCTCCATGTATCCCTGATAAAGTTACTAAAAGAGGGATGCAATGTATGGAAGGATGCCCTTCTTCTCATCTTGGACTACAGGGTCTTTGGTGGCAATAAAATGGATGTGTTAGATTAGAAAGAAGAGAGGGAAAGGGAAAAAGGAGGAGAAAAATACGTGGCTGTTGTTGAAATGGAGTAGGGAGGGCGAGGTGATACGCAGTAAGGGACCATGGGGGACTCTACTGTCCAGCAAGCTGATGTCTGTCTGTCTGTCTGCTCCTTGTCTGGTGCCAAAGCATTTCAGAGGGAGACTGCATGGCAAAGAGATGAAACTGCCCCCTGGGGTTTCCTGCCTCTGTAATGGAAACCACCCCTGTACCACTGACACGGGGTTCGGTGTCATGTTAACAACAACACTTTATACTCCCCAAGCTGTAGCACACTAACCCTTGCCCTACCAAAAACCATGGCTTTGGTTGTGCAAGAGCGATACTTGATACTTAATACATGCTGTTGCCCTTCCTTTATTGGATTAATGAGTTGTTTGTGGTTGTATTTTTCATATCGCTCTCCTACCTCGCTTCATAACCCCTTTATCCCTGCTAATCACTCCAGGTCAACAGACCCACCATGTTTCCATGATGCCCTCTCCTCTGGCTCTTTCTCTCTCCATCTATCCATTTCTCCTCCCAATGACTCCTCTGTAGGTTAGTAATCCCCACCAGGATAGAGAGTGTCACTCCAGGGTTTGCTAAAGTAATGACTGTCCTCCACAGGGGAGTGTGTGTGTGTGTGTTTTTGCAGAAGTGTGTGTGTATGGGCGTATGTGGGTGCTTGTTTGCGTCTGTATTTGTTTGCAATGCATGTGTGTGCATTTGTGTGTGTAGACTCAGGCTAATTGGTCATCTGCACTCTGGTCAGCCATTCATTGTGAAGCTAAAGGAGCTTCATGCACCCTGACGGACAGCCAGCATAGCTATAGAGAGCTAAAGGAGGGTCATATAGCACACTTTCATTATACGGTGTGACACTATTTCAGGTCTCTCTGAAGGACACCTGCTCTGTGGTAGACTATCTGTGAGCTTTAGGGTAACCTTGTGGTCGATTTATGATTGTAGTACAGTGGAGTGGGCCTGACAAGCCATGTGGGTTACAGTTTGCAACTGTATTTAAAAAAATATATATGTTTTTTATATTTAAAGAAAATGTTTAGATAGAACAGTGAAGTGAAAAGGAGACAGAAAAGGTAGGAGAGGTTGCGAGTCAGAAGGCAGTAACCACTGGACAACACTGGTCACTACATTTCTGCTACCTATTTTGTAATGAGTGTTGTTCCTGTGATTGTTGTTGTTGCCTATGTATTGCTGCAGTGAGAAATTAACAGAACACCAACTTGTCAATGGTGGAAGAAGGAGATAGTTGTTTCTTTTTTAACTAGCTCTTCCAGAGCTGGCCTATCATTTCATATGACTGATTCTTCATGGAAATGCAGCTCAACAAGTTACCATTTAATGGGGAGACTTTATTTCCAGGTAATGTCAATGTGATAATAACATCTCGGAACACTTATTAGGCAAGTCAGTTAAGAACAAATTCTTATTTACAATGACGGCCTACTCCAGCAAAACCCGGACGATGCTGGGCCAATTGTGTAGCCACCCTATGGGACTCCTGATCACGGCCGGATCTGATACAGCCTGGAATCGAACCAGGTACTACAGTGGCGCCTCTTGCACTGAGATGCAGCACCAATCGGGAGCCCATTACTGAATTACCTGATAAATACATTGCTCTCATATCAGGGGCATCATGCACCCATTCTTTTAGAGGTAAGTAATTGAGCATGGAGGGTGTGGAATTCTTAGAATTTAGCATTTTTTTAAACACCTGAAACAGCTTTTTAAAATGTTTTTTTTTGCAAATGTATTACAAATAAAACACCTAACCGGACCCGTTTTACTGCCGTTGCGGAGCACCACCAGGCCTTCACGACTGGAATACCGACGTTATCTGCACGATGGAGTTATTCAACTGGCCCCTCCATCGCAACGTAACCTGAACGCCCATCTGCTAACTGCGGCCCGCTAATCGTTAGCTGTCTTGAGCATATCGGCTGCTATCTGAACAGGTGTATCGAACAATCTTCTTGGGCCATTATAACTACAGTGCCTTGCGAAAGTATTCGGCCCCCTTGAACTTTGCGACCTTTTGCCACATTTCAGGCTTCAAACATAAAGATATAAAACTGTATTTTTTTGTGAAGAATCAACAACAAGTGGGACACAATCATGAAGTGGAACGACATTTATTGGATATTTCAAACTTTTTTAACAAACCAAAAACTGAAAAATTGGGCGTGCAAAATTATTCAGCCCCCCTAAGTTAATACTTTGTAGCGCCACCTTTTGCTGCGATTACAGCTGTAAGTCGCTTGGGGTATGTCTCTATCAGTTTTGCACATCGAGAGACTGACATTTTTTCCCATTCCTCCTTGCAAAACAGCTCGAGCTCAGTGAGGTTGGATGGAGAGCATTTGTGAACAGCAGTTTTCAGTTCTTTCCACAGATTCTCGATTGGATTCAGGTCTGGACTTTGACTTGGCCATTCTAACACCTGGATATGTTTATTTTTGAATCATTCCATTGTAGATTTTGCTTTATGTGTTGGATCATTGTCTTGTTGGAAGACAAATCTCCGTCCCAGTCTCAGGTCTTTTGCAGACTCCATCAGGTTTTCTTCCAGAATGGTCCTGTATTTGGCTTCATCCATCTTCCCATCAATTTTAAACATCTTCCCTGTCCCTGCTGAAGAAAAGCAGGCCCAAACCATGATGCTGCCACCACCATGTTTGACAGTGGGGATGGTGTGTTCAGCTGTGTTGCTTTTACGCCAAACATAACGTTTTGCATTGTTGCCAAAAAGTTACATTTTGGTTTCATCTGACCAGAGCACCTTCTTCCACATGTTTGGTGTGTCTCCCAGGTGGCTTGTGGCAAACTGTAAACAACACTTTTTATGGATATCTTTAAGAAATGGCTTTCTTCTTGCCACTCTTCCATAAAGGCCAGATTTGTGCAATATACGACTGATTGTTGTCCTATGGACAGAGTCTCCCACCTCAGCTGTAGATCTCTGCAGTTCATCCAGAGTGATCATGGGCCTCTTGGCTGCATCTCTGATCAGTCTTCTCCTTGTATGAGCTGAAAGTTTAGAGGGACGGCCAGGTCTTGGTAGATTTGCAGTGGTCTGATACTCCTTCCATTTCAATATTATCGCTTGCACAGTGCTCCTTGGGATGTTTAAAGCTTGGGAAATGTTTTTGTATCCAAATCCGGCTTTAAATTTCTTCACAACAGTATCTCGGACCTGCCTGGTGTGTTCCTTGTTCTTCATGATGCTCTCTGCGCTTTTAACGGACCTCTGAGACTATCACAGTGCAGGTGCATTTATACGGAGACTTGATTACACACAGGTGGATTGTATTTATCATCATTAGTCATTTAGGTCAACATTGGATCATTCAGAGATCCTCACTGAACTTCTGGAGAGAGTTTGCTGCACTGAAAGTAAAGGGGCTGAATAATTTTGCACACCCAATTTTTCAGTTTTTGATTTGTTAAAAAGGTTTGAAATATCCAATAAATGTCGTTCCACTTCATGATTGTGTCCCACTTGTTGTTGATTCTTCACAAAATAATACAGTTTTATATCTTTATGTTTGAAGCCTGAAATGTGGCAAAAGGTCGCAAAGTTCAAGGGGGCCGAATACTTTCGCAAGGCACTGTATTTTGACAATTGGATTGATCCCCTCTACCACACGGAACCTACTAATCTACCGACTAATCTAACACATGGGGTGGCTAAAAACAGACCTCCATCTTCTGTTAGCTTGCTCGGCTTGGCTCGGCTGGCTGTCTGAATCGCTGTGACCCCAACCAACCTCACTACTCACTGGACCCTTATGATCACTCGGCTAAGCATGCCTCTCCTTAATGTCAATATGCCTTGTCCATTGCTGTTCTGGTTAGTGTTTATTGGCTTATTTCACTGTAGAGGCTCTAGCCCTGCTCATTATACCTTATCCAACCCTTCAGTTCCACCATCCACACATGCGATGACATCACCTGGTTTCAATTATGTTTCTAGAGACAATATCTCTTTCATCATCACTCAATGCCTAGGTTTACCTCCACTGTATTCACATCCTACCATACCTTTATCTGTACACTATACCTTGAATCTATTTTATTGCCCCCAGAAACCTGCTCCTTTTACTCTTTGTTCCGGACGTCCTAAACGTCCAATTCTCATGGCTTTTAGCCGTACCCTTATCCTACTCCTCCTCTGTTCCTCTGGCGATGTAGAGGTGAATCCAGGCCCTGCAGTGTCTAGCTCCACTCCTATTCCCCAGGTGCTCTCTTTTGATGACTTCTGTAACCGTAAAAGCCTTGGTTTCATGCACGTTAACATTAGAAGCCTCCCTAAGTTTGTTTTATTCACTGCTTTAGCACACTCTGCCAACCCGGATGTCTTAGCCATGTCTGAATCCTGGCTTAGGAAGACCACCAATAACTCTGAAATCTCCGTCCCTAACTACAACATTTTCAGACAAGATAGAACGGCCAAAGGTCACGGTGTTGCAATCTACTGCAGCGATATCCTGCAGAGTTCTGTCCAACTATCCAGGTCTGTACCCAAACAATTTGAACTTTTAAAAATCCACCTCTCTAGAAACAAGTCTCTCACCGTTGCTGCCTGATATAGACCACCCTCTGCCCCCAGCTGTGCTCTTGATACCATATGTGAACTGATTGCCCCCCATCTACCTTCAGAGCTCGTGCTGCTAGGTGACCTAAACTGTGACATGCTTAACACCCTGGCCATCCTACAATATAAGCTTGATGCCCTCAATCTCACACAAATTATCATTGAACCCATCAGGTACAACCCCAAAGCCGTAAACACGGGCACTCTCATAGATATCATCCTAACCAACTTGCCCTCTAAATACACCTCTGCTGTTTTCAACCAAGATCTCAGCGATCACTGCCTCATTGCCTGCATCCGTAATGGGTCAGCGGTCAAACGACCTCCACTCATCACTATCAAACGCTCCCTGAAACACTTCAGCGAGCAGGCCTTTCAAATCGACCTGACCCAGGTATCCTGGATATATTAACCTCATCCCAATCGGAAGAGGATGCCTGGTTATGTTTTTTAAATGCCTTCCTCACCATCTTAAATAAGCATGCCCCATTCAAGAAATGTAGAACCAGGAACAGATATAGCCCTTGGTTCTCTCCAGACCTGACAGCCCTTAACCAACACAAAAACATCCTGTGCGTTCTGCATTAGCATCGAACAGCCCCGGTGAAATGCAACTTTTAGGGAAGTTAGAAACCAATATACACAGGCAGTTATAAAAGCCAAGACTAGATTTTTCAAGCAGAAATTTGCTTCCAGCAACACAAACTCAAAAAAGTTCTGGGACATTGTAAAGTCCATGGAGAATAAGAGCACCTCCTCCCAGCTGCCCACTTCACTGAGGAGGGGAAACTCTGTCACCACCGATAAATCCACTATAATTGAGAATTTCAATAAGTATTTTTCTACGGCTGGCCATGCTTTCCACCTGGCCACCCCTACCCCAGTCAACAGCACTGCACCCCCCACAGCAACTAGCACAAGCCTTCTCCATTTCTCCTTCTCCCAAATCCAGTCAGCTGATGTTCTGAAAGAGCTGCAAAATGGTCTGCCGAAATTGTTGCAACCCCTATTACTAGCCTGTTCAACCTCTCTTTCGTGTCGTCTGAGATTACCAAAGATTGGAAAGCAGCTGCGGTTAACCCCTCTTCAAAGGGGGGGACAGTCTTGACCCAAACTGCTACAGACCAAAATCTATCCTACCCCGCCTTTCTAAGGTCTTCGAAAGCCAAGTTAACAAACAGATCACCAACCATTTCGAATCCCACCGTACCTTTTTCGCTATGCAATCTGGTTTCAGAGCTGGTCATGGGTGCACCTCAGCCACACTCAAGGTTCTAAATGATATCTTTAACTGCCATCGATAAGAAACAATACTGTGCAGCCGTATTCATTGACCTGGCCAAGGCTTTCGACTCTGTCAATCACCACATCCTCATCGGCAGACTCAACAGGCTTGGTTTCTCAAATGATTGCCTCACCTGGTTCACCAACTACTTCTCTGACAGAGTTCAGTGTGTCAAATCTGAGGGCCTGTTGTCCGGGCCTCTTGCAGTCTCTATTGGGGTGCCACAGGGTTCAATTCTTGGGCCGACTCTCTTCTCTGTATATATCAATGATGTCGCTCTTGTTCCGGGTGAGTCTCTGATCCACCTCTACGCAGACGACACCATTCTGTATACTTCTGGCCCTTCTTTGGACACTGTGTTAACAACCCTCCAGATGAGCTTCAATGCCATACAACTCTCCTTCCGTGGCCTCCAACTGCTCTTCAATACAAGTAAAACTAAATGCATGCTCTTCAACCGATCACTGCCTGCACTGGCCTGAACGTCCAACATCACTACTCTGGACAGTTCTGATTTAGAATATGTAGACAACTACAAATACCTAGGTGTCTGGTTAGACTGTAAACTCTCCTTCCAGACTCACATAAAACATCTCCAATCCAAAGTTAAATCTAGAATTGGAATCCTTCACTCATGCTGCCAAACACACCCTCGTAAAACTGATCATCTTACCGATCCTCGGCTTTGGCGATGTCATTTACAAAATAACCTCCAACACCCTACTCAACAAATTGGATGCAGTCTATCACAGTGCCATCCGTTTTGTCACCAAAGCCCCATATACTACCCACCACTGCGACCTGTACACTCTCGTTGGCTGGCCCTCGCTTCATACTCGTCGCCAAACCCACTCGCTCCAGGTCATCTACAAGACCCTGCTAGGTAAAATCCCGCCTTAACACTGCTCACTGGTCACCATAGCTGCACCTACCCGTAGCATGCGTTCCAGCAGGTATATCTCACTTGTCACCCCCAAAGCCAATTCCTCTTTTGGCCGCCTCTCCTTCCAGTTCTCTGCTGCCAATGACTGGAACGAAGTACAACAATCTCTGAAACTGGAAACACTTATCTCCCTCACTAGCTTTAAGCACCAGCTGTCAGAGCAGCTCACAGATTACAGCACCTGTACATAGCCCATCTATAAATAGCCCAAACAACTACCTCTTCCCCTGCTGTATTTATTTATTTATTTTGCTCCTTTGCACCCCAGTATTTGTACTTTGCACATTCATCTATTGTCAAATCTACCATTCCAGTGTTTTAATTGCTATATTGTATTTACTTCGCCACCATGGCCTATTTATTGCCTTTACGTCACTTATCTCACCTCATTTGCTAACATTGTATATAGACTTATTTTTCTACTGTATTATTGACTATATGTTTGTTTTACTCCATGTGTAACTCTGTGTTCTTAAATGTGTCGAACTGCTTTGCTCTATCTTGGCCAGGTCGCAGTTGTAAATGAGAACTTGTTCTCAACTTGCCTACCTGGTTAAATAAAGGTCAAATAAATAAATAAAAAGCTCAATCAGGTTGGATGGGGAGCGTCGCTGAACAGCAATTTTCAGGTCATTCCTGAGATGTTAGATCGGGTTCAAGTTGGGGTTCTGGCTGGGCCACTCAAAGACATTCAGAGACTTGTCCAGAAGCCACTTTTGCGTTGTCTTGGCTGTGTGCTGAGCGCTCTGGAGCAGGTTTTCATCAAGGATCTCTCTGTACTTGGCTCTGTTCATCATTCCCTCGATCCTGACTAGTCTCCCAGTCCCTGCTGCTGAAAAACATGCCCACAGCATGAGGTTGCCACCACCATGCTTCACCGTAGGGATGGTGTCAGGTTTCCTCCAGATGTGATGCTTGGCATTCAGGCGAAAGAGTTTAATCTTGGTTTCATCACCAGAGAATCTTGTTTCTCATGGTCTGAGAGTACTTTAGTTGCCTTTTGGCAAACTCAATGTGGGCTGCCATGTGCCTTTTACTGAGGAGTGGCTCCACTCTACCATAAAGGTCTGATTTGTGGAGTGCTGCACAACTGGTTGTCGTTCTGGAAGGTTCTCCCATCTCCATAGAGGAACTCTGGACCTCTATCAGAGTGACCACCGGGTTCTTGATCACTTCCCTGACTAAGACCATTCTCCCCCTGATTGCGCTCTATGGTCAGAAGGCCAGCTCTAGGAAGAGTTTTGGTGGTTCAAAACTTCATCAATTTAATAATATCCTCTTAAGGATCCAACCCTTTTTTTCAATTTTGCCTAAAATGACATACCCAAATCTAACTGCCTGTAGCTCAGGACCTGAAGCAAGAATATGCATATTCTTGAAACCATTTGAAAGGAAACACTTTGAAGTTTGTGGAAATGTTAAATGCATATAGGAGAATATAACACATTAGATCTGGTAAAAGATGATACAAAGAAAAAACATATTTTTTGTACCATCTTTGAAATGCAAGAGAAAGGCAACCTAGGCGCAATTTTGAGTTTGGTTTTTGCTGACATGCACTGTCAACTGTGGGACCTTATATAGACAGATGTGTGCCTTTCCAAATCATGTCCAATCAATTGAATTTACCGCAGGTGGACTCCAGTCAGGTTGTAGAAACATCTCAAGAATGATCAATGGAAACAGGATGCACATGAGCTCAATTTCGAGTCTCATAGCAAATGGTCTGAATAGTTATGTAAATAAGGTATTTCTGTTTTTATTTTTAATAAATGTAACGTAACAAAATGTGGAAAAAGGGAAGGGGTCTGAATACTTTCCTATATGCACTGTGTTCTCATAACCCAAGGATTAAAGCAATGTTAGACTTTTCAGCGACAGTAGTTATACAAGCTACTCTAAACTGATTAATAGACTGAAATGGCTTGGTAACTAGTTATGAGGTTGGGAGACAGGGATACCTATCTAGCTGGCTAGCTAAAGCTAACTTAATAAAATTGGTAGGTGGCTAGTTTTACAGAGAAACAACAAAACCTTTTCATTCAATAGGCTACACAGCTTGATCTGTAAAAATCACAGGTATGTTTACAAACATACCTCCTCCGGTCAGTGTGGTCCAGTCAGTGTGCCCCTTCTGCAAAATACCGCTGAGAGATCTTTTTTTAAATAAATAATTATAATAAAACGTGGGCTTAAAATCAAAATGTAGTAATTAATTAAGGATATATATATATTATTTAAACTGGGCATGACGCTTCTGAATGTAGTCGAGATCAATGGGACTATTTCCTGGTTATGAATATCATGGAGACGAGGCGTGCGATGTCCTGGGACTGTATGGAGTAATTACAGATCTATTATGGTGTGGGTTGGTGGTACCTTGGTGTGAAAATGTTAATACACTCATAAGGATGGATGGTTGATTTACTAGTGAATGGTGGTGGTGGCGGCCATCTTGGAAGTTGCCCTGGCCTATATGACAATGGTTACACAAGATCCTTCCTGGAGAGATACGCTAACGTGGTCATCAGCAGCAGGGATGTTTTTGTGTATAATGCAGAGGAGCCTGGGTGGTGAAAAATCATTCACAGCAGTGGTTTTTGTAGTGTTGTTATGTTTCAAGTTCACTAGGACGAGATCTCAAATACAGCAGTTAAACTTTTTTGTGATTACGTTTTGCTGGAGTACCTGAACCACCAAAAGTTTGAATAACATTCAAAAATCTACTTTTGATCAGTTCAGTCTGCATTGTTGTGCAGAATTCTGCACTAGACGCTGTTATGCAAGATTGTTCTGGTGACTGCTTGTAGATACTGAAGGCAAAGCCAGTAAAAGGTATGTCATCATTGCTAATTTACATGTTTTAGACTGCAAGCTGTTGATGATTTTCAACTTCTCTTCTCAGCAATCTTGTGAAAAAGCCTAAAGGTAGCATTAAGGAGTTTCTTCTTGCCCTCATCTTGACTGGTTATGTTAGTCATATGTCCTTTAGGGCATAACAGTGGTTGGGCCAGACAGGGACAACTGTGCAAATGCCAACCAGGCTGGATTCAGGATCAGTGATATTTATCACCTGAGCTCCTCTCTCCTAGTTTTCCCTCCTTCTCTACCATTGATCCTCCTCTATTGCCTAACTCCCATCACTATGATGTTAAATATAGTTGTGTTCAACATATTATGTTCAAGCCCTGTCCTTACTCTTTGAAGATTCCATGTTACTCACTGAAAGAGCAGAATAGTGGCAGTGCTACAGTGCAGTTTTAGTGAATTTAATTTAATTGACCAGCCAAAACTGAATATTTCTTGGTATTTCTAACAGTTCTAAGGATTGGGACACTGCCAGGCCATTCTCTATTTGTAGAGAGCCATGTCCCGTTAGCCCCTTAGCCTTTAGCGAAATTAGCACTAGACTACAGAAGGACCACTGAGTCATTCAGTCATTGAAATAATGATGGTCAATATTTCCACTTACCGCTAGACAGGCTACTGTTAGACAATAATGGAGAAGATCGATTGGGAGAATTATTTAAAGATATTCGGAAATCGATTTCACTTTCCATCTCCTTTTGTCTTTCCACTGTCATCAAGCTGTAATGATAGACATTTTAGAAAATTCAACATCTACTCTGTCTGCACAGCTTCCCAGGCAACCACCACAGCAGGAATGCTGTGATACAAAATCTGTGATACAAAATCTGTTTCTTATTATTTGTGTTGTTGATACCAGGGTCAATTTACTTTAGGGGGAGTCAGCGTGCTAACAGGGCACTGTGCACCTGCCAACTTTCCTTTCCAATTTGCAAGAGTCTGAAACCAGAGATCTGCATATAATGACTAGATGCTCATGTCTCTGCCCTAACAATGGGAGTCATTATCCCAAAGGCGGGAAAGCAGGCGACAAGCTTAGGTCTGCAAATACTGCCCATACAGATTTTGGTGAGAGTGAGCCCTCTCTTGTCCTCTCTTCCTCTCTGCAAAAGAGCATTAAGCATAAAGCATTTGAGTGAGCGAAACAGTGCCTCTCTGTCTTACTACATGTAACCCATGTATCTGATGCTGTCTGGCCAGAAATAGTATGACATGCCATACTCTTTTGGCCTATACATACTGATACAGAGGGGAGCTCAGATTCTTTATCTGAGATTGATGTGTCTTTCTGTCAGTCAGCGTGCATCTCGGTCAAATAAATTATCAATATTTAAATATTTTATTTGGACGGACAAGGAGGTATGGTAGGGTGGGCCAGGCCCCTCTATAACACTGGTCCTGCTATGTGGAAGCACCTGCTTTCAATATACAGTACTTTGTATCCTTCATTTACTCATGCGTTTCTATTATTTTGACAGTTACCCGTGTAACTAGTTTAAGTAGTTATATCTCCATCAACATTAGCTGAATACGTTTTTTTTAACAACTTCTATTGCTCCATTTCATTACTGGAATATGTTCAGGGAATGTTATTAGAACCAGTATGTCATGTCACACTATAGCTTTATGAGACCATTGTAGGAATATTCCCTTCTTGTATGTTATGGGTGTTGGGGAGTAACATATCCATCAACATTAGCAGAACGTTCCTGTAATGTTTCGTTAGAACCACTTCAATTGCTCTCCCATTTTGTTGCGGCAGTTTGTTCTAAAAACATTGTGTTATTACATTCTCTAGTAACCTCACGAGAACCTTGGGGGAATGTTCTGTGGTAGGTTTTACAGATGTGTGGAAATGTTAGGAGAACATTCTAAGGATATTGTATTTTCAGATTTTTTAAAATATTTTGTGTGATGTTCTTTAGATAATTGCAACATTACCTAAAAAATTATGACAGAGAGACTGAAAGACCAACCTACTTAAAATCAAATCAACTCAAATTGAATTTGTCACATGTGCCAAATGCAACAGCTGTAGACCTTACAGTGAAATGCTTACTTACAAGCCCTTAACCAACAATGCAGTTTTAAGAAAAATATGTGTTCAGTAAAAATTAAGAAATAAAAGTTACAAATAATTAAAGAGCAGCAGTAAAATAACAATAGCGAGGATACAGTATATACGGGGGTATATATCGGTGAGTGAATAGGGAGTACAGGAGGGTAGGCTCGACATCGTGTCACTTGGAAGCTCGCGGCAGTGCTTCCCTTTGTAGTCGGTAATCGTTTGCAAGCCCTGCCACATCTGACAGGTGTTGGTGCCGGTGTAGTACGACTCAATCTTAGTCCGGTAATGATGCTTTGCCTGTTTGATGGTCCGTCGGAGGGCATAGCGGGATTTCTTATAATCTTCCAGGTTAGAGTCCTGCTCCTTGAAAGCGGCAGGAAGATAGAATTATGGTCAGATTTGCCAAATGGAGGGCGAGGGAGAGCTTTGTACATGTCACTGTGTGTGGAGTAAAGGTGGTCAAGAGATTTTTCCTCTAGTTGCACATTTAACATGCTGGTAGAAATGAGGTAAAACGGATTTAAGTTTCCCTGAATTAAAGTCCCCAGCCACTAGGTGCGCCGCCTCTGGATGAGCATTTTCCTGTTTGCTTATGGCCATATACAGTTCAATGAGTGCGGTCTTAGTGCCATCATCAGTTTGTTGTGGTAATTAAACAGCTACAAAAAATATAGATTGAAACTCTTGGTAAATAGTGTGGTCTACAGCTTATCATGAGATACTCTACTTCAGGCGAGCAAAACCTTGAGACTTCCTTAGATATCGTGCACCAGCTGTTGTTTACAAATGTACATAGACCGCCACCCCTTGTCTTACCAGAGGCTACTGTTCTATCCTGCCGATAGTGTATAACCCGCCAGCTGTATGTTATTCGGTGAAACATAAGATATTACAGTTTTTAATGTCCTGTTGGTAGAATATACGTGCTTGAGGTTCGTCTATTCATTATCCAATGATTGTACATTGGCTAATAGGACTGACGGTAAAGGCAAATTACCAACTCGCCGCCGGATCCTCACAAGGCACCCCGACCTTCGTCCTCGGTATCTCCGTGTCTTTCTCCTGCGAATGATGGGGATGAGGGTCTTGTCGGGTGCCTGTAGTAAATCCCTCTCGTCCGACTCACCAACTGGTAGAATATGTTTGACTGTAAATAGCTTTGTCAGTGCAAAAATGCAAAGACAACGACTATAACAATCACATAAACAACATTAAATCGAAATATTTAAAAGCACATTCAAAGCAATAAAGTAAGTCTAAGAACATTAAATTATACAGTACATTGTTCTATAGAGTATAGGACTCTTCTTCATTGTCAATTCACAGTAGAGCTGTAGCAGTACTATGGCCCTGACCCCTCTTCTTGTGGCAATATCATACAGAAGTGTGCAGAAAATAATCACAGAAAGAACCCACAAAAAGCTAAAATGCAAAAAAAGAGGTCAAACAGGAAAGGCCTATTGAATAATATTGCAAAATTTCACCTGAGGCTCTAGTATGTTTTTTTCAAAATGTTGCCTGTTGGAGATGAGTGTAGGGCTTTAGAAAACCTTTCTCCTTTTATATGTGCATTAAGTAAACAACAAAAAACAGCCTTGAGCTATATAGTGGCGTGCAGCTGACCTCCATGAATGGGAGAGAAAGGAGTGAACTGTTAATCAGAAAATCCCTCTGTAAAACCACTCAGAAAAACAACATATACTCCCTGAACAGGAGCCGAGAAAAGGAACATTGTTGTTCAGTTGTGGAAAAAGTATCCAATTGTCATACTTGAGTAAAAGTAAATATACTTTAAAAGAAAATGACGCAAGTAAAAGTGAAAGTCACCCAGTAAAATACTACCTGGGTAAAAGTCTAAAAGTATTTGGTTTTAAATATATTTAAGTATCAAACATAAATGTAATCGCTAAAATATTCTTAAGTATCAGGAGTAAATGTAATTTCAAATTCCTTATATTAAGCAACCCAGACGGCACGATTTTCTTGTGTTTTTTCTTTACGGATAGCCAGGGGCACCCTTCAACAGTCAGACATAATTTACAAATAAATAATTTGTGTTTGTGGGGGATCTCATAACAACAAAAGTGGTGTAAATTACATTAGTAAAAGTACTTTAAAATACTACTTAAGTAGTTTTTTGGGGTAACTGTACTCTACTATTTATATTTTATAACTTTTATTTTTACTTCACTACATTCCTTAAGATAACAATAAACGTTTTGCTCCATACATTTTCCCTGACACACAAAAGTACTCATTACATTTTGAATGCTTAGCAGGACAGGAAAATCGTCCTATTCACACACTTATCAAGAGAACATCCCTGGTCATCCCTACTGCCTCTGATCTGGCAGACTCATAACAATTATGAGTCTTGCAGTGTGCCCCTGGCTATCAGTAAATTAAAAAAACAAGAAAATGGTGCCGTCTGGTTTGCTAAATATAAGGAATATGAAATTATTTGTACTTTTACTTTTGATATTTAAGTATATTTAAAACCAAATAATTTTACTGAAGTAGTATTAAACTGGGCAACTTTCACATTTTCGTAATTTTCTATTAAGGTACACGATATATACAAAGTATGTGGAAACCCCTTCAAATTAGTGGATTCAGCTACTTCAGCCACACCCGTTTCTGGCAGGTGTATAAAAGTGAGCACACAGCAATGCAATCTCCATAGACAACTATTGACAATAGAATGACCTTACTGAAGAGCTCAGTGACTTTCAAAGCGGCACTGTCATAGGATGCTGCCTTTTCAACAAATCAGTTTGTCAAATTTCTGCCCTGCTAGAGCTGCCCCGGTTAACTGTAAGTGCTGTTATTGTGAAGTGGAAACATCTAGGAGCAATAACGGCTCAGCCGCGAAGTGGTAGGCCAAACAAGCTCACAGAACAGGACCGCCAGGTGTTGAAGCGCGTAGCACGTAAAAATCTTCTGCCTTGGATGCAACACTCACTACCGAGTTCCAAACTTCCTCTGGAAGCAACGTCAGCACAAGAACTGTTTGTCTGGAGCTTCATGAAATGGATTTCCATGGACGAGCAGCCACACACGTCTAAGATCACCAGGCGCAATGCCAAGCGTCAGCTGGAGTGGTGTTACGCTTGCCACCATTGGAATCTGGAGCAGTGGAAATGTGTTCTCTGGATGATGAATCCCGCATCACCATCTGGCAGTCCAATGGACAAATCTGGGTTTGCCGGATGCCAGGAGAACGCTACCTGCCCCAATGCATAATGGAAGATAAGGAAGGAGGAATAACAGTTTGGGACTGTTTTTCATGGTTCGGGCTAGACCCCTTAGTTACAGCAAACAATGACATTCTAGACGATTCTGTGCTTCCAACTCTGTGTCAATAGTTTGGGGAAGGCCCTTTCCTGTTTCAGCATGACAATGTTCTCCGGAGTGATGAATCACGCTTCACCATGTGGCAGTCCAACGGACGAATCGGAGTTTGGCGAATGCCAGGAGAACGCTACCTGGTCAAATGTATAGTGCCAACTGTAAAGTTTGGTGGAGGAGGAATAATATCTGGGGCTGTTTTTCATGGTTTAGGCTATGCCCCTTAGTTGCAGTGAAGGGGCATTTTAACACTACAGCATACAATTACATTCTAGATGATTCTGCGCTTCCAAGTTTGTGGCAACAGTTTGGGGAAGGCTCTTTACTGTTCCAACATGACAATGCCCCCGTGCACAAACCGAGGTCCATACAGAAATAGTTTGTCGAGATCAATGTGGAAGAACTTGACTGGCCTGCACAGAGCCTGACCTCAACCCCATCGAACACCTTTGGAACACTAACTGCGAGCCAGGCCTAATCACCCAACACCAGTGCCCGACTTCACTAATGCTCTTGTGGCTGAATTAAAGCAAGTCCCCACAGCAATGTTCCAAAATATAGTGGAAAGACTTCCCAGATGAGTGGAGGGCTGTTATCGCAGCAAAGGGGGGACCAATTCCATATTAATCCCCATGATTTTGGAATGAGATGTTCAACTTGCACGTGTCCACACACTTTTGGTCATGTAGTGTATCTTTACTTTTACTCAAGTATGACAATTGGGTACTTTTCCAGCACTGGTGATCATATACTAGAGAAACATAGCAGTAGCTGCAGCAGTGTTGAACATCATGTATGGATTTGGAGATCCCCAGAATGATCTGTGTAGTGGGGTTAGAGCCCTTGAAATGTTGCCCTAATGTTTCAAAAGTGTTGTTGAACTGTTTTGGACTGTTTACTTTTTGAATGAGAGTTGTTGACTTGGCTAAATAAAGGTAAGATAAAAAACACCCAGGCATAAACCCCCTCCCCTCTTCTTTTGTTTTTGTCTGTCTCAGCGTGGTTGCAGAGAGATCGTCTCTCTCTTTATCTGCCCAGATTGGAGCCGACAGTGACTGATAGACACGGACGGATTCAGTACTGGGATAAGTCACTCTCTCTCTCTCTCCTCTCTCTCTTTCTGTCTCTATCACTCTCTCTCTATGCATTTGAAGTGTTGCATCGGGGAGTCTCAGGCACGAGACTAGACAGGTAGGACAGATCCAAACCCCTCTTATTGACTTCACTTAGCAGCACGGATCTGTGCCGGTGCTGTGCTTGATCACTGGCAGGCAGAGTCCTGACACAAAAAGACATACAGCTGCACTTAAATTATTTGGATGGGGTTTGGAGAGAGAGGTCAAACCGAGGCCTCTGTCCCTGGATGAACCTATTGCAGGCTGCGGCTACACATGAGGGAAGAACCCGCCCTGTAATTAGGGCTGGATGGAATTGGTGTTCCTCAAAGGTGTTCTTAAGCCCCTTGATATCGGAAAAAAAATGTACCTTGATGACAACATACAAATGTGCATAAAAGCGAGAATGTGTACGATGCTGAACTGTATAAATGATTGGCTGACATGTCAACTCATTTGTTTGAATTTGTATGCATGTATGTTTTAACTTGACATTTCCATTAAATTCTCCAATATCTGGTGGATAGCAATACATGTTTACTTGAGGAGAAGGAGAGAGGGGGAGAAAGAAAGGTCAGGGAAGAGGGTGTGTTCCCTTCCTAGAATGTTCCAAAAAGTTTCAAGTTAGCACAGCATTAAGTAGAACTCTAATTCAGTGTATATCTGTGCAAGTTAACCACTGAAAAATCAACATCTACATTCATAACAAAACAGTGTTTTGCAACACAATGAGTCCATGATGCCTACAGTGCAGTCTTATGATCCCCATACAGAATTGATGGACATAAATGCAGATTGTGTCTGGCACAGTGTGCCATATTTAATTGGTGCCAGTCACTATCGTACATGTCACACATCCAGGCAAGGTCCCCTGAGTGATGTTTACCTGTCATATGTGATCGACAGATGACCTAGCAACGTGTTTCGGAGAAAACAGGGGTGTCGACACTACATGTTCTACAACTCACCCACAACTCTATTGAGACACATTTATCTGCCCACTTAATTTGTTCTGATTAGCATTTTGTTTTCAAGGCTGTTCTCTTCTCCATTTGTCATAACAGAGAATAACCTCATCTGCCTTTCAAATTGATGTTGTAAGATGTTTTCTCCACCCACAATTGTTAAAACTAAGAGGCCTCCCTTCTTATTATTATGGGGAGGCTGCTTGTTTGGCAAACTACCCTACCGTAGGACTTACTGAATAAACAGTAATATGGTCACAATTTGATAAATGACTCACTTTTTCCCGTCTCAGAGTCTCAGCCTCCTTTGACTCTGTGTAGACGGAGGTAGCATATGGCGCCATGTGTTGCTTTTTAACCTTTACCCTCAAAGCGCTGCAAAAATAAAACTGTTTTTCTCCGTTCATGCTGAAGTTGCCGGGCGTCCGTTCCTACTTGCATGCGGTGTCAACGGGGTGACGGATAGCGTTCTGTTGTTGTTGTTGACAAGGACTGTCGCTTCCTCCCTCCATCCCACCACCTGCAGCATCTGTGCTCCCTCTGGTTTCACTGACTTCGCAAACAAGCTTTTAAGGTTGAGAGGCCACAACACCTCCTACTTCCCTCCTGCTTTTCCAAACTCTGCAGTGATTTCTTCCTGTCCCCTCTCCTCAATTACAGTTCAGACTAAACAAACAACCCAGCTATCGACTAAGGTCCTGATAATTGAGGTCCCTACTTCTGAGGTCGGCTCTCCAACAACGGAGAATAGAAGTAGTCATTGAGATGATTTATAATGACCTTAATTCCTTTGTGTGACTGGTAACATACTGGCCCCATCATTTCATCCACCAGCTGCAAACACATAGACACCATAGAGGTTTAATTCTATATTTCAATAAATTCTGGAAAAGAACAAGCTGTAAATCATGATGGGGGTGGGTTGGGGGTAGCTGGACGGACCAAGGGTGTAGTGTGATTTATGGTTACCGAGGTAGAAAGCCTTGTTCCACATGGCCCATCATGAATCTTCAGTACCCACCACCATCCACATACATTAGACCCCCCTATTCCCCTGCCCAAAGTTGTAATTCCTATTGCTCCTATTCAACCAAAGCAGGTGCATGTTATTCTAAAGGTGTTCACTTATCCGTGACCAACCAGCAGGGGAGACCGTAAACCAGGGTTCCGCAACAAGCAGCGCAGTGATTTTACAGTGGCAAGAAAAAGTATGTGAACCCTATGCAATTACCTGAATTTCTGTATAAATTGGTCATAAAATTGGATCTGGTCTTCATCTAAGTCATAACATACCTTAAGGGAACATTTCGGCATTTCGTGTATGATCGGTGAAAAAGTCCATATTGCAAATGTACGGTCCCTTACTAGACGTCCGAAATCGTTTGTAAAATTCGCGGTCGGCGTCGGGCCGTGCGGTAGGGCCAGACCTACCGGGAAGTCATCAAATGAACTTTGTCGGACATTCGGTTTCCGTTTTATAAAATAAACAAGTTTTGGACCATTTTTCCGCTATCCCGGAAATTCCCACAAGAGGGCATACGGAATCATATGGCAATTTGGCAAAACATCACGAATCACGACGGGGCCTTATCTCGAAAACGGAAAATATTTCGAAGCCGAAACTTGGTGAGCGTAGGTTTGGCATAATGGGCAGTTGGCCCCGAACAAGATGGCGTCTAGGCCTCGACGGTTTTTGAGTTATGGCCATTTTTCTGGGATTAAAGGTCCTAAATGGAAATAGAGAAATTATTTTTCCACTTCAGGTCAAAGTCAAGGAGCCTCCGGTGTCAATAAAAAAAGAACCAGCCATTTATCTATCGTCATTTAAGAGAAACGGAACAATGACAACTTGGTAATGGTCACAAATAGCCGTTTTTTTTTTCCAACGGTTACAGATCCAGTTGCAGGGTGTTCATACGAATCTTTTTAAAGTGTGCTGCGGAGCTCTGCGAGATTTCTGTGATTTTCTATGATTTTCTGAAATAACACACACATACTAAAAAACCCTCCGTAAATAAATCAGTTCTTAACGTAAAGACTTAAAACTCAGGATTATGTAAAAGCATACCCCAATGAGGATATGTGGTGAATTATAGCTTCCTGTGCCAACCGGAAGTGCCTTAAATGGTGTCTCAGGGGCTGTTTCGAAGGGTTAAAAAAGTCAGATCTGTCCAAAACTTCATATATGTGATTAGGCAACCCCCATGAACTGTAAATCAGTCATTTTTCCCAAAAAAAATCAAAGGAAAAAAAAATCACACTAAAACACAAGTTGGATGGAGGGACGTATTGGGGTGCGTAGAGACAGACAGTGGCTGCAATAGTTAGCTTTGTTGGAGCTAAAAAAGAACCGTCAGACCTAGAGTTCCGAAACTTTAGAAACCTGTTCTAGACCTCCGGTCGATGGTGCGTGGTGAGTTACGTGGCTCTAGACGGTTCTCGGACCGAGAAACAGCCTCGTACATTTGCAATACCTTCAATTCATTTTGACCATTACGAAAATGACGACGTTTAGAAAAGTCTCAGAGACGCAAGGCTAGGTGCATTGAAACCGGCTCGGCCCATAGAGACGGACCCCAACGTTTCTGTCCGATAGCTCGTTCAAGGACCCCGTAGCAAGGCATGGAAAAAAGTGGATTTTCAGCACCAATTAGGGTTTTTCTCGGACACCAAATGACCTATCGAGCCGAAACTCGGGATTCGGGGTCGCCTCACATAGGACTTCACATAATGTCCGAACTGGACCCGCAGCTAGAACGTAACTATGTGTTTTACCTTTTTATTATGTTTTAAACTAAAGGCGCTGTGAATTATGGGACTGCTCTGACATATGTGATAGTTGGCTTCTAAATGAGTAGGAAAAAGTGGGTTTGGTGTCATAATGACATCTAATTGACTGATGGACACTGACTTGCTAGTTGACTTTTGTGCATTTGCAATATGTTTAAACGGAGAGGGACCATCACCAAAATGGCATCTTGAAATCAACACAACAAATGGCATCACCATAGTCTCCAGACTGTGCTGAGTTCAACGAGCTATCCCGCTTGACCGTAGCTCGCTCGGTCTAAGCGCAACGACCATTAGAAAAGTAGGCCCAAAATGAAGCCTGCCCCACAATGTCATTTGCTTTTGAGTGACAGTGAGAGAACCGTTAGGGTGAGAAGAAAAAAAACACCACATGAATGTTCCTAAGGTCCTCCCGATCCGTGCAAGCCTAACCTTGACCGTGTGGCATTAACCCTTAACAGTAAAACAGTGTTTTTTGATCTCACAGATTACAGTGTCATCTCTCCCCATAGGAATACATTGCCTGCACCCCTAATTTCAACCTGAAGTCTATATGGGTTATGAATGCCGTATGAACCTGTCTTCGGTACCAGTCCATCAGGCCACTATGAGGTCTACCTGTGTTGATTCTGAGCTTCCTGGACCAACCGGAAGTGGTTAAAATGCCCCTAAAAGTGTTTACCCATACCCTGCCTGCAGTTTGACAGACATAGTGCATTCAACCCTGTGTAAATCAGTCAGTTCTTAACGTAAGGACTTAAAACTCAGGATTCTGTAACAGCATACCCCAATGAGGATATGTGTTGATTTATAGCTTCCTGTGCCAACCGGAAGTGCCATAATTGGTGTCTCAGGGGCTGTTTCGAGGGGTTAAAAAAGTCTGATCTTTCCAAAACTTCATATGTGTGATTAGGCAACCCCCATGAACTGTAAATCAGTCATTTTTCCCAAAAAAAATCAAAGGAAAAAAAAATCACACTAAAACACAACTTGGATGGAGGGACGTATTGGGGTGCGTAGAGACAGACAGTAGCTGCAATAGTTAGCTTTGTTCGAGCTAAAAAAGAACCGTCAGACCTAGAGTTCCGAAACTTTAGAAACCTGTTCTAGACCTCCGGTCGATGGTGCGTGGTGAGTTACGTGGCTCTAGACGGTTCTCGGACCGAGAAACAGCCTCGTACATTTGCAATACCTTCAATTCATTTTGACCATCACAAAAATGACGACGTTTAGAGAAGTCTCAGAGACGCAAGGCTAGGTGCATTGAAACCGGCTTGGCCCATAGAGACGGACCCCAACGTTTCTGTCCGATAGCTCGTTCAAGGACCCCGTAGCAAGGCATGGAAAAAAGTGGATTTTCAGCACCAATTAGGGTTTTTCTCGGACACCAAATGACCTATCGAGCCGAAACTCGGGATTCGGGGTCGCCTCACATAGGACTTCACATTATGTCCGAACTGGACCCGCAGCTAGAACGTAACTATGTGTTTTACCTTTTTATTATGTTTTAAACTGAAGGCGCTGTGAATTATGGGCCTGCTCTGACATATGTGATAGTTGGCTACTAAATGAGTAGGAAAAAGTGGGTTTGGTGTCAATTGATATCCGTTTGGTGTCATAATGACATCTAATTGACT
Source organism: Oncorhynchus clarkii lewisi (assembly GCF_045791955.1). NCBI lineage: Eukaryota > Metazoa > Chordata > Actinopteri > Salmoniformes > Salmonidae > Oncorhynchus > Oncorhynchus clarkii. The sequence goes on along the minus strand of NC_092175.1, from coordinate 15,304,792 downwards.
GATGGACACTGACTTGCTAGTTGACTTTTGTGCATTTGCAATATGTTTAAACGGAGAGGGACCATCACCAAAATGTCAGTCTGAAATCAACACAAAAAATGGCATCACCATAGTCTCCAGACTGTGCCGAGTTCAACGAGATGCCCCGCTTGACCGTAGCTCGTTCTGAGTGCAGCCAACTTGAAAAAAAGAAGGCCCAAAATGATGCCTGCCCCACAATGTCATTTGATTTTGGGTGGCAGTGAGAGAACCGTTAGGGTGAGAAGCACAATTCGACCTCAGGTACGTTCCTGAGGTCCTCCCGATCCGTGCAAGCCTAAGCTTGACCGTGTGGCATTAACCCTTCACAGTAAAAAGAAGGTGTTTACTTGAAACAGCTTGCTTTGACTTCTCTCCCCATAGGAATACATTGCCTGCACCTCTAAATTCAACCTGAAGCCTATGTGGGTTATGAATGCCTTATGAACCTGTCTTCTATGACAGTCCATCAGGCCACTATGAGGTCTACCTGTGTTGATTCTGAGCTTCCTGGACCAACCGGAAGTGGTTAAAATGCCCCTAAAAGTGTTTACCCATACCCTGCCTGCAGTTTGATAGACATAGTGCATTCAACCCTGTGTAAATCAGTCAATTATTAACGTAAGGACTTAAAACTCAGGATTCTGTAACAGCATACCCCAATGAGGATACGTGTTGATTTGTAGCTTCCTGTGCCAACCGGAAGTGCCATAATTGGTGTCTCAGGGGCTGTTTCGAAGGGTTAAAAAAGTCAGATCTGTCCAAAACTTCATATATGTGATTAGGCAACCCCCATGAACTGTAAATCAGTCATTTTTCCCCAAAAAATTCAAAGGAAAAAAAAATCACACTAAAACACAACTTGGAAGGAGGGACGTATTGGGGTGCGTAGAGACAGACAGTGGCTGCAATAGTTAGCTTTGTTGGAGCTAAAAAAGAACCGTCAGACCTAGAGTTCCGAAACTTTAGAAACCTGTTCTAGACCTCCGGTCGATGGTGCGTGGTGAGTTACGTGGCTCTAGACGGTTCTCGGACCGAGAAACAGCCTCGTACATTTGCAATACCTTCAATTCATTTTGACCATTACGAAAATGACGACGTTTAGAAAAGTCTCAGAGACGCAAGGCTAGGTGCATTGAAACCGGCTCGGCCCATAGAGACGGACCCCGACGTTTCTGTCCGATAGCTCGTTCAAGGACCCCGTAGCAAGTCATGGAAAATAGTGGATTTTCAGCACCAATTAGGGTTTTTCTCGGACACCAAATGACCTATCGAGCCGAAACTTGGGATTCGGGGTCGCCTCAGCTAGGCCAACACATAACATAAGAAATGGACCCGCAGCTAGAACGTAACTACGTGTTTTATGGTTTTTTTATGGTTTGAACCCAAGGCGTTGTGAATTTTGGGCCAGCTCTGAAGTATGTAATAGTTGGCTACTAAACGAGTTGGAAAAAGTGGGTTTGGTGTCAGTTTGTATCAGTTTGGTGTCAGAATGATATCTAATTGACTGATGGACTCTTGTCCACTTGACTCTTGTACATTTGCAATATGTTTAAACAGTGAGGTACCATCACCAAAAGCGACATTCTGAAATCAACCCTAACGAGCCATTGAGATGACCCAGAATCACTGCAAAGCCATCCCGAGTTCATCGGGCCAGTCAATTTCACATTCCTGCAGGATTTTTATAGCATGACCACTTCGTGATGGTACCTGCCCATTAAAACATATTGCAAATGTACAGTGACTTTGAAAAAGTAAGGAAACATAAACACATTTTTTTTATTTTTAGGTGACCAGTTGCACGTGCATTTGCAATATGATTCTATAGTGAAAAAACATCACCAAAAGCGACATTCTGAAATCTACCCAAACGAGCCATTGAGATGACCCAGAATCACTGCAAAGCCATCCCGAGTTCATCGGGCTAGTCAATTTTACATTCCTGCAGGATTTTTATAGCATGACAAATTCGTGATGGTACCTGCCCATTGAAACATATTGCAAATGCACAGTGACTTTGAAAAAGTAAGGAAACATAAACAAATGGACATAATGAAATCATCATTTTTTTTTTAAATTACCAGTTGCACGCGCATTTGCAATATGATTCTATAGTGAAAAAACATCACCAAATGGACATGATGAAATCAACACAACGAGTGATGGAAATGAACAACTATCACTGCCCGGCCGTCCCGAGTTCATCAGTTCAGTCAATTTTGGCCCCCAAAAAAATTGACTTTGGACTTTGACTTTTGACTTCCTATGAAATCATATTGCAAATGGACAAATCATATTCCTTATGCACAAGTAAAAAAAAAAAAATTATGATAATAACATTTTACAAAAGTATATTCATACACTTCTTACACATGATTAATTGTCTTAAAATCGAAACAATTTCGAAAAAAGGTCCAGAAAGCACTTTTTTTAGTTTTTAAAGTTTAAAAAAAAAATCAAATTTTCGACTTTTGACATCCTATTAAATCATATTGCAAATGGACAAAACATATGCCTTATGCACAAGTAAAAAAAAATAAAAAAATAATGATAATAAAATACGAATAAAGTATGTTGATACAGTTCTTATACGTGTGTAATTGACACAAAATTCGAAAGAATTTTGAAAAACGGTCCAGAAAGCACTTTTTTAAGGGTGTGTGAAGTTTTTTACCAAATTTTGACATTTTTGACTTTTGACTTTTGACTTCCTATGAAATCATATTCCAAATGGAGAAAACATATGCCTTATGCACAAGTAAAAAATAAATAAAAATGATAATAAAGTATGACTAAAGTATGTTCATAAAGTTCTTATACATGTGTAATTGACATAAAAATTGAAAGAATTTTGAAAAACGGTCCAGAAAGCACTTTTTTAAGGATGTGTGAAGTTTTTTAGCAAATTTTGACATTTTTGACTTTTGACTTTTGACTTCCTATGAAATCATATTCCAAATGGAGAAAACATATGCCTTATGCACAAGTAAAACAAAAAAAAAATGATAATAAAGTATGACTAAAGTATGTTGATAAAGTTCTTATACATGTGTAATTGACATAAAAATTGAAAGAATTTTGAAAAACGGTCCAGAAAGCACTTTTTTAAGGATGTGTGAAGTTTTTTACCAAATTTTGACATTTTTGACTTTTGACTTTTGACTTCCTATGAAATCATATTGCAAATGTACAAAACATATGCCTTATGCGCATGTAATTAAAAAAAAAAAAATATGATAAAAAAATTGGACAAAAGTATATTCATACAGCTCTTACACATGTGTAATTGACAAAAAAATCGAAAGAATTTCGAAAAAAGGCCCAGAAAGCACTTTTTTAAGGGGTGAAAAGTTTCTGAAAAAAATATCCTATTTTCAAAATTTTTCTTTTGGATGTTGACTTGGGTTGCATTTCCAATATGAAAAACCCCGGTGGAGCGCACTCGCCCCCTGTTGGATTTTTGAGGTGTTACAATTGGCAATTGCCATATGGCATTTGCCATATACTTTGCACGAATCAACGCCGCTTTGGGTGGTATTGGACATCGTGTATATGGTTTGTCCAATGCCAATATCTTGCCATTCATTTTTGTACAATTCAGGGGGGTATTCCCTTACAATAGACAAACACTGTCTGCTTAAACTAATAACACACAAACAATTATACGGCTTCATGTCTTTATTGAACACACCGTGTAAACATTCACAGCACAGGGTGGAATAAGTATGTGAACCTTTGGATTTAATAACAGGTTGACCCTCTTTTGGCAGCAATAGCCTCAAACAAATGTTTTCTGTAGTTGCGGATCAGACCTGCACAACGGTGAGGAGAAATTTTGGACCATTCCTCTTTGCAAAACTGTTTCAATTCAGCAATATTCTTGGGATGTCTGGTGTGAACTGCTCACTTGAGGTCATGCAACAGCATCTCAATCGAGTTGAGGTCAGGACTCTGACTGGGCCACTCCAAAAGGTGTATTTTCTTCTGTTGAAGCCATCATGTTGTTGATTTACTTCTGCGTTTTGGGTCATTGTCCTGTTGCATCACCCAACATTACCCAATTGGGGGACAGATAGCCTTACACTCTCCTGCAAAATGTCTTGATAAACTTGGGAAATCTGACGACGATAGCAAGCTGTCTAGGCCCTGAGGCAGCAAAGCAGCCCTAAACCATTATGCTCCAAACCACCATACTTTACAGTTGAGATGAGGTTTTGATGTTGGTGGGCTGTGTCTTTTTTTCTCCGCACATTCAACTTTAGTTTCATCTCTCCACAGAATATTTTGCCAGTAGCGCTGTGGAACATCCAGGTTCTCTTTTGCGAACTTCTTCTTCTTCTTAAACTTGGGAAATCTGACGACGATAGCAAGCTGTCTAGGCCCTGAGGCAGCAAAGCAGCCCTAAACCATTATGCTCCAAACCACCATACTTTACAGTTGAGATGAGGTTTTGATGTTGGTGGGCTGTGTCTTTTTTTCTCCGCACATTCAACTTTAGTTTCATCTCTCCACAGAATATTTTGCCAGTAGCGCTGTGGAACATCCAGGTTCTCTTTTGCGAACTTCTTCTTCTTCTTAACAACAAAGTTGTATGCCATCTGTAAATATGAAGAAAATTGTTAAATTACAAGCCTAGTTAGTTTAGGAAAACCACAGGAACCTTCCCGCTAGCCATGATTGGCTGAGGTAATAGATGGGCTGGACATGCCGAGAGATAAGTCTGCCATGTAGCATGCTTCTGTCTATAACATGAGCTGCATGTATATAATCTTTTCTAACACAGCTTTTTTTTTTTATATCACCTGTCTCTGGATTACATCTCGAAACTAAGGGCAACCATGGCATTGGTGACAGAGAGGGAGAAGCGTTCAGAGAAGGTGTATAAATCAAATCAAATCAAATGTTATTGGTCACATACACATGGTTAGCAGATGTTAATGCGAGTGTAGTGAAATGCTTGTGCTTTTAGTTCTGACCATGCAGTAATATCTAACAAGTAATCTAACAATTTCACAATAACTACCTTTTACACACAAGTGTAAAGGAATTAATAAGAATATGTACATATAAATATATGGATGAGTGATGGCCGAACGGCATAGGAAAGATGCAGTAGATGGTATAGAGTACAGTATATACATATGAAATGAGTAATGTAGGGTATGTAAACATTATATAAAGTGCCATTGTTTAAAGTGAATAGTAATACATTTATTGCATCCAATTTTAAATTATTAAAGTGGCTAGAGATTTGAGTCAGTATGTTGGCAGCAGCCACTCAATGTTAGTAATGGCCGTTTAACAGTCTGATGGCCTTGAGATAGAAGCTGTTTTTCAGTCTCTCAGTCCCAGCTTTGATGTACCTGTACTGACCTACCCTTCTGGATGTTGAGGGTCAGTGAATGTTGTTTCCCTACTTTCACCACCTGGGGGCGGCCTGTCAGAAAGTTCAGGACCCAGTTGCACAGGGCGGGGTTAAGACCCAGAATCTCGAGCTTAATGAAGAGTTTGGAGGGTACTATGGTGTTAAATGCTGAGCTGTAGTCACTTTAACTATACATTCATGTACATACTACCTCAATTGGGCCGACCAACCAGTGCTCCCGCACATTGGCTAACCGGGCTATCTGCATTGTGTCCGACCCACCACCCGCCAACCCCTCTTTTACACTACTGTTTCTCTCTGTTCATCATATATGCATAGTCACTTTAACCATATCTACATGTACGTACTACCTCAATCAGCCTGACTAACCAGTGTCTGTATGTAGCCTCGCCACTTTCATAGCCTCGCTACTGTATATAGCCTGTCTTTACTGTTTTTTCTATTTCTTAACCTACCTATTGTTCACCTAATACCTTTTTTGCACTATTGGTTAGAGCCTGTAAGTAAGCATTTCACTGTAAGGTCTACACCTGTTGTATTCAACGCATGTGACAAATAAACTTTGATTTGATTTGAACAGCATTCTTACATAGGTATTCCTCTTGTCCAGATGGGTTAGGGCAGTGTGCAGTGTGATTGCGATTGCGTCGACTGTGGACCTATTGGGGCGGTAAGCATATTGGAGTGGGTCTAGGGTGTCAGGTAGGGTGGACGTGATATGATCCTCGACTAGTCTCTCAAAGCACTTCATGATGATGGAAGTGAGTGCTACGGGGCGATAGTCATTTAGCTCAGTTACCTTGGCTTTCATGGGAACAGGAACAATGGTGGCCCTCTTGAAGCATGCTTTGAGGACGCGGCTAGGGATGCCGTCTGGACCGGCAGCCTTGCGAGAGTTAACACGTTTTACTCATGTTGGCTGCGGTGAAGGAGAGCCCGCAGGTTTTGGTAGCGGGTGTCAGTGGCACTGTATTGTCCTCAAAGCGACAAAGAAGTTGTTTAGTTTGTCTGGGAGCAAGACATCGGGGTCCGCGACGGGGCTAGTTTTCTTTCCATAGTCCGTGATTGACTGTAGACCCTGCCACATACCTCTCATGTCTGAGCCGTTGCATTGCGACTCAACTTTGTCTCTATACTGACGCTTAGCTTGTTTGATTGCCTTGCGGAGGTAATAGCTACACTGTTTGTATTCGGTCATGTTTCCTGTCGCCTTGCCCTGATTAAAAGCAGTAGTTTGTGCTTTCAGTTTTGCACGAATGCTGCAAACAATCCACGGTTTCTGGTTGGGGAAGGTTTTAATAGTCGCCGTGGGTACAACATCACCGATGCACTTGCTAATTAACTCGCTCACCGAATCAGCATATACATCAATGTTGCTGTTCCTATCCTATCTGGAACATATCCCAGTCCACGTGATCAAAGCAATCTTGAAGCGTGGAATCAGATTGGTCGGATCAGCATTGAACAGCTCTGAGCACGGGCGTTTCCTGTTTTAGTTTCTGTCTATAGGCTGGGAATAACAAAATGGAGTCGGAGGGTACTATGGTATACAGGTAAGAGAGTCTAGCTAGCTGTATTTTCAGATATTATACGTTTCTAATTGTCTAATTCTAGCTAGCTAACGTTGAACCTAGTTGATTAGCTTCAGCTACCTGTAGATTCATGCAGAGTAGTAACGTTTTGAGTTGGGATAAAGGTTCATTGTTTAGCTAGCTAGCTACATTTCTAGACAAAAGATTCCACTATGCAAGTAACCATTTCACTGTACCGTTTACACCTTCAGTATGCTGTGCATGTGCCAAATAAACTTTGATTTTATTTGATATAGTGTGTTTACCAGTGAAGGTAATGTGAAGAACAACATGACCTGCACCAAAGTCAAATTAGCATATAACATTAGGTCAATGAGACCAAGTTCCAAAATTCTCCAGTAGATATAGCTGCTTTTTTTTCATCACACTCACAGCAATAAGCTATTTTTTCTTTTACTTTTCGAGTTATTTAGCAGATGCTCTTATCCAGAGTGACTTACAGGAGCAATTAACGATAAGTTGTTTGCTCAAGGCCACATCGACAGATATTTCACCTAGTTGGCTCTGGGACTTGAACCAGTGAGCAACGCTCTTAACCGCTAGGCTACCTGCCACCCTTTTTCTGTAATTAGCTCACCATTAACTTGTAAATAATGGTGTTATTGTGATTTTATTTTCCTGTAATAATGAATACAAATTAGCTAAAGTTAAGACATTGTCAGCTATATGATATGGTTATTATATGAACTGGCTAGCCAGCTAACTTGACTTTAGGTAGAGACGAACCAAAACATTGTTTAGAAGTATTATTTTAGTTGCCTGGTTTGCTAGATTGACATTTTGTAACTTTGTAACAACTATGAAACAGAAATGTGTTGGAACATGGAAAAGCTTTCTTTTATAACCACCAAAACGCACAGTCAAATTATAAAAACATCAGTAGCCTAAACATAAGCGCCAAGTGGCCTTGATAAATAGTGGAACTCAGCACAAAAGCAGTAATGGCATTATAATGTATATAAGTGTCAATATGACATCAGTCAAAAGTAGTCAATTATTGCCAGCTCGTGCTTGTGTGTCTTCACGCAATGTCATCAGTTGGATTTAATTTAGCTGTTATCCCTTGTCCTAACTGTTCACACAATTGTCATAACTTTCACATGCTTGACACACCTTCATTTGGTTTTAGTGCATAATAGTTTTCTCTTTATTGTATCCCCATCATCTTTTCATTCTTCAGCACAGTTGTGGAGTACAATGGCTGTGCAGGTGCCTTATTTCACACACAGGGAGGGAGCTCCTGTCACTTTGTTCATGGTGCCAGCCAGACTTCTTTTATTTGCAAGCAACTTGTTCGCAAATGACAGTGAAGTGAAAAAATGTCCATGGGGACATTTCTCCCATTGCCAACATAAGGTTCCACAAGCCTCATCACCACATTTTCCAACCCCCACTCACCTGCTGCCCGATATGGATATTTTCCCAGATAATGAAAGCCGCTCAGCATGTACAATTACACCTAATCTAAGTAGGCCCGAGTACACTGATAAGATGCTTTGATTTGGTGGACTGATATATGGTACATACCATTTTAAAATTATAATTAGAATGGATCAATACAATAGAATGGCCCACCCAGTTCTTTAATCACAATTGATGATTACATCATTATGCATTGTTCGCTTCCCCTCGCTCATCAACTCACCCAACTCATCGTTTCTCCCCATCTGTTGTTAAATGTGTGAAATTAGATTCAGTATAGTTTAGGTTCAGTTTTGAGGCAATTATCGGGGTGAGTATAAGCTGGGTATTGCACTTTCAACTGTCGGAAGAAGGAGCGGAGCAGGCCCTACTATCAGGAGGAGCAACGGGGAGAAACCATTCTAAAAATCACATGTCTTTAAACTGGTTATAACTCCAGTTCTGTTTCTGATTTTAGGAAAAGTCAAGGACGGAAGGGGGCATGCCTTAAAATAAAATAAATATAAATAATGAGCAGTCAATGTCTGCTTTAGCTTTTTTAGTGTTATTAAAGAGATTTTCAGAAGATGTGGTTTTCCTGCAAGAGTTACATTTCAAATAGGATAAATTGAATATTTAAAGAGCACACAGACCAAGAAGACAGTTTTCTACTGTTGAATTGTACCTTACATATTGAAAAATACACATTGATTTCATTGTAAATTCCACCAGGGGCAAATCTGGTCATTTTTAGATAGAATGCAAGCTATATTAGATCAAATCCAGACAGGAACTATTATCTTAGCAGGAGACCTAAATCATATATTTGATAAGTTAGACAGACGTAGCAATAAAAAAGAAAATTCAAGGAACCTCGAAATGTAATCTCTACAAATAATTTACAGGACACCTGAAGATTACTATTCCTACAAAATACTATTCCTTTTTTTTCTCAAAATAAGAAAAGCTATTCAATAACTGACTACATTTCTTTCCTCCAAAAATGCTCTGAACAATGCATGGCATAGTGATATCGGATCATTCTCCGGTATCATGATTAGTTACACCAACAGAAAATACACTTAGCAACAGAAGATGGAGTATGAACAGAGCACATCTTAAAGACCCAAAATGTATTAAATACATAAGTGAATTTTTTAAAAACATTTACCGTTACAAATATAGACATAGAGGACAGAGAAAATCCATCCCCCCAATATAATGATGTTTTTAAGGTGTACATTAGGGGTGATAATCTCATACATGATAATCTCATACACCACAAAAATTCAATCTGATTTAGAAATTTAAATTACAGAAAAAGAAATCACTATTTTCCAAAAAGCCCATTAAAAAATTACAAGGTAAAGAAGAAAATACAATTTCAGAATTTAAGCAGGAATATGATATTTTACTTTTGAAGAAAGCCAACAACTGCAGGATGCAGCATACTATTTAATGGCAAATAAACCTGGAAAATATCTCGCAGGCCTCACAAATTCAATACACGCCAAACCAGTTATAATTTCAAAAGATAAATATACAAATGTATTAATTAGAAACAACATGATTAATTAACATTTTTAAAGCTTCTATGAAAATATATATAAATCAGAATTAAACAACAGTTGGACTGCTCCTGAAGCCTTCTCACTCAATTCAGTACTTCCTAGTTCCATGTATCAGTTATTTAAATTGGTCTGCATAGAAAACTAAAGGCATAGACACCGTAAATGACTTAATAATAGGAAATGCATGTATTTCATGACAGAATTAAAAGGAATTTTAGACTGACCAATGCTGGGCCTCAATGCAGTCTTTGGAACAGTAAACTCATAATGTGCTATTCTGATCATTTAAAATTAAAATAATTTCTCATAATGTTTCTTAAGACCTGCCTAAACAAAATCATAATATTTTTTGTGATGGCATATTTGTAACGGTTTTCTTCCGCTGAAGGAGAGGACGACCAAAATGCAGCGTGGTTAGAGTTCAACATGTTTAATCAAGACCATACACGAGAACACTACAAAATACAAAACAACAAAACAACAAAAGTGAAAACCGAAACAGTCCTAGCTGGTGCAATGACACAAAGACAGAAGACACGGAAACAATCACCCACAAAGTACCCACAGAATATGGCTGCCTAAATATGGTTCCCAATCAGAGACAACGATAGACAGCTGCCTCTAATTGAGAACCAATCTAGGCAACCATAAACATACAAACTACCTAGAAAGTAAACAGCCCCATAAACATACAAAAAACCCTAGATCAGCCTAAACACATAAATCCCCCATGTCACACCCTGACCTAACCAAAATAATAAAGAAAACAAAGATAACTAAGGCCAGGGTGTGACAGTATTAAATGGATTTATTAGCCTACGGATGTATACGTATTGAGGCAATTATGTCACTGTGCTTCTATGGTTAATGCACCATGACACTGCGTAATTCCTTTGTTCATTTACCAAACAAGTCAACTCATAATCCAGTGCCTTAATTACAGTCAACACAGCTATATGTTATATTTTATAGTAGTAATATAACATCATTAAATAGAAAATGTATTTCTCCAATATGTATCGAACCTGTGGAACCATGATAATTAAATGTTTTTTTTATTTTTAAGCAATGCCCTTGTGCTCATTTTTGAGAATTGTTTGGCAACTGTATGTGCATTATAAACCTGAGACTCTCTTCTATTAGATGTGTGTGATCGAGTACAGTAGCACACTAGTAAGGTAGCCTATGCTTTCAATGAATATTCAATGATAATTTGAGTACTTAAATTTTGACCCACACAATTTCTGACTAAGCCACTGGTAGTATGTAGCTGTTAATTAGCTAAAATACTAAAGTTGTCCATCATGTGATTCGAACACATATTAGGTTGCTAGACGTTCACGTTATACGTTCACACATCCTCCCCGACCAACCACCCTCCTATCGTTGCTTTCTTAAGTAACCTAATGCCTTTATCTGAGATTGAAATGCACATACTGCAAAAATATGTTTTTTTGTGTGCCTGTCACAAATTTGGCATAAGTAATTTTTGCCAAATATTCACAATCATTTGTGATAGTGGGTTGGCTCTGCAGCACTCCCAACCCTGCAGAGACTCAAAATGCTATTGAGTCACATTCTGTTATAGGTCCCCAGAGCACACACATCCCTGGGTCGCTTAGTTTGCTGCAGCTAGCAACTGGAACGAGCTGCAAAAAACACTCAAACTGGACAATTTTATCTCTACATTCAAAGGCTCAAACGTGGACACTCTTACTGATGGTTCTGGCTGCTTCAATTGATGTATTGTTGAATCTACCTTTTTTGCCCTTTGTGGCATTGTCTGTGCCTAACAATGTTTGTACCATGTTTGTGCTGCTACCACGTTGTGCTGCTGCCATGTTGTGTTGCTACCGTGTTGTTATGTTGTGTTGCTTCCATGCTGTTTTGTCATGTTGTTGTTCTGTTTGTGGTGTGGATGGAGGTGAATCCAGGCTGGAAGCAGGGGAAATTCTTCAAAAGGAGACTATTCCTAGAAGAGTTGGGGAAAGCCATGGTGTCACCCCTCATTCAAAGGCGCCAACACCTTCTTCCAACACCATCCTCTGCTGGATTGGTGAAAGATATACAAGGGCCAGAAGCTAGATTTACGGCTGCCGGAGACAGAAGAGACAAAAGAAAGGAGGTGCAATCTGTGTGCACCAAGAGATGTCAAAACGGGCATTAGGTGCCATAAATGAGGTGCATATATTTGCACGGGACATGCAACAACCACCATCTATTGTCCAACATATGCATGAGAACACACAAAATGTAACCACCATTGATTGACAGATTGTGAACATTTTTATGTTTTTGTTAGTAATACTGTTATTGTTACTGTTGTTCTTTAATGTGTTCAGACATTCATTTTGTGAAATGGTAAAGTTTTAATGTGTAGTTTTCGGCCCATTTCCTTTCTTTACTATTAAAATCATACCGGTCAGTTTTGACCGGGAACACAAAATATGTTATTTTGTGCCACTGTTAAAAAATTTGAAGTGGTTTCAAAGCAAATGTCCTTGTCAAACTTTGACACAAAATAGTATGTGATAAATAGCACAATTTGTTTAATCTGAGTATTTCTTACAGTCAAAATAATCCATACATTGTTTTTTTTACACAAAAACTAGTTGTATGAGCTCAGGTCAATGAGACATACATGCCTTAAACAGCAAATATAGGTTCAAAACGTGTAATGTTCACAAGAACTTAAGTTGATACAAAATAACTAACACAACATTAGGTGATAATATATGTATTATGGATTTATAATCAGCTATAATGGGGCAGTCATTTTGGACCGGGAACACAGAAGTAATGAATCAAAACAAATGTATTTTATATAGCCCTTCGTACATCAGCTGATATCTCAAAGTGCTGTACAGAAACGCAGCCTAAAACCCCAAACAGCAAGCAATGCAGGTGTAGAAGCACGGAGGCTAGGAAAAACTCCCTAGAAAGACCAAAACCTAGGAAGAAACCTAGAGGGGAACCAGGCTATGAGGGGTGGCCAGTCCTCTTCTGGCTGTGCCAGGTGGAGATTATAACAGAACATGGCCAAGATGTTCAAATGTTCATAAATGACCAGCATGGTCAAATAATAATAATCACAGTAGATGTCGAGCGTGCAGCAAGTCAGTACCTCAGGAGTAAATGTCAGTTGGCTTTTCATAGCCGATCATTAAGAGTATCTCTACCACTCCTGCTGTCTCTAGAGATTTGAAAACAGCAGGTATGGGACAGGTTGCACGTCCGGTGAACAGGTCAGGATTCCATAGCCGCAGGCAGAACAGTTGAAACTGGAGCAGCAGCACGGCCAGGTGGACATGAAACGAGAGTTCATTCTCTATTCAGGGGTCTCTCTTTTCATGATGTGTATTTTGTCCTACATTCAACTTTTTAATCCCAACCCTTGTCCCTGCAGGAAGCATTTTGCCTCTTGGTAGGGAGTCATTGTAAATAACGTGTTATTAATTGACTTGCCTAGTTAAATAAAATAAAAATTCCAGTAATTTCATCCATGCACAGCAGAGGCAGGGGTTGGGCGAAACTGGTACTTGAGGGTACTGGTATGTGTGCAGGCTTTTGTTCCAGCTCAGCATGAACAAACATTATATTCTACGTTGTCTAAATTGATTATGACTTAGTTAAAATCAGGTGTGTTAGTGCAGGGCTGGAACAAAAGCCTGCTCACACTGCTGTCCCTGTTGGCCTCTCCTGCAGTTGATACTGACTCCTTTTCCCTCCACTGCAGCAGGAGACTCAACCCCCTATACATGCACAGCCAAAATTAATCTGAATATATTAAAGACAATGTCATATTCCATTTTAGAAAGCTGCGCTCAGAATATGACATTTATTGCCACGAATTCTCGGCAGCCAAGCACACTGGCATTGAACGGATTTATGCTGCCAATGCCGGCGGTATCCATCACAAGGGGAAATTGGCGTTTTCCAAATGCCATTCACTTTCAAATCACTTTCCTTTTCCTAAACGCCAGGGGGAGAGAGAGCGGGAAACATTCCTGAAAAGTGCAACTTTACTAATTACATCATATTAGCAATGTGTCTTTCTTCTCCCACGCTATACTAGCCCTGCTATTGTAATGGCCATGCCTGGATGACTGACACATAATGTATGATGGCCTGAGCAACAAAAAAAAAATGAATTATAGTTGAAATGAATTATCCTCAAAGCTTTAGCAAGGCGTTTGACATTTACTGTAGGATGCCAATAGAAGGCTTCACCCTTTTCGGGTTCCTGGGAAACTGACAGGCATGCAACAAGACCCTGGGTAGTGTGTATGTGTGCTGCTGTGCACACTGAAACCACAACAACAGACAGACAGGTTTCTTCATTTGATTTATATGCATGATTGAGAGATGGTTTGACGGAACCTGAGACACACGAACGCACACACAAACACGCGCCTTAATTGACTGCTCGTCTTGGATCAGGTCTCATGGGACTTAACACTTCACATTTGTGGGACTTTTTGGACGTATATGGATGTTTGACATAGAAGAAATATGAGAACTATATGCATAACCATGGTAGTAATTGAAAGGGAACACTTTGGAGATTATGGGGAAATTATCAGACAAATGGGAGGACACGACGGTTCACCTGACACAAAACTGAATCCAAACATTATACTGTTGATTTTATGTGCATTTTACATTTACTGTACTTTCTTTTTTCAGCATTTGTTGATCACTAAATCATAATAAGAATATTCATAAAAAATGTGGGGTTGGTGCAACATAAGACAAAAACATTTTTGATACTGTAAGTGACATGAGTTTTATTATATTGAAATGTAAAATGCACGTTTGACTCATTATGATATCATTATGATATCAAAGCGGTATTTATTATAATCCTAAATGTTTAATCTTTCAGAACAGACCAAGTCTGCTTGATTTAAAGCATACGCCTCTCTCATACAACAAATAAATTGCAAAAGTAGACTGTAAGGGAGGCCGTGGAGGTGTCATTGATGCAACAATGCAGAGCTGACTTTCTTGCAAGGCTTTTTAATGGCAAAGTGAGGATAAATAAAGAGTGAAATGTACAGTATATAGACACAAAAATAACAGGACATAGAAAAAAAGGTTGGCCTAATAAATTATTGAATCACATACAGTGCTTTGTAACTTAAAACCTCTATGTGGGACGCTAGTGTCCCATCTGGCCAACATCCAGTGAGATTGCAGAGCGCCAAATTCAAATTTAGAAAACAAAACTTATTTCACATAGGTTTAAAGATTCACTTCTTGTGAATCCAACCACGGTGTCAGATTTTTTAAAATGCTTTAGGGCGAAAGCATACCTTACGATTATTTGAGAACATAGCCCATTTGACAAATTATTACAAACAGTAACCAGCCAAGCAGAAGCGTTACAAAACTCAGAAATAGAGATAAAATTAATCCCTTACCTTTGATGATCTTCATATGGTTGCACTCAGAAGACATTAATTTACTCAATAAATGTTCCTTTTGTTCGATAAAGTCTCTTTATCCAAAAACCTTGTTTTGTTCGCGTGTTTTTTTCAGTAATCCACAGGCTCAAACGAAGTCAAAACAGGCAGACAAAAAATCCAAATTGTATCCGTAGTAAAGTTCATAGAAACATGTCAAACTATGTTTATATTCTACCCTCAGGTTGTTTTTAGCCTAAATGATCTATAATATTTCAACCAGACAATAACGTCCTCAATATAAAAGGTAAACAAGAAATGCACTCTCTCGCGATTGCGCATGAAAAAGCTCTGTGACATGTGAGGGTCCACTCATTCAGACTGGTCTTACTCCCTCATTTATAAGAATACAAGCCTGAAACCATTTATAAAGACTGTTGACATCTAGTGGAAGGCATAGGAACTGCAAATTGAGTCCTAAGTTAATGGCTACTGTAATGGCATTGAATAGAAAACTTCAAAACCTTCCCCCCAAAAACTTCCTGAATGGATTGTTCTCAGGTTTTCGCCTGCCAAATCAGTTATGTTATACTCACAGACACTATTTTAACAGTTTTGGAAACTTTAGAGTGTTTTCTATCCAATATATTTCAGTTATATGCATATCATATCTTCTGGGCCCGAGTAGCAGGCCATTTAATTTGGGCATGGTTTTCATCCAAAATTCCGAATGCTGCCCCCTACCCTAGAGAAGTTAGCTTTATGCCTTGCATATGAATCCATTCATTGTACAATGTTAAACTTCTTAAGGCTGAAATCCCGTCAACGGGTTCGATTTGACAACAGCCAGTGAAAGTTCAGGGCGCCAAATTCAAACAACAGATATCTCATAATTCATTTTCCTCAAACATACAAGTATTATGCACCATTTTAAAGACAAACTTGTTGTTAAACCCCCCATAGTGTCCAATTTCAAAAAGGCTTTACAGCGAAAGCACATCATATGATTATGTTAGTTCAGCACCTAGTCACAGAATAATTTTTTTCCAGCCAAAGAGAGGAGTCACAAAAAGCAGAAATAGAGATGCAATTAATCACTAACCTTTGATGATCTTCATTAGATGGCACTCATAGGATTTCATGTTACACAATACATGTATGTTTCTTTCGATAAAGTTCATATTTATATCCACAAATCTCAGTTTACATTGGTGCGTTATGTTCAGTAATGTTTTGCTTCCAAAACATCCGGTGATTTTGCAGAGAGACACATCAATTTACAGAAATACTCATCATAAATGTTGATGAAAATACAAATGTTTTACATGGAATTAAAGATATACTTCTCCTTAACTTCTTAGGGTTTAGGGGGCTGCATTTTCACTTTTGGATAAATAGCGTCCCCCATTTCAACTTCCTGCTACTCATGCCAAGATTATAATATATGAATACTATTAGTAGATTTGGATAGAAAACACTCTGACGTTTCTAAAACGGTTTGAATCATGTCTGTGAGTATAACAGAACTTATCTAGCAGGCAAAACCCAGAGGACTAACCGTTCAGATATTTTTTTTAGGTCGGTCTGTTCACTGAGTTCTCATTGGCAAACGATATTTCGTAAGAAGTTGTTTTCAGTTCCTACCGCTTCCACTGGATGTCAGCAGTCTTTGGAATTTGGTTGAGGTTATTCATTTGTGCAATGAAGAAGTACGGCCATCTGGGAACTGCGTAACACTGTTGAGAGTTGCACAAGACTTGAAAAGTAGCTTGGTTTGTTGTGTTCCTGTATTGAACACAGATAGACCCGTCTTCAATTTGATCGATTATTAACGTTTAAAAATACCTAAAGTTGTATTACAAAAGTAGTTTAAAAAATGTTGGCAAAGTTTATAGGCAACTTTTGAAATATAGTAGTGACGTTGCGCATTTTGGAAGCTGTTTTTTTCTGGATCAAACAAGACAAATAAATTTACATTTTGGATATATATGGACGGAATTAATCAAACAAAAGGACCAATTGTGATGTTTATGGACATATTGGAGTGCCAACAAAAGAAGCTTGTCAAAGGTAAGGCATGTTTTATATTTTATTTCTGCGTTTTGTGTAGCACCTGCAGGGTTGAAAAATGCTACCCTCTTTGTTTACTGTGCTATCATCAGATAATAGCTTCTTATGCTTTCGCCGAAAAGCCTTTTTAAAATCTGAAATGTTGTAACGGTTCTCTTGGGGTGAAGTAGAGGCGGACCAAAACGCAGCGTGGTTGTTATTCATTGTACTTTAAAATAAAGAAACTGTACATGAATAAACTAACAAAACAACAAACGTGCGAAAACCTAAAACAGTCCTATCTGGTGCAAACACAGAGACAGGAACAATCACCCACAAACACACAGTGAAACCCAGCCTACCTAAGTATGATTCTCAATCAGAGACAACTAATGACACCTGCCTCTGATTGAGAACCAACGAGGCCAAAACATAGAAATACCCAAAACATAGAAAAACAAACATAGACTGCCCACCCCAACTCACGCCCTGACCATACTAAATAATGACAAAACAAAGGAAATAAAGGTCAGAACGTGACAGTACCCCCCACCCCAAAGGTGCGGACTCCGGCCGCAAAACCTTAACCTATAGAGGAGGGTCTGGGTGGGCGTCTGTCCGCGGTGGCGGCTCTGGCGCGGGACGCGGACCCCACTTCACCGTTGTCTTAGTCCGCCTTATTGTCTGCTTCCGTGGCCTCCTAACCACGGCGACCCCTCTAAATGACCCCACTGGACCGAGGGGCGGAAGCTCTGGACAGAGGGGCGGAAGCTCTGGACAGAGGGGCGGAAGCTCTGGACAGAGGGGCGGAAGCTCTGGACAGAGGGGCGAAAGCTCTTGGCTGAGGGGCTCTGACGCCTCTGGGCTGAGGGGCTCTGGCGCCTCTGGGCTGAGGGGCACTGGCGGCCCCTGGCTGACTGGCGGCACTGGCGGCCCCTGGCTGACTGGCGGCACTGGCGGCCCCTGGCTGACTGGCGGCACTGGCGGCCCCTGGCTGACTGGCGGCACTGGCGGCCCCTGGCTGACTGGCGGCCCCTGGCTGACTGGCGGCACTGGCGGCCCCTGGCTGACTGGCGGCACTGGTGGCCCCTGGCTGACTGGCGGCCCCTGGCTGACTGGCAGCACTGGCGGCCCCTGGCTGACTGGCGGCACTGGCGGCCCCTGGCTGACTGGCGGCACTGGCGGCCCCAGGCTGACTGGCGGCCCCTGGCTGACTGGCGGCACTGGTGGCCCCTGGCTGACTGGCGGCACTGGCGGCGCTGGGCAGACTGGCGGCACTGGCGGCGCTGGGCAGACGGGTGGCTCAGGCGGCGCTGGGCAGACGGGTAGCTCAGATGGTGCTGGGCAGACTGGTAGCTCAGATGGTGCTGGGCAGACGGGAAGCTCTGGCAACGCTGAAGAGGAAGGCTCTGGCAGCGCTGGACTGAGTAGCTCTGGTGCCTCTGGAATGAGGGGCGGGAGCTCTGGTAGCGCCAAACAGGCGGGAGACTCCGGCTGCGCTTTAGAGGAGGAAGGCTCTGGCACCGCTGGAGAGGCGGGAGACTCCGACAGCGCTGGAGAGGAGGAAGGCTTCGGCAGCGCTGGACAGGCGGGAGCCCCTGTAAGGATGAGCCGGAGGGCTGGTGCATGGAGGTGGTGACGGATAGACTGGACCGTGCAGGCGCACTGGAGCTCTTGAGCACCGAGCCTGCCCAACCCTACCTGGTTGCATGCTCCCGGTCGCCCTGCCAGTGTGGCGAGGTGGAATAGCCCGCACTGGGCTATGCAGGCAAACCGGGGACACCATGCGCAAAGCTGGTGCCATGTAAGCCGGCCCAAGGAGACGCACTGGAGACCAGATGCGTAGAGCCGGCTTCATGGCACTTGGCTCAATGCCCACTCTAGCCCGGCCGATACGCGGAGCTGGAATGTACCGCACCGGGCTATGCACCAGCACTGGGGACACCGTGCGCTTCACAGCATAACACGGTGCCTGCCTGGTCTCTCCAGCCCCCCGGTAAGCACAGGAAGTCACTCTTGGCATTCTCTCAACCAGTTTAATGAGGTAGTCACCTGGAATGCATTTCAATTAACAGGTATGCCTTGTTAAAAGTTTATTTGTGGAATTTCTTTCCATCTTAGTAAGTTTGAGCCAATCAGTTGTGTTTTTGACAAGGTAGGGTGGGTATACAGAAGATAGAGTTGAGTCTATGGGGGCGCTATTTCATTATTGGATAAAAAACGTTCCCGTTTTAATCGCAATATTTTGTCACGAAAAGATGCTCGACTATGCATATTATTGACAGTTTTGGAAAGAAAACACTCTGAAGTTTCAGAATCTGCAAAGATATTGTCTGTAAGTGCCCCAGAACTCATTCTACAGGCGAAACCAAGATGAAACGTCAAACAGGAAATGAGCAGAATTTCTGAAGCTCTGTTTTCTAATGTCTCCTTATATGGCTGTGAATGCGACAGGAATAAGCTTAGACCTTCTGCCGTTCCCCCAAGATGTCGGCAGCATTGTGACGTATTTGTAGGCATATCATTGGAAGATTGACCATAAGAGACTACATTTTCCAAGTGTCCGCCTGGTGTCCTGCGTCGAAAATGGTGCGCAACGCCAGGTGCAAGTATTTTTCCATTTAATAGAGAGGAGAAACCAGGCTTCCACGAACGATATATCATCGAAGAGATATGTGAAAAACACCTTGAGGATTGATTCTAAACAACGTTTGCCATGTTTTCAGTCGATATTATGGAGTTAATTTGGAAAAAAGTTCGCGTTTTGAGGACTGAATTTTCAGGTTTTTTTGGTAGCCAAATGTGATGTACAAAACGGAGCTATTTCTAATACACAAAGAATCTTTTTGGAAAAACTGAGCATTTGCTATCTAACTGAGAGTCTCCTCATTGAAAACATCCGAAGTTCTTCAAAGGTAAATTATTTTATTTGAAGGCTTTTCTTGTTTTTTGTTGAAATTTTGCCTGCTGGATGCTAACGCTAATGCTAACGCTAAATGCTACGCCTGCTAGCTACTGTTACACAAATGATTGTTTTCCTATGGTTGAGAAGCATATTTTGAAAATCTGAGATGACAGTGTTGTTTACAAAAGGCTAAGCTTGAGAGATGGCATATTTATTCAATTTCATTTGCGATTTTCATGAAAAGTTAAATACCAAATCCAAATTATGGCAAGAACCGCACAAATAAGCAAAGACTAACAAACATTACTTGAAGGACATTCACCTTTGAAAAGGTTTCTTCAAATGCAGTGTACTTGAAGATTCAAATATATTTTGATATGTTTAACACTTTTTTTGGTTACTACATGATTCCGTATGTGTTATTTCATAGTTTTGATGTCTTCATTATTATTCTACAATGTAGAAAAAAGTAAAAACAAAGAAAAAAACCTTGAAAACCATCAAGCGCTATGATGAAACTAGCTCTCATGGGGACCACCATAGCAAAGGAAGACCCAGAGTTACCTCTGCTTCAGAGGATAAGTACATTGGAGTTACCTGCCTCAGAAATTGCAGTCCAAATAAATGCTTCACAGAGTTAAGGTAACATACATCTCAACATCAACTGTTCAGAGGAGACCGCGTGAATTAGGCCTTCATGGTTCAATTTGATTGATGCAAATAAACCACTACAAAAGGACACCAATAAGAAGCAGAGACTTGCTTGACCCAAGAAACACAAGTAATGGACATTAGACCGGTGGAAATCTGTCCTTTTGTCTGATGAGTTATAATTTGAGATTTTTGGTTCCAACTGCTGTGTCTTTGTGAGATACAAAGTAGGTGAACAGATTACCTCTGTATATGTGGTTCCCACTGTGAAGTATGGAGGAGGAGGTGTGATGGTGTGGGGGTACTTTGCTGGTGACACTGTCTGTGATTTATTTAGAAATCAAGGCACACTTAACCAACATGGCTACCACAGCATTCTGCAGTGATATGCCATCCGGTTTGAGCTTAGTGGGACTATCATTTGTTTTTCGACAGGACAATGACCCAGAACACAGCTCCAGGCTGTGTAAGGGCTATTTGACCAAGAAGGAGAGTTATGGAGTGCTGAATCAGATGACCTGGCCTCCACAATCACCCAACCTCAACCCAATTGAGATAGTTTGGGATGAGTTGGACCGCAGAGTGAAGGAAAAGCAGCCAACAAGAGCTCAGCATGTGTGAACTCCTTCAAAACTGTTGGAAAAGCATTCCATGTAAAGCTGGTTGAGAGAATGCCAAGAGTGTGCAAAGCTGTCAAGGCAATGGGTGGCTAAGTTTGAACAATCTACAATATAAAATATATTTTGATTTGTTTAACAATTGTTTTGGTTTCTACATGCTTCCATATGTGTAATTTCATAGTTTTGATGTCTTCACTATTATTCTACAATGTCGAAAATAGTACTACTAAAGAAAAACCCTTGAATAAGTAGGTGTCTAAACTTTCGACTGGTACTGTGTATGTATACACACCCCACACCCACACACACACACACACCCACCCACACACACACACACACACACACACAAAGCAATTAGCCTATTCAAATGTTTATCTGACTCTATAAAGAAAAAATATATATACAAGCAAGCATTAGGCAATGAGTTGACGTTGACTATTAAGAATTGGTCTAACAATTGTCTAAATCAAAAGGCAGACATTTAATTAACATTGTACAATGAATGCATTCACATACAAGGCATAAAGCCTAAGTTACAAAGCATTAACAAGACATAGACACACATAGATCCTAAGGTTAAAATAGAAGAAAATACATGAACAAAGACATGCCTAAAAGGCCAGAGGCCTAGAAGCATAGGAAATTAAAATTGATCCTACAGCCTACCTCCATGGACTGGATACAGGATTTGGTATTTGATTAGGTTGCAAAAGGTAGCAGCTACTTTTTTATTTTATTTTTATTTCACCTTTATTTAACCAGGTAGGCAAGTTGAGAACAAGTTCTCATTTACCACTGCGACTTGGCCAAGATGAAGCAAAGCAGTGCGACAAACAAAAACACAGAGTTATATATGGGTTCCACAAACGTACAGTCAATAACACAATACAAAAATACAGTGCCTTGCGAAAGTATTCGGCCCCCTTGAACTTTGCGACCTTTTGCCACATTTCAGGCTTCAAACATAAAGATATAAAACTGTATTTTTTTGTGAAGAATCAACGACAAGTGGGACACAATCATGAAGTGGAACGACATTTATTGGATATTTCTAACTTTTTTAACAAATCAAAAACTGAAAAAGTGGGCGTGCAAAATTATTCAGACCCTTTACTTTCAGTGCAGCAAACTCTCTCCAGAAGTTCAGTGAGGATCTCTGAATGATCCAATGTTGACCTAAATGACTAATGATGATAAATACAATCCACCTGTGTGTAATCAAGTCTCCGTATAAATGCACCTGCACTGTGATAGTCTCAGAGGTCCGTTAAAAGCGCAGAGAGCATCATGAAGAACAAGGAACACACCAGGCAGGTCCGAGATACTGTTGTGAAGAAGTTTAAAGCCGGATTTGGATACAAAAAGATTTCCCAAGCTTTAAACATCCCAAGGAGCACTGTGCAAGCAATAATATTGAAATGGAAGGAGTATCAGACCACTGCAAATCTACCAAGACCTGGCCGTCCCTCTAAACTTTCAGCTCATACAAGGAGAAGACTGATCAGAGATGCAGCCAAGAGGCCCATGATCACTCTGGATGAACTGCAGAGATCTACAGCTGAGGTGGGAGACTCTGTCCATGGGACAACAATCAGTCGTATATTGCACAAATCTGGCCTTTATGGAAGAGTGGCAAGAAGAAAGCCATTTCTTAAAGATATCCATAAAAATTGTTGTTTAAAGTTTGCCACAAGCCACCTGGGAGACACACCAAACATGTGGAAGAAGATGCTCTGGTCAGATGAAACCAAAATTGAACTTTTTGGCAACAATGCAAAACGTTATGTTTGGCGTAAAAGCAACACAGCTGAACACACCATCCCCACTGTCAAACATGGTGGTGGCAGCATCATGGTTTGGGCCTGCTTTTCTTCAGCAGGGACAGGGAAGATGGTTAAAATTGATGGGAAGATGGATGGAGCCAAATACAGGACCATTCTGGAAGAAAACCTGATGGAGTCTGCAAAAGACCTGAGACTGGGACGGAGATTTGTCTTCCAACAAGACAATGATCCAAAACATAAAGCAAAATCTACAATGGAATGGTTCAAAAATAAACATATCCAGGTGTTAGAATGGCCAAGTCAAAGTCCAGACCTGAATCCAATCGAGAATCTGTGGAAAGAACTGAAAACTGCTGTTCACAAATGCTCTCCATCCAACCTCACTGAGCTCGAGTTGTTTTGCAAGGAGGAATGGGAAAAAATTTCAGTCTCTCGATGTGCAAAACTGATAGAGACATACCCCAAGCGACTTACAGCTGTAATCGCAGCAAAAGGTGGCGCTACAAAGTATTAACTTAAGGGGGCTGAATAATTTTGCACGCCCAATTTTTCAGTTTTTGATTTGTTAAAAAAGTTTGAAATATCCAATAAATGTCGTTCCACTTCATGATTGTGTCCCACTTGTTGTTGATTCTTCACAAAAAAATACAGTTTTATATCTTTATGTTTGAAGCCTGAAATGTGGCAAAAGGTCGCAAAGTTCAAGGGGGCCGAATACTTTCGCAAGGCACTGTATATATACAGTGTGTGCAAATGTAATAAGATTAGGGAGGTAAGGCAATAAATAGGCCATAGTGGCGAAATATTTACAATTTAGCATTAACACCAGAGCGATAGATATGCAGATGATGATGGGCAAGTAGAGATACTGGGGTGCAAAAGAGCAAAAATAAATAACAATATGGGGATGAGGTAGTTGTGTGGGCTATTTGCAGATGGGCTGTGTACAGGTGGAGTGAAAGGTAAGCTGTTCTGACAGCTGATGCTTAAAGTTAGTGAGGGAGATATAAGTCTCCAGCTTACTCTTCCTGGGGTCCACAAATAACATGGAACATGACACAATACAGAACATTATTAGACAAGACGAGCTCAAGGACAGAGCTACATAAGAGAGAGACCAAAGGCATTTCATTCAGTTTACAACATCTGAAGGTGTAACCTTTCAACCCAACGCCAACCACCATTGATCAATCAGTAACCTAAACACTCCCAGGCCCATTCTCCACAGGATGTAACAGCTTCTAAGAGCTTGTGTGAGGGATGAGACCAATGTAAATAAGACAGGATTCCAGAGAGGACCATACAACCTATTTGCACAGACTAATTCAGAGTTCACCCTGTACAGATGTAATAAGTTACTAAAGAGATAATACATCCATGTTGATAGCATCAGCGTTATACTCTGAACAAGTTTCAGATAGAATATTACTATATTATCCATGTTTGAAATCTATTACTCATTCAATAGTCAGTCCTCTGGATACTGTAACAGAGAGAGACATTTTGGACCCTCCGAGGGGGAAGGGCTGACTAGTCCTTGGGCATTGTCCTTTGTGCTTTCCTTGTGTTCCTGGACCATTTGCCATGCAACCCCAGGTGACAGAGAGCACATAAATTAAAGCTGAGCCAACACTGTCATTTGGAACAAACTTAGACTTGCACTTTTTACAATGCTGAATTTAATGCAGAAAGGTGTCAATGAAGTCTGATTAAAATATTTTGCCTGATAACGTAAGTGATTACAGTTAGATTTTTTTTTGTAATCAGATTACATGTCATTTATAACATGTAATCAGTTACTCCCTAGTCCTGGATATAAACATGTATGCGTCCCCGGGATAAACTATGACCGCATTACCTGTACAATTAATTAACCATGCGCTCGAAAGGGCCCCATTTGTCCGTCTATTCTCAGACCAGGAAATGAACAGCACCCTCTTCAATCAACGAGGAAAACCAAGGAAATAATTTACATTTCTTTAGATTAACCTTAACGTTTCATTTGTCAAACATCCTCACATTGTACTTATACTTTATGATTGATAAATACATGAACATAAAGAGTTATGTTCTGGGTGACGCACAACAGGTTTTGCTCACACAAACCAATTTCCGCCGTACGACCAAATTGTAATATTCTGTACGTTTAATTTCTTCCACAGGTGATCAACAAACAAGACATTGAAATACATAGCTAGTCCCACATTATGTTGAATAAACACATACAGTATGTTTATTATAAACAGTTTTGTAAACAGTGTCTAGTCATTCAGGTAAGGCATAACTTTAGCATAGGTGACGGAGGACATAGGACAAACGTCAAATTAGCCTAATTAGCAAAAGGGATGGGGGCATCTTCGTTGGCATGGCGCTCACGTTTACAACGTCTGTCAGTTGAATACCATACAGCGCTGTAGAACTGAGACCCTGAGCTCTGACGTCATGTATAGCATGTTACTGCACAGCCACTGCGTTCCAATTTATCAGTGACCAAATCTGCCATTTTCATCCCGTATAAGGGTTGTGAGTGTAAAGAGCTACAAACCTTTAGGTTCTGCTTACAGTAGCCAGTCGCAGTAGATAATGGATTCCCTAACTCCCCTTTCCCATCTTCTTCTCTCCCAACCATCTACTGCTGCTGGAAGCCGTTCTCCCTGCATGCTTCCTCAACCCCTCCTCCCTCACCTAGCCACCACCACTGGCTGTGTAAGCAGGCCTGCTAATAGGGGAGTGAACACTGGGTGATCTCGGCAGTCCGACATGGCTTTGATAGTGTCATCATTAAAGACTCTAGCTGAGTGGTAGCATGCAGAAAAATCCCCCTATGGAGACAGCTATAGCTGCCATTCGTCACCAGGGATGTTTTAAAAGCCTTCATCACACCTCCCAGCAGACTCCATACTGGGGATTCTGCAGAGAGGAGATAGGCCTGACTCACCACTGGGTAGCACACCATGGATAGACATGCAGAACTCACAGCCTGCCTGGTGTCAGCTACAGGGCACTGCAATGGAACTCAAGGCTGGTGGATAATTGATCTGTGTAGGGAATTAGAAGTAAGACATTCTATGTACTGTGAGTAGATTTGGTCCTGGGCTACAGTTTGCAGTCCTATTACACAGAACAGCAGAGGGAAGGGAATAGGAAAAAAACACATGAAAGGCTTTGAGATATTTACACACAGATATGCAGAGGTGGGACCAAGTCATTGTTTTACAAGTCACAAGTAAGTCTCAAGGCTTAGCACTCAAGTCCCAAGTCCCAAGTCAAGACAGGCAAGTCCAAGTCAAGTCTCAAGTCAAAACAAGACCGACAAGTCCTTTGAGTTCTGAGTCTTAAACAAGTCATAATGTGCTCTTCACCAAATGTAATAACATTTCATATTTTTAACATTAACTTTACGCAAACATTAACTTTACGCAAATGAAATGCTTTTAAACATGTATATACAGTGCCTTGCGAAAGTATTCGGCCCCCTTGAACTTTGCGACCTTTTGCCACATTTCAGGCTTCAAACATTAATATATAAAACTGTATTTTTTTGTGAAGAATCAACAACAAGTGGGACACAATCATGAAGTGGAACGACATTTATTGGATATTTCAAACTTTTTTAACAAATCAAAAACTGAAAAATTGGGCGTGCAAAATTATTCAGCCCCCTTAAGTTAATACTTTGTAGCGCCACCTTTTTCTGCGATTACAGCTGTAAGTCGCTTGGGGTATGTCTCTATCAGTTTTGCACATCGAGAGACTGACATTTTTTCCCATTCCTCCTTGCAAAACAGCTCGAGCTCAGTGAGGTTGGATGGAGAGCATTTGTGAACAGCAGTTTTCAGTTCTTTCCACAGATTCTCGATTGGATTCAGGTCTGGACTTTGACTTGGCAATTCTAACACCTGGATATGTTTATTTTTGAACCATTCCATTGTAGATTTTGCTTTATGTATTGGATCATTGTCTTGTTGGAAGACAAATCTCCGTCCCAGTCTCAGGTCTTTTGCAGACTCCATCAGGTTTTCTTCCAGAATGGTCCTGTATTTGGCTCCATCCATCTTCCCATCAATTTTAACCATCTTCCCTGTCCCTGCTGAAGAAAAGCAGGCCCAAACCATGATGCTGCCACCACCATGTTTGACAGTGGGGATGGTGTGTTCAGCTGTGTTGCTTTTACGCCAAACATAACGTTTTGCATTGTTGCCAAAAGTTCAATTTTGGTTTCATCTGACCAGAGCACCTTCTTCCACATGTTTGGTGTGTCTCCCAGGTGGCTTGTGGCAAACTTTAAACAACACTTTTTATGGATATGCAGTTCATCCAGAGTGATCATGGGCCTCTTGGCTGCATCTCTGATCAGTCTTCTCCTTGTATGAGCTGAAAGTTTAGAGGGACGGCCAGGTCTTGGTAGATTTGCAGTGGTCTGATACTCCTTCCATTTCAATATTATCGCTTGCACAGTGCTCCTTGGGATGTTTAAAGCTTGGGAAATCTTTTAGTATCCAAATCCGGCTTTAAACTTCTTCACAACAGTATCTCGGACCTGCCTGGTGTGTTCCTTGTTCTTCATGATGCTCTCTGCGCTTTTAACGGACCTCTGAGACTATCACAGTGCAGGTGCATTTATACGGAGACGTGATTACACACAGGTGGATTGTATTTATCATCATTAGTCATTTAGGTCCACATTGGATCATTCAGAGAACTTCTGGAGAGAGTTTGCTGCACTGAAAGTAAAGGGGCTGAATAATTTTGCACGCCCAATTTTTCAGTTTTTGATTTGTTAAAAAAGTTTGAAATATCCAATAAATGTTGTTCCACTTCATGATTGTGTCCCACTTGTTGTTGATTATTCACAAAAAAATACAGTTTTATATCTTTATGTTTGAAGCCTGAAATGTGGCAAAAGGTCGCAAAGTTCAAGGGGGCCGAATACTTTCGCAAGGCACTGTATTTATTACTTTCCAAATAAACTTTATTTTTCCATGGAAATACATGGGTAGTCATGAGAAAGACAAAACAAAAACTAAATATTGTAGTGTTCTCTTTCTCTCTAGATATACTCTAGACACCTAAAACAATCCTTCCATAAAGTTACAATCGTGTGTGTGTGTGTGTGTGTGTGTGTGTGTGTGTGTGTGTGTGTGTGTGTGTGTGTGTGTGTGTGTGTGTGTGTGTGTGTGTGTGTGTGTGTAATGCATAAACAGTTTAATTTGTACTCTTATCTCAGGGCCCTATGATGCATTGCATTTGCAAAAGACAAAATTCGATAAAAGTCTGTCAGTCATTTGCGCACGATAAGGCCGCAGTATGATGCCACCATGGCTTAAGACACGCTCCACCAGAGCACTGGAGGCAAGCACTGCCAAGACCCTGATGGCCACTTGGGACAGTAAAGGAGGAGTCTTCATATTCATTGCCCAGAACAAGAGGGTATTCTGTCCTTCGCATATGTCAAGGTAGTGACTTAGCTGTAGTGCTGGAGAGGTCCCAACAGCTTTCTTCTGCCTCTAACAGTATGCTTGCAAACAGCCCTTCTTCATGTCCAAGACTATGGTCCTCTCGCTCTTCCTCATCAACAAGAGGCACAGCTTGCTCAGTCCCTGCAGCATCTTGCAGAATCAGTTCTGACAAAACATGTAAAAGCAGAAACAAAAAGTCCGGTATTAAAGTATTGGTGATGCACTGGGTTAAACTGAAAAAGTGTTATTGTTGCAGTCAAATGGAAAAATGAGTTACATTAAACTCAATCATATTTACCTTTCACTCTTTGTGCCACCTCCTCCTTGACCTCCTCCTTGACCAGCACATGGTGCTCCACCCACATCAGAGAAAAAGACAGATCCAAGGCAGCTGCTTTGAGGTAGACTGGATCTGAAAATGGGGCAGTGATTAGATCTTGTGTCCTGGCCATTTTCACATTGATGAAGATTCCAAGAAATGGTTTGTTTAGGGATGCCTGGAGACATCTGACCAGGCCGCTCAGGAAATGGTCTTGAGGCTTCTGCTGCTCTAGGTGGTGATTCAGGGACAGGACAGAGAGAACAACAGAACTGATTGTGACTATCTTCTCCCCATGTGTCAAATCTGTTGCCAAATGGCTTCATGATGTCCACTAACTCCTTCAACTTATTCCCCTCCCGTACTGTGAAAAACAACTCCTTGTCCCCAACCTTTTCTAGAACATGACAGAGCTTTAGATGGTCTCATTGGAAATCAGCCTTCACTTGTCGAGTTCCATCTTGTGTTGGCAGCAGCAGGGATGCCTCGTTCCCCAAATTCAACCTCAAACACCTCTTTGGTGCTTGTATGCAGCAGTGAGCTGATTTTTGCTAACTTTGAAAGAGTCAGTCATCACTTTTGTTTCTGTCAAGCCATCTCCCACCACCAGCTGGCGAGTTTGGGCAAAACACACCAAACACAGTTTTTTTTTGCATTAGCAGCATCCACTGGCTGCTGGTCTTCCAGGGTTAGGTCATTCCAGAACTCTAGGTCATCAGTGTGATCTTCGTCATGTACTTCATCTTCTTGTCCAATGGGGAAGCACACAGTGAATGCTTTTCTCATGTTGGCAGCATTGTCACTAATGATGTAGTCAAATGTATCTTTAATGCTGTACTCATCACATATGGCCTCAAATTGCTCACAGATTCTTTTGGCCGTGTGTGGGCTTTTGAAGCGGTCACAGGCCAATGGGACTTGAGCTGTATCCTCTCTCCATCTTTCTCCATACAGTGCACAGCGACACCAAGGAACCACTTCATCTTTCGGTTGGACCAACTGTCCACTGTGACTGAAACATTGTCTGTGTTGGTCAACTGAGTTTTCAGTTTTGAACATCTCTCTGTAGTGAGGTTCTCTACTTTTGATGTCAATGTTCTACGACACACTAGGCTGTACTTACAGTCAACCACTGACAGAAAGTGACAGAAACTCTTGTTTTCCTCAATAGACAGAGGCGAGGTGCAATCAATAACCTAGTCGTACAGTAATGCATTGTTGATAGCTTTCTGCTGTGGATGATTCATGCTGTACTGCCCTACACAGGTTTCCATGAACTGTGAGATTGGACACTGTTTTGGTTCACTTGTGACACTTTTGTTAATTTGGTAATGTTCAAATCTGTAAGAGGTAAGCATATTAAAACAGATATCGGAAGAAAAATAATAATAATTGAGCAGAGGCAGTAGCACCGCACCCCCCCAATAGCGATCGACTATTGAGGATCGTAATCGGCGATGTAGGCTTGTACACAATCTCCCAACCTTAACTTCTTATGGTATAGGGGACGCTTGCATCCCACTTGGCCAATTGCCAGGGAAAATGCAGAGCGACAAATTCAAATAAATTGATATAAAAATCAAACTTGAATTAAATCACACATGTAAGATACTAAATTAAAGCTACACTCGTTTTGAATCCAGCCAACATGTCAGATTTTAAAAAGGCTTTTCGGCGAAAGCATAAGAAGCTATTATCTGATGATAGCACAACAGTAAACAAAGAGGGTAGCATATTTCAACCCTGCAGGCGCTACCTAAAACGCAGAAATAGAATATAAAACATGCCTTACCTTTGACGAGCTTCTTTTGTTGGCACTCCGATATTTCCCATAAACATCACAATTGGTCCTTTTGATTGATTAATTCCATCCATATATATCCAAAATGTCCATTTATTTGGCTTGTTTGATCCAGAAAACAACAGCTTCCAAATTGCGCAACGTCACTACAAAATATTTCAAAAGTTGCCTGTAAACTTTGCCAAAACATTTCAAACTCCTTTTGTAATACAACTTTAGGTATTTTAAAACGTTAACAATCGATCAAATTGAAGACGGGTCTATCTGTGTTCAATACAGGAAGACAACAAACCAAGCTACTTTTCAAGTCTTGTGCAACTCTCAACACTGTTACGCAGTTCCCAGATGGCCCTACTTCTTCATTGCACAAATGAATAACCTCAACCAAATTCCAAAGACTGGTGACATCCAGTGGAAGCGGTAGAAATTGAAAACAAGTTCCTAAGAAATATCGTTTCCCAATGAGAACTCAGTGAACAGACAGAGACCTCAACAAAGAAAAAATTCTGAACGGTTAGTCCTCGGGGTTTTGCCTGCTAGATAAGTTCTGTTATACTCACAGACATGATTCAAATAGATTTAGAAACTTCAGAGTGTTTTCTATCCAAATCTACTAATAATATGCATATCTTATATTATTGGCATGAGTAGCAGGAAGTTGAAATTGGGCACGCTATTTATCCAAAAGTGAAAATGGTGCACCCTATACCTTACGAAGTTAACACACACACGCTCTCTGTGTGTGGTTACAGTAGGCTAACGTATGTCAATGGTTTTAGGAACAGCAGTACCATCAGGCAGGATTTAGGCTACCAACTGCCTAGCCAGTTGTAGCTCAATCTTGGGTGCAAATATCACGTTCCCATACTGACTGACTGTGTGGAGGCTCATTGATTTAACGTTACATTAGCCTACATGTTACACTAGCAAATTTATATATAGCTGTCGGCTATATTAGCCACGACTTACCATTCTTTGTGCAGCTTCAAATGTCAAATAAAGTTGGAAATTCTTGCGCCTCTGTCTGTAATTGTCTTCCCGCATGTTTTGCAAGATGTTATCCATTTTTTGTTGACTACAGCGTAGTCTTTATAGCCAAGGGCTTCGTCTGAATTCACCCACCAACGTTCCTCTGCACTGCCATGTGCAACCTTTCCTGAGGTGACACAATTTCATTGGCTGCTGTCCGATTAAAACTGTAATCCGTTAAATGAAGAGTTGATGCACACTTTTTTTAATGGCATACATTTTTTATATTTGGGCTTGGGGAGTCTGTCATGTCTTTGGCTATGCCAGATTAAGTGATATGACATGCTATTCTATAAAATAATTTCTCCATAATTAATATTACCTGATTAAGTTAATCATGTAAATGTAATTAACTAGAGAGTCGGGCACCACAAAATAATATTTATAGAGCAGTTATCTTCCAAATAAACTCTTAAAGACCTAGTAATATTTTACATCAATAGCAGTCAATATTAATCATCATCTTAATTCAGTCTCATCTGAAAGTTGTAAATTCTTGGTTATCTTCATGAACCCTGGCTAAAACTTTGAATCAGCAATACAAAATTGGGTTTAATCATTTATTTACTAAATACCTAACTACTCACTCAGAATTACACATACACATAATTAAATCATAACTTGATTACAAATTACGTCGTAAAGGAAAACGTCCCTAGCGGGCGGAACAGATATGACAGCTTGTTACACAAAAGAAAGGGGCTGGGTTTGAGTGAAGGAGAGGGAAGACTGAGGAACAAAGGCCGAAGCTGTGCTATCGTAAATACAGTATCTTATGCATTCTAAATTACCGCCCATTTGGAAAAAGAAAATGCAATAAATATTTACTCTGAGCTGCGCTTCGGTAGGTTGGTGGTAGATGGAAGGCTGTGTTGTCCAACCGAGTCCTTTGTCATTTGAAGAATGTTTCTGGTTGTCAATTGGATACGTTGTAGTAACGTCGTTGGGTGAAAGAAGGGATACTCTGTCTGTTCCTTCCTAAACCTCATTTGCATCTGATTTTGCTAACTCAGCGGCTAGGAGGTATCACTTCTATAGTGAATAAGAGTTCAAAGTTCATACCATTCGCAACCAAATGTTGGCTTCTTTCTGTAGTTATTATCTGAACCATTCTGACATAGGACCGTCGTCCTCACATCCTCAGAACAGGAGGTTATATTGTCGTCAAGGCTTTATATAGGAAGGGAGAGGAGGGTGTGTTTGAAAAGTTTTATAGCCCATGTCCCTTCACAGGTGCGGGCCACTGATTGAGCAGAGCCCTATCTTATGAAAACCCAAATCTCACATTTTAGAAGCTAAAATCACATTTCATCCCATCACGAATAATTTCATATTCAAACATTGAAATTGAACAACAATTCCATGTGAATCCGATAACTCTGATGTGTAGACTTTCCACTGTAGAGTTTATGTCATCTTATCATTGATGAGAATGTCTCAGATGACAACCGAACTGACATCATATTCATTAAGTACCATCGCATATGTTCCATTGGTCGGATTACTAGAATATAGTTAATTTCCCCCCACCTTTTGATTTTCCCAGAATCTCTATGTTAACCAAGGGTTTTGCAAAACTAACCTCAGTAGGGTAGAGAGAGGAAAAAGGAGGTAAGAGGCCAATGTCATGACAAGTCATTGGTGTTAAAGTCAATGTCCAGTTGCATGTCTTTTTTGATTTTGTCAAGTCTAGTCTAAAATCATCATATTTGTGACTCGAGTCCAAGTCATGAGACTCAAGTCCACAGCTCTGCAGATATGTGCTTTCACCTTGATGTAACATTGCCCTGGCGACAGCTAACTGTGTCTCAGATAGTGCTTTCTTCCCAGGCCCTGTTAAACAGGCCAAGGCGAGTGTTATCGTTATCTGGGAGTAGTGTAATTAAGACATTAGCATCTCCTGCCCAGCTCAGCACATTAGTGGGGAGGAAAATGGAAGATGGAGAGGAGTCTTTCAGGGGCTAATAAATGTTTAGACTTTTTTCTTGTATTTCTCTCACCCCCTGGCTTATGTTTTTTCCACCTGACTTTCGAAGCACAACACAGCATAAAACTCTCCCCTGCTAGCCTGGAGGGGAAGGAGAGGAAGAAAAATAAATAAATAGTGCCAGAAAAGAGTGATGTTACCATCTCAGCACCACATCAAAGAGAGTAAAGATTTTTCCTGGGCACCTGCTAGCATAGGAACCATCATACTGGTGTTGTTGTTGTTTTTGTCCGAGACTTAAAGGTTTTGAGCTCACGCTATCAAGCTATGGGAGAGAAACAATGGGATGTTAGAATTAACATAACAAAGGTAGCATGATGCTAATAACAGGAGACTAAGAAAGACAGATAGCAAAATGCCCAGCAAAGTACTAGTATAATGTTAAAGTCCTTCAAACAGATTCTGTTTGGACCGGAAAAAGAAGAGCATGCTGCTATTTCGCAGAATTGACCCCCCACGGATTCACAGATATTTGAAAGGATTCAGATCTTCTTTCCCCAAAAATTTCTCCTCCAACTAATAATAAGGGCTGTTAAATTCGCTCGCAGTTGGCAGAACTCTAAACCCCTGGTTGGCTTACACAGGGAGCAAAATCTTCCAGCGTCTACTGCAGGGAGCAAACTCTTCCTCTTAAATGGATTAAAATGTTACAGGATAGTCGCATATAGGCCGGGTGAAACATAGGACACTGCTCTTTTCTTTCTTACATTGTACTGTATATTTACAGTGATAGTTGGTTCTGAGAAAGAGCTCCGTTGCCCTTCTTGTGACCTGATTCACATCCACATACACAACCCTCAGAAGTGAACAGAAGTTACTCAAGGTAAGAGCATGCACTCGATGACTCAAATGTATTGTAATGAAGCTAAAAGTAAGCTTAAGTGGAGAGTCAATGTGCTGTATCACTCTGGTAGGAAGACAACATCACTTTGATATTCCAAATGAGACTTCCTCACTGTTGCGGTCCGGAGAGCTGTTTTTCACACCATTTGGTTAATTACCTGGTTAATTACCTGGGTTTGTCTTGCAGATTATTCCTCAGCAACAAAGAACTGCAGCTTCGGGCTGAGGATTTGCAGGCCACCTTCGTACAGTGCTTTAATAATTCAAGACACATGCTCATAATATATATATTTTATACTCCTGGGCTGGGATTTATAATGCATTATCTTGTGTGTTGTGTAAAGAGAATCAAAGGGCTCCTATATTGCTTTTTATAAAGCCAACGTGTGTAATGTGTTTCAGAGGGACCCATGCATGTTTATGAGGTGAGAGAAGATAGACAAAAGCCAAAGACAGAGATGAATTGGTATAATCTACACCTGGAGCTATAATTTACATATCCATGTTTAACACTTGGTGTCTTCCACCACCACCACCTCTGAATAAAATGAGTTAATATTACCGCTGGGCACTCTGCAGATTCACGGCAGATGCTGAAAAAATGTGTTTGTGTGTGTGCGTGGGTGCATGTGCGTGCTTGTAAGATTCAGTGTGTGTGTGTGTGTGTGTGTGTGTGTGTGAGTGTGCACGCATACACACTGTGGACTGTGGACAAAGCAGAGTGGCATTGCATCAGCCTAACATCAGGCTTACATTCATGAGGCAAGCTACAGTAATCAGTATTCCCAGGTAGGCTTGGTGATATGGCCTAAAATTCATCTCTCTTTTATTTTTCAAATGTATGGATGATTCACAATATATATCTACATTTCAAAAAGTTATTATCTAAACAAGCTTTGTTTAACAATTAAAAACAACCTGAGGATTGATTATTAAAACTTTTGACATGTCTCTGTGGACATTACGGATACTATTTGGAATTTTCGTCTGAGATGTCGTGACCGCTCTTTCCTGTGGATTTCTGAACATAACGCGACAAACAAATGGAGGTATTTCGTATATAAAAATCATCTTTATGGAACAAAAGGAACATTTATTGTGTAACTGGAAGTCTTGTGAGTGCAAACATCAGAAGATCATCAAAGGTAAGCGATTTAATCTATTGCTTTTCTGACTTTCGTGACCAATCTACTTGGCTGCTAGGTGTTTGTAATATTTTGTCTACTGAGAGAGATGTTCTTACATAAATGCTTGTTATGCTTTTGCCGAAAAGCTGTATTGAAATCTGACACGCCAGGTGGATTAACATCAAGCTAAGCTGTGTTTTGCTATATTGCACTTGTGATTTCATGAAAATTAAATATTTGTAGTAATTTAATTCCAATATGGCGCGCTGCAATTCAGCTGGTGTTGATGAAAACGATCCCGCTAACGGGATGGGTGCGTGAAGAAGTAAAAAAGGTCAATACATTTCAGTCAGGAATAATCTAATGAATTCAGGGCATGTAATATTATACCTAGGCTAAATATAAGCCTTCCACAACGATAACACCCACAAATAATGTAATTATTTTATCAAAATAGTTTAACCTGTTAAGCCTATAGGGGCGCTATTTCATTATTGGATAAAAAAACGTGCCCGTTTTAAGCGCAATATTTTGTCACGAAAAGATGCTTGACTATGCATAGAATTGACAGCTTTGGAAAGAACACAGTCTAACGTTTCCAAAACTGCAAAGATTTTATCTGTGAGTGCCACAGAACTCATTCTACAGGCGAAACCAAGATGAAACTTCAAACAGGAAATGAGCAGAATCTCTGAAGCTCTGTTTTCAAATGTCTTCTTATATGGCTGTGAATGCAGCAGGAACGACCATGTGCTTTCTGCGGTTTCTTCAAGATGTCTGCAGCATTGTGACGTATTTGTAGGCATATCATTGGAAGATTGGCCATAAGAGACTACATTTTCCAGGGGTCCGCCCGGTGGCCTTTGTCTAAATTCGTGCGTAATCTCCAGTTGCGGTCAATTTGTCCTGGGATTCAGAACGGAACGCACACTTCCACAAAGGATATATCATCGAAGAGATATGTGAAAAACACCTTGAGGATTGGTTCTAAACAACGTTTGCCATGTTTCAGTCGATATTATGGAGTTAATTTGGAAAAAAGTTTGGCGTAATTGATGACTGGATTTTCTTTTTTTTTTTGGTAGCCAAACGTGATGCACCAAACTGAGCGATTTCTCCTAAACAAATAATCTTTCAGGAAAAACTGAACATTTGCTATCTAACAGAGTCTCCTCATTGAAAACATCTGAAGTTCTTCAAAGGTAAATGATTATTTGAATGCTTTTCTGGTTTTTGTGAAAGTGTTGCCTGCTAAATGCTAATGATAATGCTAACGCTAAATGCTACGCTAGCTAGCTACTGTTACACAAATGATTGTGTTCCTATGGTTGAGAAGCATATTTTGAAAATCTGAGATGACAGTGTTGTTAACAAAAGGCTAAGCTTGAGAGCTAGCATATTTATTTCATTTCATTTGCGATTTTCATGAATAGTTAACGTTGCGTTATGCTAATGAGCTTGCCGGGATAAATACACTCCTGGATACAGGTTTTTTTGGTAGCCAAACGTGACGCATCAAACGGAGCGATTTCTCCTAAACAAATAATCTTTCAGGAAAAACTGAACATTTGCTATCTAACAGAGTCTCCTCATTGAAAACATCTGAAGTTCTTCAAAGGTAAATTATTTTATTTGAATGCTTTTCTGGTTTTTGTGAAAGTGTTGCCTGCTAAATGCTAACGATAATGCTAACGCTAAATGCTACGCTAGCTTGCTACTGTTACACAAATGATTGTTTTCCTATGGTTGAGAAGCATATTTTGAAAATCTGAGATGACAGTGTTGTTAACAAAAGGCTAAGCTTGAGAGCTAGCATATTTATTTCATTTCATTTGCGATTTTCATGAATAGTTAACGTTGCGTAATGGTAATGAGCTTGAGTCTGTATTCACGATACCGGATCCGGGATGGGTAGATCAGAGAGGTTAACTTGTTATGGCTGCAATCCCGATATCGGGATAAGTGTCATCACTTGTCATTTTGAAATTATGCTTTACAGCAAAAGCAATCCAAGTGTTTGTGTAAGTTTATCGATCGCACGATAAAACATTAAGTACACTTAGCATCAGGTAGCTCGGTTACGAAAATCAGAAAAGCAATCAAATGAATTGTTTACCTTTGATGATCTTCGGATGTTTTCACTCACGAGACTCCCAGTTACACAACAAATGTTCATTTTGTTCCATAAAGATTATTTTTAGATCCAAAATACCTCAGTTTGTTTGTCGCGTTATGTTCAGAAATCCACAGGAAAGAGCGGTCACGACAAAGCAGGCGAAAATTCCAAATAGTTTCCATAATGTCCACAGAAACATGTCAGACGTTTTTTATAATCAATCCTCAGGTTGTTTTTAAAATATATAATCAATAATATATCAATCGCAAATGTCTTTCACAGTAGGAGAGAGGAAAATAATGGCTGTCCAAATTCTGTTGCGCGAGCAAAACTCATGTAACCATTTGATGCAATGTTATCGTTCTGGCTCATTTTTCAAAATAAAAGCCTGAAACTATGTCTGAAGACTGTTGACATGAGGAAGTGATAGGAAAAGGAATCTGGTTCATATCCCCTTAAATCCAGCAAAGGGAGGCTATGGAACATGGAGTTTTCAAAATAGAAGCCACTTCCTGTTTTGATTTTCCTCAGGGTTTCGCCTGCAATACCAGTTATGTTATACTCACAGACAATATTTTGACAGTTTTGGAAACTTTAGAGTGTTTGCTATCCAATACTAATAATAACATGCATATATTAGCAACTGAGACGGAGGAGCTGGCCGTTTACAATGGGCACCTTTTCATCCAAGCTACTCAATACTGCCCATGCAGCCATAAAAAGTTTACCTGCTTTTTTGCAATAATCACTGATCTTCCTTTTTTTGTTGCAAATCTGACCAGATGACCAATGCACATCCACTAATAATGATCAACTTCTTGTAGCAGGCATTATAGAAAATGACCACAGTCCTCATACACAATCTCTCAAGCAGACTAGCCACCTAATATTCATATTTCAGGTCTAGCCAACTTGGATCTATTTGGTTGCTAACAAGAAAGAACAGTTAAACTGTTATGAACAAACCCGTACAGTATATTAGTCCCCTGTACATCAAATCAACCATGCACTGTACAAAGTAATCTTGTCTTTTAGTTGTTTCAGCTAATTTTCCAAAGTCAATTCAATAAAACAACTTAAATTGTTAATTGTAAAATATCTTATCATGCTGCTTTAATTTTAAGTCAAGTCAATGTGCTTCAATGTATTTTTGTTGTTGTTGTACTAACAAAGTACATTTTATGATACTGACAATATGATCATTTTACAGTAAATAATTACTGTATTACTATTTTTGCAATTACAGTTATTCTTATAGGATACTTCAGATGTGCTTGTGGCACACTGGTACACTTTGCCAAAAGTTGCTCAGTCAAGTCAATAATTGTCTGATTATCTAACAACACCAACCTAAAAATAGCAGTGCTCAGGGAAACTTGATGTAAAAGGAGCTCTCGTGATTTGAACTTGCAACCTATTGGTCACGGGTGCATCAATGTTTCTGCAGTGCCACCAGGTACACATTTAGCACCAAGAACATCCACACACTCTAAAGAAATAAGGGTACAATTAGGTGACAGTGTTCCCTGGAGTACAAAAAGGTCAATGTACAGATAAGGTACCTTCAGAGGTAAACATATGTTTTGGGATCTTTTCGGGTACATGTGCAGATCATATAGTATAACGGTTCATTTTGACACAATATTTTGAATGTAAAGTCCAATCATCACGGCTGTCTGTCCTGCTGAGTTTTCACCAGACAAAGTCAAGTTAGGATGTGTCAGTTATCCTGTGAGAGCTATTGTCCTTAACCCTGGAGAGTAGAAGTGTCCGGTGAGAGAAAGGCAAGTCATGGTTGCCAGGGTCGGAGTAGTACAGAAGGTGTCGTATGCTGAGGCAGTGAATAGAGTTGTAGAGGAAGATGGGTCCACGGTGAGGGATCCTAAGCGGTTCCCTATAAATAGGCGAAGGCCAATAGAGAGTGATAGGAATAACAAGTGCTTCAGTAAGGTTGGCTTCTTAGCGTTCATAGACATGGTTATTATCAACTATATATGTTGTAGTGTACAAGATTTTTACTGCAGAGAAATTACAAGGTCTGTTGAACGATAGTGTCCCGTCCTTCCAGGCTGCCGGTCTGGTGTAGGATCAAATAGGGCCAAATAGTGGAATAGTGGTGAAGTTCTAATGGGTGTAGGTTCATTCAATCCACATTTGTCCGTTTCACTTAGTATACTACGTTGAAGTAACTTTAGATTAGATTGGACTTAACTTTGAGGGAGCAGGGTTACAAACTTTAAGTTGACTCAAAAAAGATTATTTGACAGTGTGTCTATAGCTCCTCCTGCAGCACCCTGATACCAGAATCATGCAGTCTCCAGAGGAATAAGCATAAATAATACACCCGTCCCTATTATCCACAGGAGAAAATTAAAGAAGATCGATGAATAGTGATATGATGGGATGATAGAGCACAGTAGTGGCCTACTCATTGGATGAAGTCTGGTTATAGTTTGCAGGGATCATTTTCTCTGCCCTGCGTTCTATCACCTGAACACAGCTGGTGTGCTGAGTGTTACTGCAGATGGAAGCAGGCCAGTAAAAGGATGAGTACTGTAAATTGGGATGCTGGGCATTCGTTTTGAAAATAGAGATGTCATCAAGAGTGTGTTCTGCTGTCTGCGTCGATGTTAGCCTCAAATATTTTATTCTAAGTGTTTTGGAAAACATGGTGTTTTAAACTAAAGTAATCACTTGGAATCAGTCAGGAGGAGAACTGCATAAGTTTATGGCTGTCTCAAACGATGCCTTTACAAACTTGGTTGAAACTCTCCTTGAACATAACGGGTTCAATTAATATTTAAAGAGAAGGCGGGGAATGACACTGCAATTCACCACTATAGGTCTTCCTGAGGCAGCAAACGGCACCATATTAAAGAGATTCAGTTACTCTTTCTGCCCACCAATTTTATATGAAACCAACAAGGTTGTGGCTCTGTTTGAGAATCGGCCCGCGTCTATACAGACCTAGAAAATCCCCTCGGGATCCAAAATGGAGTCATAAATCCAGTACCAAGCATGGCCTCCATGGAGGGAAAAGTATATTTCACTCGGCTTCTCTTTATTGCCAAGTTGTTACTTTCCACTGAACAACTCTTTGTCATCCCTGGCCGTTTGTCAAAGGAGACTTTTCATGTTTTTTTCTCAATCGTTTAAACTTCTTATGGCTGGGGGCAGTATTGAGTAGCTTGGATGAATAAGGTGCCCAGAGGTGCCCAGAGTAAACTGCCTGCTATTCAGTCCCAGTTGCTAATATATGCATATATAAAACTGTTTGAATGATGTCTGTGAGTATAACAGAACTCATATGGCAGTCAAAAACCTGAGAAAAAATCCAACCAGGAAGTGGGAAATCTGAGGTTGGTCGTTTTTCAACTCATCCTCTATTGAAGATACAGTGGGATATTGGTCATGTTGCACTTCCCGGAGGCTTCCACTAGATGTCAACAGTCTTTAGAACTTTATTTTATGCTTCTACTGTGAAGTGGGGCCGAATGAGAGGGGAATGAGTCAGAGGTCTGCCAGAATGCCGCTCGTTCATTTGAGAGCAAGCTCTGTTCCATCGCAATTCTACAGACAAAGGAATTCTCAGGTTGTAACATTATTGAAGATTTATATTAAAAACATCCTAAAGATTGATTCTATACTTCGTTTGACATGTTTCTACAGACTGTAACAGAACTTTTTGACTTTTTGTCTGCTCGTGCGTCATGAAGTTGGATTACTGGGCTGAACGTGCTAACAACAAGGAAGAATTTGGACATAAATGATGGACATTATCGAACAAAACAAACGTTTATTGTGGAAGTTGGATTCCTGGGAGTGCATTCTGATGAAGATCATCAAAGGTAAGTGAATATTTATAATGTTATTATTGACTTCTGTTGACTGCACAATATGGCGGATATCTTTTTGCTTGTTTGGGATCTGAGCACCGTACTCAAATTATTGCATGGTTTGCTTTTTCGGTAAAGCTTTTTTGAAATCTGACACAGCGGTTGCATTAAGGTTTACTGTTAACCTGCAAAGCATTACATGGACTTGCTCCTACCTATCTCTCCGATTTGGTCCTGCCGTGCATACCTACACGTACGCTATGGTCACAAGACGCAGGCCTCCTTATTGTCCATAGAATTTCTAAGCAAACAGCCGGAGGCAGGGCTTTCTCCTACAGAGCTCAATTTTTACGGAATGGTCTGCCTATAAATGTGAGAGACAGACTGTCTCAATTTAAGTCTTCATTGAAGACTCATCTCTTCAGTAGGTCCTATGATTGAGTGTAGTCTGGCCCAGGGGTGTGAAGGTGAAGAGAAAGGCACTGGAGCAACGAACCGCCCGTGCTGTCTCTGCCTGGCCGGTTCCCCTCTCTCCAACGGGATTCTCTGCCTCTAACCCTATTATGGGGGCTGAGTCACTGGCTTACTGGTGCTCTTCAATCCCGTCACTTAAGTGGGTTTTGTTACTGACGTGATCTTCCTGTCCGAGTTTGGCGCTCCCTCGGGTTTGTGCCATGCGGGAGATTTTTGTGGGCTATACTCAGTCTTGTCTCAGGGTAGTACGTTGGTGGTTTGAATAAATCCCTCTAGTGGTGTGGGGGCCGTGCTTTGGCAAAGTGGTTGGCGTTTTATCCTACCTGGTAGGCCCTGTCCGGGGGTATCGGTCAGTCGGGGCCACAGTGTCCCCCAACCCCTCCTGTCTCAGCCGCCAGTATTTATGCTGCAATAGTTTGTGTCGGGGGGCTAGGGTCAGTTTGATTTCTGGAGTATTTCTCCTGTCTTATCCGGTGTGAATTTAAGTACTCTCTCTCCTTCTCTCCCCCACGCCACTCCCGGAGGACCTGAGCCGTGGGACCATGCCTCAGGACTACTTGGCCCGACGACTCCTTGCTGTCCCTAGTCCATCTGGCCATGCTGCTGCTCCAGTTTGAACTGTTCTGCCTGCGGCTATGGAACCCTGACCTGTTCACCGGACGTGCAACCAGCAGGTCCCGGACCATATACTTAGAATCCCTGCCCCCTCTCAGAGCCTGGCTCCTCTCTGGGTTTCTTCCTAGTTTCCTGCCTTTCTAGGAAGTTCTTCCTAGCCACCGTTCTTCTACATCTGCATTGCTTGCTGTTTGGGGTTTTAGGCTGGGTTTCTTCATTTCACTTTGTGACGTTGGCTTAAAAAAAAGGGTTTTATAAATACATTTGATGGATTGATAATGATGAGGAGCAGTTAGTTTGCTTTTGCTACCACAGGGATTTTGCTGTCTACAAACTCTGGCTGCCCACAAACTTTCCATATTCCAAAAAGGAATTAGACACCCACCCCTGTTCCAGCTCAGTCAAATTGACAGTTATATGAATGATCACTTATCATAAAGCTAGCCATCAGAAGCTGGCCAGCTAATGAGCTATTAGCTATTTAGTCATCGTTAGCCATTGCTAGTGGTCTTTACCTTTAGCTCAAACACCAGCCGCTTTTGCCCGGATAGCCCAGATAATACCTGCCAGTCTGCCCTGAGCATATCTGACTGCTTTTTTCCACTACATCACTGGATTCCTGGCGCAAGCTCTGGACCATTACACCGGATCATTGCAGCTGGCTAGCTGCTACCGAGTGGCTATTGTGGCTAACGCCCTTGTCCAGAAGCAAGCACCAGTTAGCCTCGAGCTAGCCTCGAGCTAGGCCCATCTCCCGGCTAGCAAACGAAGTACACCAACTACAATACATCTCTTGCCAATTGGCCTGGACTCTTTGTCGACAC
This sequence comes from Oncorhynchus clarkii lewisi, assembly GCF_045791955.1. Lineage (NCBI taxonomy): Eukaryota > Metazoa > Chordata > Actinopteri > Salmoniformes > Salmonidae > Oncorhynchus > Oncorhynchus clarkii. The sequence goes on along the minus strand of NC_092175.1, from coordinate 15,260,977 downwards.
GGAGCCCCCCCAATCCATCACGACTGTTCTGCTGGTCTGCTGATGTAATTCCACCGATGTGGGCTCGACTGGCCTCTGCGTCGTGGATGTCGGTAAAGACCCTTCTGCTATCCCCAGCCCGCTAGCTTCCTGAATGTCGTGTCTCCCGCTCGCCTAGCATAGTAATGACTACCGAACAGTTCCCTCTTTCATCTATTGCTGCTCATTGGACCCTATGATCACTCAGCTGATGCCTGCTGGACTGTTCATTAACACGATACTTCATTTTGTTTATCTGTCGGCTCCAGCCTTGAACTCAGGCCCTGTGTGTAGCTATCTGACCCTCTCTGCCCATTAATCGCCATTTGCCAGTTGTTGTTGTCTTAGTTGTTTACCCGTTGTTGTCTTACCCGTTGTTGTCTTTGCTCTCCCAATCAACACCTGTGATTGCTTTATGCCCCTCTCTGATGTCAATATGCCTTGTATACTGTTGTTTAGGGTAGCTTTCATTGTTTTATTTTATTGCGGAGCCCCTAATCCCACTCAACATGCCTCAGATAGCTCCTTTGCCCACCCCCCACAAATGTGAAGACCGCACCTAGCTTAACTGGTGAAGCAACCTCTCTCATCGTCATTCAATGCCTGTACATTATGCCCTGAATCTATCCTACCATGACCAGAAATCTGCTACTTTTATTCTCTGTTCCCAACGCACTAGACGACCAGTTCTTATAGTCTTTAGCCGTACCCTCATCATACTCCTACTCTGTTCCTTTTGTGATGTAGAGGTTAACCCAGGTCCTGTGTGTCCCCAGGCACTCTCATTTGTTGACATCTGTAACAGTAAAAGCCTTGGGTTCATGCATGTTAACATCAGAAGCCTCCTCACTAAGTTTGCTTTATTCACTGCTTCCGCCAACCCTGATGTCCTAGCCGTGTCTGAATCCTGGCCTAGGAAGGCCGCCAAAAATTCTGAAATTTCCATCCCCAATAACAACATTTTCCGTCAAGATAGAAATGCTAACGGGGGCGGGGTTTGAATCTACTGTAGAGATAGCCTGCAGAGGTCTGTCATACTATCCAAGTCTATGCCCAAACAGTTCGAACTTCTACTTTTAAGAATCCATCTCTCCAGAAATAAGTCCCCTCACTGTTGCCGCTTGATATAGACCCCCCTCAGCTCCCAGCTGTGCCCTGGACACCATATGTGAATTGATTGCCCCTCATCTATCATCAGAATTCATACTGTTAGGTGACCTGAACTGGGATATGCTTAACACCCCGGCCATCCTACAATCTAAGCTAAATGTCCTCAATCTCACACAAATCATCAAGGAACCTACCAGATACAAACCTAAATCCGTAACATGGGCACCTTCATAGATATCATCCTGACCATCTTGCCCTCTAAATACACCTCTGCTGTCTTCAACCAGGATCTCACCAATCACTGCCTCGTCCCCTACGTCCGTTATGGGTCCGCGGGGAAAAAAACAACCCTCATCACTGTCAAACGCTCCCTAAAAATCTCTTCTGTGAGCAGGCCTTTCTAATCGACCTGGCCCGGGTATCCTAGAAGGATATTGACCTCATCCCGTCAGTAGAGGATGCCTGGTTGTTCTTTAAAAGTGCTTTCCTCACCATCTTAAATAAGCATGACCCTTTCAAAAAAATGTAGAACTAAGAACAGATATAGCCCTTGGTTCACTCCAGATTTGACTGCTAGTAATGCTAGTAAAACCAAATGCATGCTCTTCAACCATTCGCTGCCCGCACCAGTCCGCCCGGCTAGCATCACTACTCTGGACGGTTCTGACTTAGAATATGTGGACAACTACAAATACCTAGGTGTCTGGTTAGACTGTAAACTCTCCTTCCAGACTCATATTAAGCATCTCCAATCCAAAATGAAACCTATAATTGGCTTCCTATTTCGCAACAAAGCCTCCTTCACTCGTGCTGCCAAACATACCCTCGTAAAACTGACTATCCTAACAATCCTTGACTTCGGCGATGTCATTTACAAAATAGCCTTCAACACTCTATTCAGCAAATTGGATGCAGTCTATCACAGTGCCATCCATTTTGTCACCAAAGCCCAATATACTACCCACCACTGCGACCTGTATGCTCTTGTTGGCTGGTCCTTGCTAAATATTAGTCGCCAAACCCACTGGCTCCAGGCTATCTATAAGCCTCTGCTAGGTAAAGCTCCGACTTATCTCAGCTCGCTGGTCACCATAGCAACACCCACTCGTAGCACTCACTCCAGCCGGTATATTTCACTGGTCATCCCCGAAGCCAAAACCTCCTTTGGCCGCATTTCCTTCCAATTCTCTGCTGCCAATGGCTGGAACGAATTACAAAAATCACTGAAGTTGGAGACATATCTCCCTCACTAACTTTAAGCATCAGCTGTCAGAGCAGATTACCAATTTCTGCAGCTGTACACAGCCCATCTGTAACCTACCTACCTACCTCATCCCCATTTTTGTTTTTGTTTTTCTGCTCTTTTGCAACCCAGTATTTCTACTTGCACATCCTCATCTGCACATTTATCACTCCATTGTTAATTGCTAACTTGTAATTACTTCGCCACTATCGCCTATTTATTGTCTTACCTCCTTACTTCATTTGCACACAATGTATACATATTTTTCTATTGTGTTATTGACTGTACGCTTGTTTGTCCCATGTGTAACTCTGTGTTGTTGTTTTTGTCGCACTGCTTTGCTTTATCTTGGCCAGGTCGCAGTTGTAAATGAGGACTTGTTCTCAACTGGCCTACCTGGTTAAATAAAGGTGAAATTATTATATATTTTTTTTTAAATAACCCTTTATGAGCGGGACCTTTAGGCAGTTTATGTTTTCATATTAACCCATAACACTATATAACCTATGTTCATGTATCACAATGATTTTGGGATATTCCAAATCTACAGTGCCTTGCGAAAGTATTCGGCCCCCTTGAACTTTGCGACCTTTTGCCACATTTCAGGCTTCAAACATAAAGATATAAAACTGTATTTTTTTTGTGAAGAATCAACAACAAGTGGGACACAATCATGAAGTGGAACGACATTTATTCAGCCCCCTTATTCAGCCCCCTTAAGTTAATACTTTGTAGCGCCACCTTTTGCTGCGATTACAGCTGTAAGTCGCTTGGGGTATGTCTCTATCAGTTTTGCACATCGAGAGACTGAAATTTTTTCCCATTCCTCCTTGCAAAACAGCTCGAGCTCAGTGAGGTTGGATGGAGAGCATTTGTGAACAGCAGTTTTCAGTTCTTTCCACAGATTCTCGATTGGATTCAGGTCTGGACTTTGACTTGGCCATTCTAACACCTGGATATGTCTATTTTTGAACCATTCCATTGTAGATTTTGCTTTATGTTTTGGATCATTGTCTTGTTGGAAGACAATTCTCCGTCCCAGTCTCATGTCTTTTGCAGACTCCATCAGGTTTTCTTCCAGAATGGTCCTGTATTTGGCTCCATCCATCTTCCCATCAATTTTAACCATCTTCCCTGTCCCTGCTGAAGAAAAGCAGGCCCAAACCATAATGCTGCCACCACCATGTTTGACAGTGGGGATGGTGTGTTCAGCTGTGTTGCTTTTACGCCAAACATAACGTTTTGCATTGTTGCCAAAAAGTTCAATTTTGGTTTCATCTGACCAGAGCACCTTCTTCCACATGTTTGGTGTGTCTCCCAGGTGGCTTGTGGCAAACTTTAAACGACAATTTTTATGGATATCTTTAAGAAATGGCTTTCTTCTTGCCACTCTTCCATAAAGGCCAGATTTGTGCAATATACGACTGATTGTTGTCCTATGGACAGAGTCTCCCACCTCAGCTGTAGATCTCTGCAGTTCATCCAGAGTGATCATGGGCCTCTTGGCTGCATCTCTGATCAGTCTTCTCCTTGTATGAGCTGAAAGTTTAGAGGGACGGCCAGGTCTTGGTAGATTTGCAGTGGTCTGATACTCCTTCCATTTCAATATTATCGCTTGCACAGTGCTCCTTGGGATGTTTAAAGCTTGGGAAATCTTTTTGTATCCAAATCCGGCTTTAAACTTCTTCACAACAGTATCTCGGACCTGCCTGGTGTGTTCCTTGTTCTTCATGATGCTCTCTGCGCTTTTAACGGACCTCTGAGACTATCACAGTGCAGGTGCATTTATACAGAGACTTGATTACACACAGGTGGATTGTATTTATCATCATTAGTCATTTAGGTCAACATTGGATCATTCAGAGATCCTCACTGAACTTCTGGAGAGAGTTTGCTGCACTGAAAGTAAAGGGGCTGAATAATTTTGCACGCCCAATTTTTCAGTTTTTGATTTGTTAAAAAAGTTTGAAATATCCAATAATAACTTCATGATTGTGTCCCACTTGTTGTTCATTCTTCACAAAAAATACAGTTTTATATCTTTATGTTTGAAGCCTGAAATGTGGCAAAAGGTCGCAAAGTTCAAGGGGGCCGAATACTTTCGCAAGGCACTGTATAATGTATGGTGACACAATGCCTATCGTCACTCAAACCAGCCCCCATCTCTTTCATAAAAACATAGGGCACATATGCTAACCTGTAGAGAACCTAGGCCTATATGTCTTCATGATATGGTGCAATGGTAATAACACAATAAGAACACCTTGACCTTCAAGAATCAGGCTAGGCTACTCACCTCTGCACACTTTGTCGCTTTCTATTCTCAAATGTGCCTTTGTATTTTGGCACTGCGCCAGATCCAGTCCATGGAAATACAGTAGCAACAGCTGTATCTTTTAGTGTCCTTCGGGTTTTATGTCGCCATCATTTCAGATTGCATGTCTCATTCATATGCGTCATCGCTGAAGTGCTTGCTACACACATGCAGCGATGCAAGGTTGGCTGCAGGAGTATTTACATCATATTTACTATTTCTTATTGATGGTACATTTGGTGCTTTCTTCCCTTGATTTCATGTATAAAGTGCAGCCAGGGACTGAACACCAGCTCTCTTTCTGACTTCTCTTTTTCCACTTTGCATGACTAACTTTTCCTGCTTTGTGCCAAAAGCGAAACCAAACAGAGAGTCAACCGCATCATCATTTGTGTGCGAGAGTAGTCAAAATTCACATACACTGCGTAGCGTATGTCAACTTAATTGTCATGATAATCCATAATAAAATAGTTGCATTTGTTATGGTCGCTATCCTGTGCTCTAAATCAACAAAGGTAGGTATAAAGTTATTGTTTTCAATATGTATTGTTTGCACAGGCAGTGTGTGAAGACTTACAGAAAACGTTTGACCTCAGTCATTGCCAACAAAGGGTATATAACAAAGTATTGAGATAAACTTTTGTTATTGATACTTATTTTCCACCATAATTTGCAAATAAATTCATAAAAAATCCTACAATGTGATTTTCTGGATTTTTTTCTCATTTTGTCTGTCATAGTTGAAGTGTACCTATGATGAAAATTATAGGCTTCTCTCATCTTTTTAAGTGGGAGAACTTGCACAATTGGTGGCTGACTGAATACTTTTTTTGCCCCATTGCATATTAACTGACAACAAAAAAACTTTTCTCAAAGAAAATGTTTACAAAATGTAAAATATTTGTAAATTATATCATAAATAGGACTGGTGGAATTGTCACACATGCAGATAACAAAAATATGACTCTCTTTCCTTGGTGAGGATCAAAGGTGCCAGATCAGTTCGGCACATGCCTGACAGATAGCCAACCCCCCCCCCCCCCCCCGTCCCCGTCCGGTTTTATGACTTAACAGCCAGTTGTAAACTTTCTCTCTCTTGCCCTGCAGTATGCAGTATACCATCTGCAGCTGTGCATGTCAAGTAGTATAGAACATTTGACCAAAGCCGAGAGGGAAGAAAAGATCCCTCTGAACACTGTGTGGTACACCTGAAGTATCAATTATAACGAACACTCCAGGACAAAAAGAAGCCTACAACTAAGAAGGACATTGTGACCTCTGGTGGACAACCAGAGACTTACAACAAACCACTTCCCACAGATGGATCGAGTGATTTTCAACAGAGAGACGACAGAGAAAAACATCTATGCACAAATGTATATTGCATTTATTTTCCGAATGAGCGGTCGTTCATGTGCAAAGTATTCATATTCCCATGAGCGTAGCTTCCAAATGTATGTATGAGAAGTTGACTTAGTCTCTCCCTCTTCTTACATACCCTTTCCCTTTCCATTGCGTAACCACATGGTCATGCTTTTGTTAGTCCACTAGGGAACTGTTTTCATTGTATTTCATTGCTGAAAACTGTGGTGCTGATTAAATAAGCAATAAAACTAGCCTTCTTTAGACTCGTTGAGTATCTGGAGCATCAGCATTTGTGAGTTTGATTACAGGCTCAAAATGGCTAGAAACAAAGACCAGTCTCTGAAACTCGTCAGTCTATTCTTGTTCTGAGAAATTAAGGCTATTCCATGCGAGAAATTGCGAAAAACACTGAAGATCTCATACAGCGCTGTGTACGGCTCCCTTCACAGAACAGCGCAAACTGTCTCTAACTAGAATAGAAAGAGGAGTGGGACGCCCCGATGCACAACTGAGCAAGAGAACAAGTACATTAGAGGATCTAGTTTGAGAAACAGACACCGCAGTCCTCAACTGGCAGCTTTATTAAATAGTACCCGCAAAACACCAGTCTCAACGCCAACAGTGAAGAGGCAACTCCGGGATGCTGGCCTTCTAGGCAAAGAAAAAGCCATATCTCAGACTGGCCAAGAAAAAGAAAAAGAAAAGATTAAGATGGGCAAAAGAACACAGACACTGGACAGAGGAACTCTGCCTAGTAGGCCAGCATCCAAGAGTCGACTCTTCACTTCCAGATACATTAAAATCCGGACTATGTATTTACATAGTATAAAGCTGGTCGGACTTACCGTCTTCTTTGTAATTTCCTATATAGTAATTTTTTTTATTTGTAATTACTAATTAAAGTTGAGTCTATGGGGGCGCTATTTCATTATTGGATAAAAAACGTTCCCGTTTTAAGCGCAATATTTTGTCACGAAAAGATGCTCGACTATGAATATTATTGACAGTTTTGGAAAGAAAACACTCTGAAGTTTCAGAATCTGCAAAGATATTGTCTGTGAGTGCCCCAGAACTCAGGAATAAGCTTAGACCTTCTGCCGTTCCCCCAAGATGTCGGCAGCATTGTGACGTATTTGTAGGCATATCATTGGAAGATTGACCTTAAGAGACTACATTTTCCAAGTGTCCGCCTGGTGTCCTGCGTCGAAATTGGTGCGCAACGCCAGGTGCAAGTATTTTTCCATTTGATAGAGAGGAGAAACCAGGCTTCCACGAACAATATATCATCGAAGAGATATGTGAAAAACACCTTGAGGATTGATTCTAAACAACGTTTGCCATGTGTTCAGTCGATATTATGGAGTTAATTTGGAAAAAAGTTCGCGTTTTGAGGACTGAATTTTCTGTTTTTTTTGGTAGCCAAATGTGATGTACAAAACGGAGCTATTTCTAATACACAAAGAATCTTTTTGGAAAAACTGAGCATTTGCTATCTAACTGAGAGTCTCCTCATTGAAAACATCCGAAGTTCTTCAAAGGTAAATTATTTTATTTGAAGGCTTTTCTTGTTTTTTGTTGAAATGTTGCCTGCTGGATGCTAACGCTAATGCTAACGCTAAATGCTACGCTAGCTAGCTACTGTTACACAAATGATTGTTTTCCTATGGTTGAGAAGCATATTTTGAAAATCTGATATGACAGTGTTGTTTACAAAAGGCTAAGCTTGAGAGATGGCATATTTATTTCATTTCATTTGCGATTTTCATGAATAGTTAACTTTGCGTTATGGTAATGAGCTTGAGTCTGTATTCACGATCCCGGATCCGGGATGGCTAAGTGCTAGAGGTTAAGTATATACACTGCTCAAAAAAAATAAAGGGAATACTTAAACAACACAATGTAACTCCAAGTCAATCACACTTCTGTGAAATCAAACTGTCCACTTAGGAAACAACACTGATTGACAATATTTTTCACATGCTGTTGTGCAAATGGAATAGACAACAGGTGGAAATTATAGGCAATTAGCAAGACACCCCCAATAAAGGAGTGGTTCTTTAGGTGGTGACCACAGACCACTTCTCAGTTCCTATGCTTCCTGGCTGATGTTTTGGTCACTTTTGAATGCTGGGGGTGCTTTCACTCTAGTGGTAGCATGAGACTGAGTCTACAACCCACACAAGTGGCTCAGGTAGTGCAGCTCATCCAGGATGGAACATCAATGCGAGCTGTGGCAAGAAGTTTTGCTGTGTCTGTCAGCGTAGTGTCCAGAGCATGGAGGCGCTACCAGGAGACAGGCCAGGAGACGTGGAGGGCAATAACCCAGCAGCAGGACCGCTACCTCCACCTTTGTGCAAGGAGGAGCAGGAGGAGCACTGCCAGAGCCCTGCAAAATGACCAGCAGGCCACAAATGTGCATGTGTCTGCTCAAACGGTCAGAAACTCCATGGGGTGGTATGAGGGGCCGGCGTCCACAGGTGGGGGTTGTGCTTACAGCCCAACACCGTGCAGGACGTTTGGCATTTGCCAGAAAACACCAAGATTGGCAAATTCACCACTGGCGCCCTGTGCTCTTCACAGATGAAAGCAGGTTCACACTGAGCACATGTGACAGACGTGACAGAGTCTGGAGACGCCATGGAGAATGTTCTGCTGCCTGCAACATCCTCCAGCATGACCGGTTTGGCGGTGGGTCAGTCATGGTGTGGGTTGGCATTTCTTTGGGGGGCCGCACAGCCCTCCATGTGCTCGCCAGAGGTAGCCTGACTGCCATTAGGTACCAAGATGAGATCCTCAGACCCCTTGTGAGACCATATATGCTGGTGCGTTTGGCCCTGGGTTCCTCCTAATGCAAGACAATGCTAGACCTCAGGTGGCTGGAGTGTGTCAGCAGTTCCTGCAACAGGAAGGCATTGATGCTATGGACTGGCCCGCCCGTTCCCCAGACCTGAATCCAATTGAGCACATCTGGGACATCATGTCTCGCTCCATACACCAACGCCACGTTGCACCACAATGCAGGAGTTGGCGGATGCTTTAGTCCAGGTCTGGGAGGAGATCCCTCAGGAGACCATCCGCCACCTCATCAGGAGCATGCCCAGACATTGTAGGGAGGTCATACAGGCACGTGGAGGCCACACACACTACTGAGCCTCATTTTGACTTGTTTTAAGGACATTACATCAAGGTTGGATCTGCCTGTAGTGTGGTTTTCCACTTTCATTTTGAGTGTGACTCCAAATCCAGACCTCCATGGGTTGATAAATTTGATTTCCATTGATAATTTTTGTGTAATTTTGTTGTCAGCATATTCAACTATGTAAAGAAAAAAGCATTTAATAAGAATATTTAATTCATTCAGATCTAGGATGTGTTATTTTACTGTTCCCTTTATTTTTTTGAGCAGTGTAGTTCTTACTTGCTTCGCTCCTAGTAGGTAAACGTAAGATAAAATTGTTCCTACGTATTAATGTTTCTTACTGCTCATTTACTTTTTTAACCACATAATTACAGAGTAAATACCTTGTAATTAACGGGCTGTAATTTGAAGGGGTTACCATTTCACAATATTCTGTGATAGTGTGGTGGCACTCTTAGAACAGCGTGCAACTCAAGACTGATTTTAACTTCACCCTGGGTCACTCTATAAAATGTCAGTGCTGCCAAACACTTAAAGCGAACCATGGCCATTAGAGCCCTCCTGCGTCTTGGCCACCCACTTATTATCAGAAAATATGAAAGGGGAGAAAGAACAGCCTGAAAAAAAGAACCATTCATCTGAAAAACATAGCCTTCTTAACTTCCTCTTTAGAAACTTTGTTCTTCCTCTCCGTTGAACTCCTGAGCCATAATGAGTCAGGGACCATGATGGAATCCTGTTTTTCAGCTTTTCTGCCTTTTTCGCTAATTACTGAAAACTCCAACAACAGCAAAAACATGTTCTTTTCTCATCTTTCCAGTCCCTCAAAATGTAAGAAAGCATTGGTAAAAATGAGGCCTCACCATCTACTGTTTTTTTTGGGAATTTAGATGCATGGCACTGCAACATAGTCACACAGACTAGACGGGTGGTCACCAACCTTTTCTGAATTAAGATCACTTTCTGCATCTGATGGTCAGTCTGAGGGGAGGGAGGGAGCAGCAGTGAGGCTGCCTCTCACCCGTATCACCGTCTCTCTGCTCTCCCTCCGCTGAGAAAAGGGTATACAGTCTTCCAGTTGATGGTGAAACTCAAGACGCACTGCATTATTTCTGCCTCAAGCACCAATTCATGTTGGTATTCCTATGACCAAAGAAAAATAAATATTCCTTGATATTAAAAAAGATGCAAGCTTATCGGAACACTTCCCTATACTCATTCATTGCAGCTGCAGTACTTGTTGTAGCATGAGTGGAAGTAGGGATGAACATTTTATGGCTTATTGAACAGTGTTGACTGTGCTGAATAATGACTTAAACATGGTATTACATATAAAAATAGCAGCTGTATGTGTTGTCTCTCTCTAGTCATGGTTTTAAAAAGTTTTGAAATCTCACAGTATCAACTTTGCTGTGCGTTCCCGATCGACCGGTTAGTGACCACTGGACTAGACCCTATGGCTCTCTAGTCTAGAAAACACTGTTTTGTATTGTTCTGTCTTTAATTTAACAGTAGTTTATCAGAATTGTTATGCAACTGTTGATTTGGGATCTCTTCAAATACAGTATCAGTGAAATGTTTGGACACACCTATTCATTTCAGGGTTTTTCTTCATTTTCACTATTTTCTACTTTGTAGAATAATAGTAAAGACATCAAAGCTATGAAATAATGCATATGGAATCATGTAGTAAGCAAACAATAACTCAAATATATTTTATATTTGAGATTCTTCAAAGTAACCACCCTTTGCCTTGATGACAGCTTTTTGCACACTCTTGGCATTCTCTCAACCAGCTTCATTTGTCACCAGGAATGCATTTCAATGAACAGGTGTGCCTTGTTAAAAGTTAAAGAAGGAAAGAAATTCCACAAATGATGCCTTTGAGCCAATCAGTTGTTTTGTGATAAGGTAGGGGTGGTATACAGAAGATATCCCTATTTGGTAAAAGACCACTTCCATTTATGATAATAACAGCTCAAATAAGCAAAGAGAAAATACAGTCCATCATTACTTTAAGACATGAAGGTCAGTCAATGTGGAAAATAGTGCAGTCACAAACACCATCAAGCACTATGATAAAACTGGCTCTCATGAGGACCGCCACAGGAAAGGAAGACCCATAGTTACCTCTTCTGCAGAGGGTAAGTTCATTAGAGTTACTAGTCTCAGAAATTAAACGCAAATAAATGCTTCACAGAGTTCAAGTAACAGACACATCTCAACATCAGCTGTTCAGGGGAGACATCGTGAATCAGGCCTTCATGGTTGAATTTCTGCAAAGAAAACACTACTAAAGGACATCAATAATAACATGAAACTTGCTTGGGCCAAGAAACACGAGCAAATGACATAGACCGGTGAAAATCTGTCCTTTGGTCTGATGAGTCCAAATTTGAGATTCTGTGTCTTTGTGAGACGCAGAATAGGCGAATGGATGATCTCCGCATGTATGGTTCCCAACGTGAAGCATGGGGGAGGAGGTGTGATGGTGTGGGGGTGATTTTCAGGTGACACTGTCAGTTATTTAGAATTCAATGCATTCTGCAGCGATACGCCATCCCATCTGGTTTGTGCTTAGTGGGACTATAATTTGTTTTTCAACAGTACAATGACCCATCACACCTTCAGGCTGTGTAAGGGCTATTTGACCAAGAAGGAGAGTGATGGAATGATGCATCAGATGACCTGGCCGCCACAATCACCTGACCTCACGATGGTTTGGGATGAGTTGGACCTTAAGAGTGAAGTACGATGAGGATTCACATGCCCAATGGATGGAGTTATTTAAAAACCTCTCTGGGATAGGTGGGACGGCCAAAAGCCAGTGAAAATAAAGAGCGCCAAATTCAAATAAATTACTATAAAAATCAGACTATCATGAAATCACACATGCAAGATACCAAATTAAAGCTACACCTGTTGTAAATTCAGCCAACATGTCAGATTTCAAAAAGGCATTTCGGCGAAAGCAAACAATGCTATTATCTGAGGATAGCACCATAGGAAACAAACACTGACAAGCATATTTCAACCCTCCAGGCGCGACACAAAATGCAGAAATAAAGATATAGTGGGGCAAAAAAGTATTTAGTCAGCCACCAATTGTGCAAGTTCTCCCACTTAAAAAGACGAGAGAGACCTGTAATTTCCATCATAGGTACACTTCAACTATGACAGACAAAAGGAGAAAAAAAATCCAGAAAAACACATTGTAGGATTTTTAATGAATGTATTTGAAAATTATAGTGGAAAATATGTACTTGGTCAATAACAAAAGTTTATCTCAATACTTTGTTATATACCCTTTGTTGGCAATGACAGAGGTCAAATGTTTTCTGTGAGTCTTCACAATGTTTTCACACACGGTTGCTGGTATTTTGGCCCATTCCTCCATGCAGATCTTCTCTAGAGATGTTTTGGAGCTGTTGCTGGGCAACACAGACTTTCAACTCCCTCCAAATATTTTCTATGGGGTTGAGATCTGGAGACTGGCTAGGCCACTCCAGGAGCTTGAAATGCTTCTTACGAAGCCACTCCTTCGTTGCCCGGGCGGTGTGTTTGGGATCATTGTCATACTGAAAGACCCAGCCACGTTTAATCTTCAATGCCCTTGCTGATGGAAGGAGGTTTTCACTCAAAATCTCACGATACATGGCCCCATTTATTTTTTCCTTTACACGGATCAGTCGTCCTGGTTCCTTTGCAGAAAAACAGCCACAAAGGATGATGTTTCCAACCCCATGCTTCACAGTAGGTATGGATGGTGTTCTTTGCATGCAACTCAGCATTCTTTGTACTCCAAACACGAAGAGTTGAGTTTTTACCAAAAAGTTATATTTTTGTTTCATCTGACCATATGACATTACCCCAATCTTCTTCTGGATCATCCAAATGCTCTCTAGCAAACTTCAGACAGGCCTGGACATGTACTGGCTTAAGCAAGGGGACACGTCTGGCACTGCAGGATTTGAGTCCCTGGCGGCATAGTGTGTTACTGATGGTAGGCTTTGTTACTTTGGTCAAAGCTCTCTGCAGGTCATTCACTAGGTCCCCCCGTGTGGTTCTGGGATTTTTGCTCACCGTTCTTGAGATCATTTTGACCCCACGCGGTGAGATCTTGCGTGGAGCCCCAGATCGAGGGAGATTATCAGTGGTCTTGTATGTCTTCCATTTCCTAATAATTGCTCCCACAGTTGATTTCTTCAAACCAAGCTGCTTACCTGTTGCAGATTCAGTCTTCCCAGCCTGGTGCAGGTTCACAATTTTGTTTCTGGTGTCCTTTGACAGCTCTTTGGTCTTGGCCATAGTGGAGTTTGGAGTGTGACTGTTTGAGGTTGTGGACAGGTGTCTTTTATACTGATAACAAGTTCAAACAGGTGCCATTAATGCAGGTAACGAGTGGAGGACAGAGGAGCCTCTTAAAGAAGAATTTACAGTTCTGTGAGAGCCAGAAATCTTGCTTGTTTGTAGGTGACCAAATACTTTTTTCCCACCATAATTTACTTTTGACAAGTTTCTTTTGTTGGCACTCCAATATGTCCCATAAACATCACAAATGGTCCTTTTGTTCGATTAATTCCATCGCTATATATCCAAAATGTCCATTTATTTGGCACGTTTGATCCAGAAAAACACCGGTTCCAACTTGCGCAACATGATTACAAAATATCTCAAAAGTTACCTGTAAACTTTGCCAAAACATTTCAAACGACTTTTGTGATACAACTTTAGTATTTTTTAACATGAATAATTGATAAAATTGAAGATGGGATGATCTGTGTTCAATACAGGAGGAAAACAAACTGTAGCTAGCTTTCAGGTCACACGCCTCTAACAAAGAGTCCTCTTCACTCTAGTCTCGTTCTGAACAGTGTTACTACTTCATTCCACAAAGGAAAAACCTCAACCAATTTCTAAAGACTGTTGATATCCAGTGGAAGCGGTAGGAACTGCAAGAACTCCTTAGAAATCTGGATTCCCAATGAAAACTCATTGAAAAGAGAGTGACCTCAAAAAAAGATCTGAATGGTTTGTCCTCAGGGTTTTGCCTGCTAAATAAGTTATCTTATACTCACAGACATGATTCAAACAGTTTTTGAAACTTCAGAGTGTTTTCTATCCAGATCTACTAATAATTTGCCTATCGTATCTTCTGGGGATGAGTACCAGGCAGTTGAATTTGGGCATGCTTTTCATCCAAAAATCCGAATGCTGCCCCCTATCCCAGAGAAGTTAACCACAATTGCTCCCTGTCTATAACTCGTGGACAGACGCACGTACACACATGCATAAGCATGTGAACACAGACAAACACACACACACAGAGAGTGTACCCACAGTCATGGCCTTTCTCTCTTGCAAGCTAACACACACATGAGTAGACACACAGTCACTCTTTATTTTGCAAGTACACACAATCCTGCGATTATATACTGCATTCATAATCGGTAGTTAATAAAGGCCTGCTTTCTCAGCAGCATGACAGTATTTATTTCAGCAGTGCTGCGCAGTGTTACCACTTTTTACTGCAGCAGAAAATTTCACTCTCTAGCCTAACGAAGTGTGTTGATCGAGGATAGCAGATGCCTTGCTCTCACTTCCTGCTGATCATAAACATTGTGTGCAATTAGGATTTGTCTGCCAAGATCATTACAATAATTACACACGGTTGAAAATCAAATAAAGGGATCCGAATCCCGACTTTGAAGTTAACGGAGGAAACAGATAAGCCGGGTCTTCTACACAAACTTTTATTCTCTGTCATTAAATGTTCCACCAGGGATTTTATTTGCTGTCTAACTTAGGTCAGTCAATATATAAATATTGATCTCGTTGTCAATGTTTTCTCCAGGCCGTTTAACATGACAATGCATGTACTTCATATGGCCTTTCGAAATCTAAATTGTTAGGTACTACTGTTGACAGTATGTTCAGTTCCTACACTACAGTATCAATTAAGCCAGATTCAGTACTGTGAAATAAGGGTTACAGTCAATACTACCTCTCTGGTAGCTTTTATATGAATCATCGTCAGTTGCCCAACATAATAGGTGCTATCATTAGCTTCTCTACAGTTCCCGTATTTACATATGATGTGTAGACGTGATAAAGGAGAACCATCTCCCTGCGTGCCATTTATTTACAGAACATTGGCATAATCCCTCTAACCATCTGCAAAATAAATCAATTGCAGAGCTTTGGGTTGCAGATGGTAGCCTATGAAATAGGGGTCTTGCTCTGTCAGTCTCCCGAACATTGTCATAATCCCTCTAACCAGCTGCAAAATCAATCCATTGTCAAACTTTGGGTTGCAGGTGTTAGCCTATGAAATAGGGGTCTTGCTCTGTCAATCTCCCCCATTTAAACCCATTAGGGACAATGTGTTGAAATACGATGTGTTAGATGTAGATCATTATATTTTCATTACACAGGGACCATAGGGGGAGGCTGTGGAGCGGCTAGCTGCATGTTCATAATGACAGGGGTGAAGGGCCATTGTAAATCACACAGGAATTGGAAGGGGTAGGGAGAGGGTATCTAAACAGACTCTTCCATAGTGCATCTAAGATAGTAGAGATTATACAGGAAGAAGGGAGTTATTGTGTGTATCAGTATGAATAAAAGGCTAGAGGGTCAGAAGGAGAAGAGCTAGATACTTTTTTCCCCCACCTTTATTTAACCAGGTAGGCTAGTTGAGAACAAGTTCTCATTTGCAACTGCGACCTGGCCAAGATAAAGCGTAGCAATTCGACACATACAACAACACAGAGTTACACATGGAATAAACAAAACATACAGTCAATAATACAGTAGAACAAAAGAAAACAAACAGTCTATATACAGTGAGTGCAAATGAGGAAGTTAAGGAAATAAATAGGCCATGGTGGCGAAGTAATTACATCACTTAATTTATGAAGCAGGTTTTATCGGTGGGCCTCACACATTGCTTTTTAAACGATGATGTTTAAGAAAATGTTGACAGGGAACTTAAAGGCTCTATTCAACCCATAATGCAGAAGTTCAACGTTACAGCAGGATTGACATTTAAAGGCAACGTTCCGGCTTTAGAGGAGATTGCATTCAAGACAAACGCTACATATCACATCTCAAATCGGAAATTACCTTTACATTCCTATCGCTCAATCGGTAACGTGATACACATTTAACAGAGCCCTTAAATAGGGAAATAGGCTAGTTAGTGAAGGATTCAATAGCAGTGTTATTGTTGGACAAATTGATGAATAGAACAGTTGAGCTTGTCCAGGCAACTACGGAGGAAAATCACTGTTACATCTCAGTACTGCCTTATAGTATTGTTACTTTACAGCCTTATTCTAAAATTGATAAAATATGTTTATTTTTTTCATCAATTTACACACTACACACCCCATATGACAAAACAAAAACAGGTTTATACATTTTTGCAAATGTATAAAACATTTTAAACTGATTTATCACATTTACATAAGTATTTAGACCCTTTACTCAGTACTTTGTTGAAGCACCTTTGGCCGCGATTACAGCCTCAAGTCTTCTTTGGTATGATGCTTCAAACTTGGCACACCTGCATTTGTGAAGTTTCTCTCATTCTTTTCTGCAGATCCTCTCAAGCAAAGTCAGGTTGGATGGGGAGCATCGCTGAACAGCTATTTTCAGGTATCTCCAGAGATGTTAGATCGGCTTCAAGTCCAGGCTCTAGTTGGGCCACTCAAGGACATTCAGAGACTTGTCCTGAAGCCACTCCTACATTGTCTTAGCTGTGTGCTTAGGGTCATTGTCATGTTGGAAGATGAACCGTCACCCCAGTCTGAGATCTGGAGCAAGATTTCATCAAGGATCTCTCTGTACTTTGCACCATTCATCCTTTCCTCATTCCTGACTAGTCTCCCAGTCCATGCTGCTGAAAACATCCCCACAGCATGATGCTGACACCACCATGCTTCACTGTAGGGTTGGCGCAAGGTTTCCTCCAGACGTGACGCTTGGCATTCAGGCCAAAGCGTCATCAGACCAGAGAATCTTGTTTCTCATGGTCTGAAAGTCCTTTAGGTGCCTTTCGGCAATCTCCAAGCGGGCTGTCATGTGCCTTTTCCTGAGTAGTGGCTTCTGTCTGGCCAATGGCCTCATTGGTGGAGTACTGCAGAGATATTTGTCCATCTGGAAGGTTCTCCCAACTCCACAGAAGAACTGTGGAGCTCTGTCAGATTGACCATCGGGTTCCTGGTCACCTCTCTGACCAAGGCCCTTCTCCCCTGATTGCTCAATTTGGCCAGGCGGCCAGCTCTAGGAAGAGCTTTGGTGGTTCCTAACTTCTTCCATTTAAGAATGATGGAGGCCACTGTGTTCTTGGGGACCTTCAATTCTTCAGAAATGTTTTGGTACCTTTCCGAGATCTGTGCATAGCAAATTGTCTAAATACTTATGTAAATAAGGTATCTGTTTATGAATTATACATTTGCAAACATTTCTAAAAACCTGTTTTTGCTTTGTCATTATGTGGTGTTGTGTACAGATTGATGAGGATTTTTATTTATTTAATCTAACGTAACAAAATGTGGAAAAAGTCAAGGGGTCTGAATACTTTCCGAATGCACTGTAAATGCAACTAAAATAGACATTCTTTGAAAGACTTTCTTTTTTTACAATAAAATAAAAGTATTTCTCAGAAAAATTGAACTCAAGTGACCAATTAGATACCACCTTTCAGAACCTCTTAAATGTAATTTGCAAAATGTAGATTTCCACTTAAACGGACATGTAAAAACTTGGTATAGTTGGAAAGAAAACATCTGGGAAATTATGAGTAAGTCATCAGAAGATAGATCGGAGTTACATAGTTCAGAATTCACAATATCAAGCACACACAAAATAACTTTTTTTATTTGTCTTTCATTGACAAGCTATAAGGGAATTATTGATGTCTAGAGTTGGAAACACATCATATGGCTTCCACAATATGTGAACAATATCAGAAAAAAATGTGATTGATAGTGTAAAGGTTTTCTTCTGGTGAAAGAGAGGCGGACCAAAATGCAGCGTGGTGGTTATTCATGTTTCATTTATAAAGACACTATACATGAATAAACTAACAAAAACAATAAACGTGCGAAAACCTAAACAGCCCTATCTGGTGCAAACACAGAGACAGGAACAATCACTGGCGGCTCCTTGCAGACTGGCGGCACTGGTGGCTCCTTGCAGACTGGCGGCACTGGCGGCGCTGGGCAGACTGGCGGCACTGGCGGCGCTGGGCAGACTGGCGGCACTGGCGGCGCTGGGCAGACTGGCGGCACTGGCGGCGCTGGGCAGACTGGCGGCACTGGCGGCGCTGGGCAGACTGGCGGCTCAGGCAGCGCTGGGCAGACGGGTAGCTCAGATGGCGCTGGGCAGACGGGAAGCTCCGTCAACGCTGGAGAGGAAGGCTCTGGCAGCGCTGGACTGAGTAGCTCTGGCGCCTCTGGAATGAGGGGCTCTAGCGCCTCTGCAATGAGGGGCGGGAGCTCTGGTAGCGCCGAACAGGCGGGAGACTCCGGCTGTGCTGGAGAGGAGGAAGGCTCTAGCAGCGCTGGACAGGCGGGAGACTCCGGCAGCGCTGGAGAGGAGGAAGGCTCTAGCAGCGCTGGACAGGCGGGAGACTCCGGCAGCGCTGGAGAGGTGAGGCGCACTGTAGGCCTGATGCGTGGTGCTGGCACTGGTGGTACTGGGCCGAGGACACGCACAGGAAGCCTGGTGCGGGGAGCTGCCACCGGAGGGCTGGTGTGTGGAGGTGGCACTGGATGGACCGGACCGTGAAGGCGTACTGGAGATCTTGAGAGCAGGGCTGGCACCAACCGCCCTGGCTGAATCTTCACCCTAGCCCGGCAGATGTGGGAAGCTGGGATGTAGCGCACCGGGCTAAGCACGCGTACTGGGGACACCGTGCGAACCACCGCATAACACGGTGCCTGACCAGCAGCACGCCCGCCACGGTTAGCACTGCTAGGAGCACTGTAGTGCTGAGATGGCACAGGACGTGCAAGGCTAGGGAGGCCTGGTGCGTGAGGCTGGCACAGTCTTCACCAGACAACTAGCACACACCTCAGGATGAGTATGGAGATCTGACCCAGGTGCCATTAAATCCCTGACACGCTCCGTCGGGCGAATGTCGTGCCTCATGCACCAAACCAGCAACTCCCTCATATCTCTCTCCTCCAATTTCCCCATTAACTCCTTCACAGTCTCTGCTTCGCTCACCTCCAACACCAGCTCTGGTTCTGAGCTCCTCCTTGGCTCCTCACGATAAACAGGGGGAGTTGGCTCAGGTCTGACTCCTGACTCTGCCACACTCTCCCTGTGCCTCCCCCCAATACATTTTTGGGGCTGACTCTTGGGCTTCCGTCCGCGCCGCCGTGCTTGTCTCTCCAACTCCATTCTCCTATACCCCTCTTCGCACTGCTCCAGCGAATCCCAGGCGGGCTCCGGCACTCTCCCTGGGTCGACCGCCCACCTGTCTATTTCCTCCCAAGTTGTATACTCCAGACTTCGTAGCTCCTGCTGCCGCTGCCTGTCACCACGCCGCTTGGTCCTGTTGTGGTGGGTGATTCTGTAACGGTTTTCTTCTGGTGAAAGAGAGGCGGACCAAAATGCAGCGTGGTGGTTATTCATGTTTAATTTATAAAGACACTATACATGAATAAACTAACAATAAACGTGCGAAAACCTAAACAGCCCTATCTGGTGCAAACACAGAGACAGGAACAATCACCCACGAAAACCCAACACCAAACAGGCTACCTAAATATGGTTCCCAATCAGAGACCATGACTAACACCTGCCTCTGATTGAGAACCATACCAGGCCAAACATAGAACTAGACAAACTAGACATGTAACATAGAATGCCCACTCAGATCACACCCTGACCAACCAAAACATAGAAACATACAAAACAAACTATGGTCAGGGTGTGACAGATAGACCTAACAACCAGAAATTGGCAGATGTTTTAGTAAGTGTGGTCACAGGATGCTTCCAAGTGTCCCTAAACCTCTACAAAGTGGCATGTGTCTGTAAATTAGATTATTCCAGTGCTATTACATATTTGCAATCCCTAAACGCCATTTGATCCGTATAAAAACACAATTTCTACCATATCAACCTCATTCAAACATTGTGGTGGTGTTTTGGGGTATCCAGTGTACATTCAAGTGTACTTTAAACCTCTCCAAGTGTCCAAAGGTGTTTTTTCACACTGGATGTGCATAAAAGTTATTGTTCATCATAAAAACTAAATTTCTACAACACCAACCTCTCTCAAACATTGTGGTGGTGTCGGGGGACAGGGGATATCTATGCATTTTTTTCAACCTCTCAAAGTGCCTGAACGTTTAGCCTAGACATATCCAATGAATTGGTCCCACATACAATTGAACTGTTTACAAAAACAACATAAAAGCAACATATGTACATTAAAAAATATATTTGGTTACACACGTGTCCTTCATAAAAAAAAAATGCAAAAATAGAAATAAGCTGAACTATTTACAAAGGGCATTCGTGTTCATTTTACCTCCCAGGTGAAGATGATCAGATTTCACTTTCAACAGAGCTTGTGCATGTCCTGATAGTCTTTGAAGCAGTTCCTGTCTGCCATGAAACAAAAAGCGAACTGACATTTCAGACAGAAGGTCTGGAATTTCACCCCCCCCCCCCCCCCCCTGTGCTTTGTGAAATGCTTGCAATTCTTGCTTTTGTCTTTTGCCATGTGCGTTGGATAGTGGCGCTCACCTTGAGTGGGGGGTCTTGTGATGGCTGGGAGGTTGTTTTGGGCACCCATTTCAGCCATTTTTGACACCAGCTGATCTCAAACTGGGAGAGAGAGATTTGACCTTTTGCTTTGGCCGTGGAGAATGAAAGCATTTACTGCAGCAATGTCGACAAAGTGGTAAAAACATCTTATACCACTTCCTGGTCTTGTGGAGAACCTGGTAGTAGCCTATCAGAGCATCAGAGAGGTCGACGCCGCCATGCTTGCATTGTTGTCCTTCACAGAAACGGGGACATTCTTCCTCACCCATGCCCCATTGGCATTTTTCACCCTCCTTGAATTATGGTCAATATTGAATGCCTTATGCTGTGTGGTGAGCATGGTTACTTCTCTAGTGTCCTTCCATTTCACAAAAATCAGCGTGTTGGTCCTGATCCAACGTATGGTCCCCCTCTCCACTGATTCTGTTAGGACAAATGGGCCTAAAAGCTGCTATTTTATTTTTATAAGAGGTCTATGAAAAGAATGGGACTAGTATAAAAATGGTCCAAAAAGAGCTTATACCCACTGCCAAGTAAGGGAAAGTCCATCAGCTGCATGACAGAGTCATAACTAAGGCCGTTCCCAGTGGGTGTGATCGTCTTGACTTCATAGATGAAAAAATGTCCACGTGTAGGCAGAGGTTGAATTGGCTAGCACAAAGAGCTTGTATTTTTCATATATTGCTTCAAGCCAATTCGAGCCTTTGAGGCAAACATGCGCTCATCTATAGATCGATTTTGAGCAGGCTGGTAGTAAGTTTTGCATGCCTCCACCATGTCATTATAAAGGGGATTGACACTTGCAAGACGATCATACCACGCAGTCCCCTTCTTCTGGTCATTTTCCTGATCCATTTTTTGGGTCACTCATGTGAAGAGTACGGTTGATGGCCAAGAATCAGTTTTCACTCATGATGGAGGTGGGGAACTCAAACCGATAGATTGGGGACTTGCTCCAGTTGTTAACTAGTCTTGATACCTTTACCAGTCCTAAATCACCAAGGAAATGTAGTTGAGCATGTCACCCATGGTGACAGGTTTCCAGGACATCTTCCTTCCCTCCTGCTGCTTCTTGTCCCCAATACGTGTCGGTATAACTAATTAGTGTTTCCAGTACAGAGGTGGTAAAGCAGGGCTGAAACAGCTGCAAGGGGGTGTATGTTTCATCACTAACCAACTGTGGGCCTTCAGGTCGTTTGTTCTGGCTCCTCATCATCTTCAAAGGGCTTTATACATAAATGTGATTGATTGAAGGACCGTATGCCACCTGTCCTCAGTTTCATCTCCCTCAGTTGTGCTGCTTCCACTGCCTCTTTCTCTCCCCTTTCTCTGTTGAGGCCTAGATCTCCTCCCTGCCCCCACACCTCCAGATGAACTTGCAGAGAGGGGAGTGGTCCCATGGCCTGCAGTGGGGGTGGTTGAAGAGGAGTGGGGTCTTTGCAGAGTAGTGGATGTAGAACGTCAGACTGGGTGATTGAAACTGCAGTGGGGGTGTTTGAAGCGGAGTGGGGTCTTTGTCAAGTGGTGGATGTAGAGCCATCAGATGGGGTGATTGACACAGCAGTGGGGGGTGAAGACCTTGACCGGTGGGGGCGCTTGCTGGGGAGGGGTGGCTCCCAAACGTATCATATTGTTGTAAGACACAGAATTACAGTTGACAAAATTTACAAAACGACATTACTATAAATTAAAAACACCAAGCCTAAACGTTATCTGTACAGTTACTCACATAGAAGGTGTGAAGCACACACACAATGCAAACAGTAACACTTTGGAGACAAAGGCAGAGGTGAAAACCACAAATCATTTTTTTGATTCGCAAAGATATAGTCACTCGGTGGACATTCGATGTTGCCATTAAGTCACACATCATCAGCTAGCATTGGCAATAGGCTAGATTGGTTCCTACCATCCTAATGATTAATTTCACACACCCGATGTAGCTCAAACACAGACCATATCAAAGATCACCTCATAAGATGTTTGAAGTTTGGAGAAAAATAAACATTTTGACTCTTGTGGCTGGTGATAAATAACGGTAGGTCACAGACAGACAAATAATATATCCTCATGATCTGTGGAGTCAGCTTTCGGTGTTTATCAACGTATCCGTGTTTATTTTGGTCATGCTTTACAACTCTAACCGGAATGTAGGTAGCAACCATCTTGAAATGAGGTCATTGGCTCAGCCTTCCCCTATACATTTGTATGCCCATACATGATAGTAAGTCACACCAAAGATTTGAAGGCACTGATAAATAGCCAAGATACTCAGCTTTCCACAGAGACCCTGCTCCTGCAGTGTGAGAACAGGGCCCTGTTTTAGAAAGTGGGTTTAGTGAAAACTCAGAGTTAGTTGACTCAGAGTTGAAGGAAACTCTGGGTTTTCGGTTTCACAAAGCCAGTTCAGCTTAACTCTGAGTCAGTTACTATGGCAACATACTCTGTGAAGCTAACCTGCTCGCTGGCAGGTTTTCAACTAACCCTAAATTTCTCCTCCTCTCTAGCTGAAGCCTGCAGACTGAAGGAGGTGTCAGACATGGCATGTCCTTTTCTTGAAGAGCCAGTTGATATTGAAGCACAAATACTCCACAGAAATCTGTCAGGAAGAGGGTGATCAGACCCCGCTTGGATGTTTTCTCATTCCCTGATGATTATCTGTTTGAGCTTTTCTGTTTTTCTGCACAATCGATCATTCACCTGAACAGTATTCTCAGCCCTCATATCGTTCATATGGCACATCGTGGACGTAGTCTCAGTTTTGAACAAACTATTTGTGTTGCACTTTGTTTTTTTGCCAACAGGAGTTTTCTATATAGCATTGGTGATGCTGAGCATATTTCCAAGGCAACCGTCTGTCACCACTTTTGTGGTGTTCCCAAGTCACAGACCCACAAGGCTCATCAAAGAAGAATTCCACAGAATTGCAGGTATCAGTCTAAGCAATAATTAATTAATTTAGCATGAAGCTTTGAGACTTGAAGCACTATTCAGTTAATTTGACATATTTTAGGGTTTCCAGGTTTGATTGGCTGCATAGATGGCACTCATATTCCTATCACAGCACCTTCAGTTAATGATGGTGATTATGTGAATAGGAAGTCTTTCCACAGCATTAATGTGCAGGTAGGCCTAAATAGTAGCCTTTAGCATTCCAAATGAAAGATACTTCACAGTACAGCTACTGCAGCTAATTACTTTTGTGCACTATGAAGATCATATGTGATGCAGCCCACGTCATCAGCAACGTGGAAGCTCAGTGGCCTAAGTCTGTGCATGACTCACACATTTTTTGTGAGTGTACACTGAGTGCTAGATTTGTCCATCGTGAGTTTATATATAGCTATATCTTATTATAATTAATATTTTGTTTCCTCCTATTGCAACTGAAACTGTATGGTCATATCATAGGAGAGTTCAATGGTTGCCTGCTCGGTGACAGAGGGTACCCCTGTCAGCCCTATTTGCTGACCCCTTACCCTGATCCTGAGCCCAGCCCGCAGCAACGTTGTAACTTGGCTCACTGCAGGACACGAGCCAGTGGTTCCAGCGCCTTAGTGGGCTCAGGATCACCCCAGAAAGGGCATGTGACATTATTGTGGCATGTGTGATTCTCCACAACAATGCCACAATTAGAGAAGAACAATGTCCTACTCAACCAGTGCACAATCCTGATAAAGATCCAGACCACCCCGCTGACGCATGAGATGGAAGAGCAGTCAGTGACACAATATGCTACCATCATTTCTGATTGACCCATCACCTCCCCAGTGTCAAATAAAGACAATACGCCTTTCTTTATTTCCTGCAAGTACAAATGCAGTACAGTAGTTAATATTTTTTTTATGTTGTTCAAACAAGTAATATCATCCACCTTTAGCTGATGTTCCAGCAGTTGTATTTCTATTTTTATCATCTGCATCTGCAGCCTTATGTGGTCAATTTATACATTATTTTTCAATTAGTTTCTCTTACACCTTATACAGCTGTTTCACGGGGAACTATAGGAACGAAAAATAAATGACATTGAATTTCACAGTGCCAGGTCTACTTAGTTTCATTGTAAGTCATGGGCCAATGCTGAACAACATCTTACTGAGGTTAGTTGTGCTGTGGAGGTGGATGGACCCTCTTCCCCATTGTAATTTCCAGCAATGCTCTGTTAGAGAAAAGGTGCAAGTTTTATTGTTGTACAACACTATCATCAACTGTTAGATGTTAATTTTAAAGTGTAAACCTCAACAGGCATCTCTGTATCTTCCTTCTCTGTGGCAGCTGACAAGGTGTCTTAATCATCCTCCAGTAATGAAAATTAACAATTTTGGTGTTATACTCTAACCCATTATGAAAAATCTGTCGAGTATTTAGAGTACTTACGACTGCATGGAGGTCTGTTGTGGCAGAAGGCTCCACCAGACAGATTATACCATCAGTAACTAGTAGAAGATGAAGATTAGATAGTTAAGTATAACTTTACCCAGAAAAGTGTCCCACCTAATTAGAACAGTATGCAGACCACATCACAATGTTTTTAAATATATAACTCTAAGTCACCTTAAAAATGGATTATGATTCCTGAAGGACAACTAAGAATCTGAAAAAAGTAACAGTAGTCAATTACAAATAATTGTACCGCTACAAGAAAGTCAATGTGCCAAGTTGTGTCTAAGATGGATGGGTGGGCGTCACTGGCAAAAGGATGAATGTACATATGTCATTAATTTGAATAACTAACCTCTTATGTAGGACCTTGTGTCGTGGGCTTCCTTCAGAGATGCCTTCAGCAATTTTGACTGAGGGCCATCTGTTTTGACTGAGGGCTATCTCTTCAGCCTCTGAGTGGACACCCACCTGTTTTTCAGCCCTCTATTGGCTATAATGGAGGTCAAATTTTATTTCCAGTAAGCACAAATTGAGACTTCTATGTATAAAGGCATTTAATGTTACTTTCAAATAGACAATATTGAATACTGGCAGTGTTAGGAAGGCTGAAAAATGTACTTTTTTTGCTTAGAAAATTTCAAATATGTTGAATGTAGCCACTAAATGCAGTTTAGTTAGGTAGGGTAGGCTAAACCACAAATTATACTTTATCTGTTTGAAGTATATTTTTAGATTTTATCTTCAGTTGCTGCCAAGTACGTTTTGTGCCTGTTGGGTTGCACCTTCATAAATATTAAACACACACAAACACACACTATAGAAATGTTGAATAAGTGGAACACTCAAGATAAAACCTTTCTTTTTTTTCAATTAATACGCACTCGGTCAACAATTTTCTGCCACGCCAGCTCACGTTCCTTTGCTGCTGCTGCTACTGTATTGCTTTTTTCCTTAAATATATACTCATATTCTGCATACGCGTTCATTAATATTTCTAACTCCACTGGGGAGAAGTAGGAGGTTCAAGCCTTTTTCTCCTGTTGCCATGATGAATCATGTTATCTGCGTTCCATTGATGAGGGCCTTTTATCTCCTCATGCACGTGCTTTACTCAGGGTTAACTTAACTCCGAGTTGATTGAACTAATTGTTATCACCTGTTCTGAAACCGAAAACCCTGAGTTTCTCAGCTCAGAGTTAGTTAACCCAGAGTTCAGGTTTAAACTCAGTGTGTTAAACCTGCTTTCTGAAACAGGGCCCAGGGCTACCGTTGTCATTCCAGACTAAAAAAATCAAATAGGGTCCCCAAATATGGGAACTTTACATTAAAGAGGTTCTTTGAAAAATAGAACTCAAGTGACCAATTATCTTTTAACAAAGAAACATTTGTATTTGAAATTGCTTGACTGAATGAACACTAATACGTTGTAATTATACTATATATAGAAGTAAAGTAATTATATTGACATTGATTCACTTCTGTTTCCTTTGTGCTTCAAGTGTTGTGGTGGGAACAGGCTGTGTTTTATGAAGAGGACTGCAGAAAGGAAAATGTGGAGAAGTACTTGACACCAAATGGACGTCAGAGGTAGGTGAGCAATCAGAAACAACTAATTACTAATAATTACTAATAAAGAACAATGCTATACAGTGAAGCAGTGGGACAGTCAAACAACAAGGCTTGTATTGGTCTCTTGGTAAACCTTAGATCAGCAGAGAGGTAGTCCAGAGCTAAACAGTTGAATGGAAGGAATGGAGTAATGCTTTAATACTGTAGCTACATCGTTCGAACATTCCATTTCTGGTTAGTGTGTGTTTTCCTACCTACGTGTGTATGCTGAATCTCCATTCCTTCATCATGTACAGTTTTATCTGCAGTCATTTCAGCTGTCCAGTACAAGGATGAGCACCAAAGATGGAGATCTTAATTGTTTTCAGACTGCGGTGAACAAGGTGCATTTTAACCTTAGGGGGAATCACATTATCGGGCTTACCCTGAGTCATGCCATTGCTCTCGCGACACACTTACATTGAAGGGAGGATTCTGTCATATCACTTGGTTGAGATAATACACTTCCCACTCACTGCACAGAGAGTGAGAGAGAGCAAGTGAGAGAGATGAAGTAAAAGGAGCTTCTCCTGACACTTTCGTTAAAGAAATGAAACCAGCCTCAAAGAACGGCTGCCCGCCACTGACCTGCCGGGTTAACTCAAGTCAACTTAGTGAGGGACAGAGTGAAGTGAATGTATCTCTCTCTTTCTGTCTCTCCCTCTATTTCTCTTTCAGTCTGTCTCTTACTCCTCTCTTCTATCTCTCCTCCACTTGTCTAGGTCCTCTCATCCCTATCTTGGCGAGCATGAGTCAGAGATGAATACTCAAAGGTTCAAAGCAAGCGGGATGACTGCAGTGGATCCTCTGTCCAATCGCCAGCCAGTTAGTGGGTCTGTAATGAACGTATTCTCTACTCTTCATCTTCCCTCTCTACTCTCTCCTTGTAATTTGGTGTTCTGCGTAATGCTGTAACTGGGATAAGTTATATACATTCCCCTCATTTAATTTGGCTCTATACTTCAACAATTTGGATTGGATATCAAATGTTTTATGAGGCAACAGTACAGAATGTCACCTTTTATTTGAGGGTATTTTCTTACATATCTGTTTTACCAGTTAGAAATGAAAGCACTTTGTCTAGTCCCCCCATTTTGAAGGTGTCATAAGTATTTGGACAAATTAATTTGCAATTCCACAGCCTCCAGCATTAGAAATGATATCATGATGCTAGATAGCCAATATGTGACAGCAGCTGGCTTTGCTAATGTTTCTAGCTTGCTAGCAAGATATTTGAAGAATTTAATTCACCCTCACTATGCTGTAATGTACGTTAACCCATACTCCTGCCAGTGCCAGCCAGACTGAGCCATGTGTTTAGCTTGCTGTCATTAACTAGCTAGCTAAATGGTTAGCATTAAGCTAGCTAGCTTAAGTTATATATTACTTGCTATGGCATTGACTATTAGCTAACCAAGCAAACCAGGCGACAGGTTTGATATGCTGTAGCTAGCTAGCTAGCTTTCAATACGACTCAGCCAGCTAGCTAGCTATTTTTTTCAACTCTGATTTGCTAGCTAGCATTTGAGGGCTGATTGTTCTCATAAAAGTTTGTGTAGTGCAAAAATGAATGAAGTATCCAGCCATGGTGGTAATTTGTGTCATGTCTCACTACTGCAGTACTTGTCCATGTGCTAGCTAACAGAAACAAGCCCAGATGAGCTAGCTAAACTTGTTAGCATCCAGCAGTGATTCATCTTGGTGGTTGCATAGTAATGGCGTCACCAGCCCGAATCCTAATCAAGCTGGCACCAGTTGTGAAACTGGGCTGCACTGGCCCATGTTTCCTTCAACCCAGCTTGCGTTTGAGAATTCCAATCGAGCAAGCTTGAATTTGGCCCCAATTAAAACCTGTTGAGGTGAGGCGTTCCCCTCAACACCCCCCCCCTTCAGCTGAAAAGGTGGCGCAGGGAATTCAAAAATATTCTTTTGAAATATTTAACTTCCACACATTAACAAGTCCAATACCTCAAATGAAAGATAAACACCTTGTTCATCTACCCATCATGTCAGATTTTTCAAATGTTTTACAGCGAAAACACAACATATATTTGTTAGACCACCACCAAACCAAAGAAAAAACGTTGCCATTTTTTTCCAGCCAAAGATAAAATCACAAAAGCAGGATTAGAAATAAAATCAATCACTAACCTCTTGAAAATCTTCATCAGATGACAGTCATATGACAGTACATTTATGTTTTGTTCGATAATATGCATTTTATATCCACAAATCTCGGTTTACATTGACGCCATGTTCAGAAATTCCTCCAAAATATCCGGAGGAATTATAGAAAGCTACGCCAGATAACAGAAATACTCATCATAAACTTTAACTAAAGATACATGTTCTACATATAATTAAAGATACACTGGCTCTTAATGCAACCGCTGTGTCAGATTTTTTTTAAACGTTACAGAAAAAGCCTAACATTGCAATAATCTGAGACGGCGCTCAGACGTAACAATATTTCTCCGCCATGTTGGAGTCAACAGAAATACAAAATTACAACATAAATATTCCCTTACCTTTGATGATCTTTCATCAGAATGTAGTGTAACATGTAATGTAGTCCTAGTTCCACAATAAATCGTTTTGTTCCATAATGTCCAATACTAGTGTCCAAGTAGCAGCATTTGCTATCACTTTCAGCTCACGTGCCCAAAAACTGACTTCTGGTCCAGGATAACTTGCATGAAAACTTCCAAAATATATATTCCAGATCGAAAAAACTGGTTAAACTAAGTACAGAATCAATCTTCAGGATGTTGTAATCATATATATCCAGTAATGTTCCAACCTGATCATTCGTTTTCATCTGGGGCTGATTGGAACAGCCGTAGCACTCACAGAGAAATGCGCCACAGCAAAATGGCATTCTCTTGCGACACTGACTATTTTCCCTCCCATTAGGTCAAAGTTCACAGAAAATGCTCCATTACACTTTCTACTGAATGATGACATCTAGTGGAAGGCGTAGGAAGTGTTTCCAGATCCATAACTTGTTGGGAAGGGAGGGGGCGATGACGTCAAAGTTGCCCCAACTTTCAGAATTTCAAAACTTGTTTGGAAGATTGCCTGCCCTATGAGTCCTGTTATACTCACAGACATAATTCAAACAGTTTTAGAAACGTCAGAGTGTTTTCTATCCAATAGTAATAATAATTTAGGACAGCAATTTAGGACAGAGTTTGATGCAGTTCACTATGGGCACGCAATTCATCCAAAGTGAAAATACTGCCCCCTATCTCCAACAGGTTTTAAAAGTGCCAGTGGAAACGGGGCTTTATAGCGAGTTACAGTAGTCAAAAGTGTATTATTTGGTCCCATATTCCTAGCACGCAATGAATACATCAAGCTTGTGACTCTACAAACTTGTTGAATGCATTTGCAGTTTGTTTTGGTTGTGTTTCGGGTTATGTTGTGCCCAATAGATTGTGTCATTGGAGTCACTTTTATAAACACTTCTAGTCCTACATTAATGTGGATGCTACCTCTTACTTCTACCCCCTCCTTTTTCGAAAATTCTGTTAAAAATCGCGCAACTTTTCAGCGTCCTGCTACTCATGCCAGGAATATAGTATATGCATATGATTAGTATGTGTGGATAGAAAACACTCTGAAGTTTATAAAACTGGTTAAATCACGGCTGTGACTATAACAGATTGTGTGTTTCATTGAAAAACGCAAGAAAAACTGCTCTCTGAAAGCTAAAAATAATTTCCATGCGTCACTTCCACGAGTTGTTAAAAGAGAACACAATTTAATATCGACCTGCCTGCAATTCATACAAATTCCACACGATGGCGCCATTGTCCTCAATTTCAATTGAATTAATTGTTGGAAAATCCATCTATCTGGCATCCATTTTCCCAGTCTTGACCCGGATGTAGTTGATGAAGACATTATCAGCTATTGTTTTGCAAGTGAAGACCTATTGAAAATACATCGCCCTGTAATCATTTTGATAGATTATAAACGTTTACTAATACCTAAAGTTGGATTACAAAAGGATTTCGAAGTGTTTTGTGAAAGTTTATCGTCGACTTTTTTAATTTAAAAAAATTACGCAGCGTTTAAAAACGATGTTTTTTTCTGAATGACACAGCTTCCATACAAAGCTATTTTGGGTATATATGGACCGATTTAAACGAAAAAAAGACCCAATAGTGATGTTTATGGGGCATATAGGAGTGCCAAGAAAGAAGCTCGTCAAAGGTAATGAATGTTTTATATTTTATTTCTGCGTTTTGGGTAGCGCCGGCTACCGCAAAATCTGTTGTTTACGTGTCGTGCTGGCATTTTGGGGGGTGCATGCTATCAGATAATAGCTTCTCATGCTTTCGCCGAAAAGCATTTTAAAAATCTGACTTGCTGGCTAGGTTCACAACGAGTGTAGCTTTAATTCAATACCCTGCTTGTGAATTTTGATCAAAGATTGAGTTGTAACGAGTACATTTAGCATTTAGCGTAGCGCATTTCCAGGGGCATACTTGAGACGTCTGCGTCTCAAGTATGGTCAAGAAGTTAAGATTAACTTCATATGGCTGCAGGGGCAGTATTGAGTAGCTTGGATGAAAAGGTGCCCATAGTAAACGGCCAGCTCCTCGGTCTCAGTTGGTAATATATGTATATTATTATTAGTATTGGATAGAAAACACTCTAAAGTTTCCAAAACTGTCAAAATATTGTCTGTGAGTATAACATAACTAATATTGCAGGTGAAACCCTGAGGAAAATCAATGCAGGAAGTGGCTTCTATTTTGAAAACTCCATGTTCCATAGCCTCCCATTGCTGGATTTAAAGGGATATGAACCAGATTCCTTTTCCTATCGCTTCCTCAAGGTGTCAACAGTCTTCAGACATAGTTTCAGGCATTTATTTTGAAAAATGAGCCAGAACGATAACATCGCGTCAAGTGGTCACATGAGTTTGCTTGCGCAACAGAATTTGGACAGCCATTGTTTTCCCCTCTCCTACTGTGAAAGGCATTTGAGGTTGATATATTATCGATTATATATTTAAAAAAACAACCTGAGGATTGATTATAAAAAACGTTAGACATGTTTCTGTGGACATAATGGAAACTATTTGGAATTTTCGTCTGTGTTGTCGTGACCGCTCTTTCCTGTGGATTTCTGAACATAACGCGACAAACAAACTGAGGTATTTTGGATCTAAAAATAATCTTTATGGAACAAACTGAACATTTGTCGTGTAACTGGGAGTCTCGTGAGTTAAATATCCGAAGATCATCAAAGGTAAACGATTAATTTGATTGCTTTTCTGATTTTCGTGACAGGAGTGAGGGGGAAACTCGCTAAATGGGTGACAACCACAATTAGTGAAATGTGAAACGCAAAATAAGAAATGTTGTTACCAGCCTGACATCAGCATTTGGTTGGGTCTTTGTGCCAAACAAGGACCTATGCATTGATGAGTCCCTGATTTAATGGAAAGGTAGGCTGGCATTCCATCAATATATTCCCTCCAAAAGGCACAGGTTCTGGGGTCAAGTTCTTTGTAATGTGCGACGTGAAGACAGGATTTGTTCAGGACATTATAGTTTACACAGGGTCCCCCACTGACTTCCAACATTATGAGGGGTTTGGTGTCTGGGTCCATTGTGATGACCATGCTGGCTTCTCATCTCAGCAAGGGTCACACTTTGTATGTGGACAATTGTTACAGCAGCCCCACATTCTTCCTGCATATGCTCTCCAACAGCACAGGGGCCTGTGACACAGTCAGGTCAAACAGGAATGGGATGCCGGCAATAGGATGCAGGAGGTTTCAGAGAGGGAGGTGGAGTTCAAGGAGAACTTACAGTTCACATACAAATTACATACGGAAACTATAATAATGTAATAAGGGATTTAATTTGATAGAAACGCAGCCTGGATTTGAATCAGGGTGTCTGTAGTAATGCCTCTAGCCCTGAGATGCTGTGCCTTAGACAGATGCGCCACTTGGGAGTCATAAGATCAGGGTAGCTTCAAAATACAACACAAGCTAATACTTCTTTGATGCAATTAGCGTCAAAGAGCTAATAGAATAATGTAGTTAGCTACATAAGCGCGATTAAATATAACACCATAAAAGTTATGAAATGAGTAACGTTACCTCACGTGTCCGGGGTTATAAGGAATATACACAAACATATTTTGCTCCATACATACAGTGAGCTGCAGTAGAAACGACATAACACGACATACAAAAACTATTATAATTTAATAAGGCACTTTGATAGCAAAGCACACATTTCCAAAGTTAGTATTGGTAATGAAAACAACAATGACTGTGATGCAGGCAACAGACGGAAAATGTGAACACGTGTGTGCAGATCCTGTTCTGACAGGAGATGCACAAATGTCTGCAGACTTCAACTGCACAAACAATTGGGAAGTGCTTGGGAAATTTTGTTTGGGTCAGAAATGTCTAAAAAAGTAATGTAAAAAGGGCACATTTTACGTGAATGAATGAGGTGGCGGAACACACCTCAATTCAAACTGTTCTTAGCAAATAGCAAATTGTTAGAAAATCATTTAAAATTGAAAACAGCCTTCAAATAAAAACAGGCTGCGTGCCTTGGTTTGAGGGCAGCGCGGATTAAATGTACTGTTGCGTAACAATAACATTCTGGAATGGAGAGAACATTCTAACATCATGTGCATAAAAAAAACACGCTAGGGCAACCGCTAGAGATATTTGGAATTCACGTATGAGAAGGTTAAATGTCTAACTCACTTCGACCACTGAGAAGGAGAGCCCACAGTCCTTGGTAGCGGGTCGCTTCGGTGGCACTGTGTTATCCTCGAAGCGGGCAAAGAACGTGTTAAGCTTGTCCTGAAGCAAGACGTCGGTGTCCGCGATGTGGCTGGTTTTCCTTTTGTAGTCCGTGATTGTCTGTAGACCCTGCCACAAACGTCTCATGTCTGAGCCGTTGAATTGCGACTTCACTTTGTCTCTATACTGACGTTTTGCCTGCTTGATTGCCTTGTGGAGGGAATGACTACTCTGTTTGTATTCTTCCATATTCACAGTCACCTAGCCATGTTTAAATGCGGTGGTTCACACTTTCAGTTTTTAGCGAATGCTGCCATCTATCCAGAATTTCTGGTTAGGGTAGGTCTTAATAGTCCTATACGCTTCCGGATAAACTTAGTTATCGTTTCAGTGAATTCATCAATATTATTCTCAAAAGCTAACTGGAACATATCCCAGTCCATATGACCAAAACAATCTTGAAGCATGAATTCCAATTGGTCAGACCAGCGTTGAATACTTCCTGTTTGAGTTTCTGCCTATAGGAATTGAGGAGCAAAATGGAGTCATGGTCAGATTTTCCAAAAGGAGGGCGGGGGGGGGGGCTTGTATGCATCCTGGAAGTAGGCTCCCATCACCCATCATGCCACAGCGGGCTCGTCGGGCTCCCATCCCACGGTCATACCTCAGCCAGCCCATCAGGCTCCCACACCTCAGCCAGCACGTCAGGCTCTCACGCCTCAGTGGGATCGTCTGCTACTCAGGCCCAGAAGATACGATATGCATATACTTAGTAGATTTGGATAGCAAACACTCTACAGTTTCCAAAACTGTTACAATAATGTCTATGAGTATAACAGAACTGATATGGCAGGCGAAAACCAGAGGAAAATCCAACCAGGAAGTACTATTATTTTAAAGGGCTGTTTTTCCATTGAAAGCCTATCCACCATACAAAGACTTAGGATCCAGTTCACGGTCTCTATGGCTTCCTCTACATGTGGCTAGTCTTTAGGCATTGTTTCAGGCTTTTACTCTGAAAAATGAGGGAGATACAGCACTTTCAATTAGTGGCCAGTGGAAATTTCCATTCATCAGCCATGCGCCTGATTGGGCACGCGCCTTTCTTGTTTCTCCTTTCCTATTGACGAAGCTTTTGAAATATTATTTATGACAAAAACAACTGGAGGATTGATTTTAAACATCGTTTGGCATGTTTCTACTAACTTTTATTGTACTTTTTTAAAAACTTTTCGTCTGGACTTAGTGCACGTTAAAAGATAAACTTCTTGTAAATCCAACCAGTGTCCGATTTCAAAACGGCTTTACTGCGAAAGCACACCACGCGATTATGTTAAGTCAGCACCTAGTCACAGAAAACCATACAGCCATTTTTCCAGCCAAAGAGAGGAGTCACAAAAAGCAGAAATAGAGATAAAATGAATCACTAACCTTTGATGATCTTCATTAGATGGCACTCATAGGACTTCATGTTACACAATACATGTATGTTTGGTTCGAAAAAGTTCATATTTATATCCAAAAATCTCAGTTTACATTGGCGCGTTATGGTCAGAAATGCATTGTCTCAAACAAACATCTGGTGAAAGTGCAGAGAGCCACATCAAATTGCAGAAATAATAAACATGGATAAACGATAGAAGTGTTAAACATACAAATATAGATAAACTTCTCCTTAATGCAACCGCTGTGTCAGATTTCAAAGAGGCTTTACGGAGAAAGCACACTTTGCGATTATGTTAGGTCTGCGCCTAGCCACGGAAACCCATACAGCCATTTCCAGCCAAGGAGAGTCACAAAAGTCAGAAATAGCATTGCAATTAATCACTTACCTTAAATGATCTTCATCTGGTGGCACTTCCAGGTCTCCATGTTAGACAATAAATGTTTGTTTTGTTCGATAATGTCCCTCTTTATGACCAAATACCTCCTTTTGGTTCGAGCGTTTTGTCCAGTAATCCGAATGCTTTAACCTCTTTATCCTACCCCCTCCTTTTTCGAACATTCTGTTAAAAATCGCGCAACT
The DNA here is from genome assembly GCF_045791955.1 of Oncorhynchus clarkii lewisi. NCBI lineage: Eukaryota > Metazoa > Chordata > Actinopteri > Salmoniformes > Salmonidae > Oncorhynchus > Oncorhynchus clarkii. The sequence goes on along the minus strand of NC_092175.1, from coordinate 15,225,195 downwards.
TTTCAGCGTCCTGCTACTCATGCCAGGAATATAGTATATGCATATGATTAGTATGTGTGGATAGAAAACACTCTGAAGTTTCTAAAACTGGTTAAATCACGGCTGTGACTATAACAGAGCGTGTGTTTCATCGAAAAGCGCAAGAAAAACTGGTCACTGAAATCTGAAAAAAGTATCCATGCGCCCCTTTCATGGATTATTTAAAGGAAACCAAATTTAATATGGAGACGGATGCAATTCCTACATCTTCCACACGATGTCGCCAAAAACGTTTTCATTGACAAAAATCCTTTGAGACATTACCAATAGATCCGTGATTCCATCCAGCCTACCTCAATCTTGTTTTCTTTTGTAGCTGCTATTGAATACAGATCGCCCAGTGATCAATTTGATCGCTTATTAACGTTTACAAATACCTAAAGTTGGGTTATAAAAGTAGGTTGAAGTGTTTTGTCAAAGAATATAGGCAACTTATATAATTTTTAAACATGACGTTGCGTGTTGGAAGAGAGCTTTTTTCGTGATGCAGACAGGCTATACAAATGGATATTTTGGGCATTCATGGACGGATTTAATCGGGAAAAAGACCAATTTGTGATGTTTATGGGACATATAGGAGTGCCAACAAAGAATATCATCAAAGGTAATGAATGTTTTATATTTTATTTCTGCGTTTTTGTGTAGCGCCGGCTACGCTAATTATTTTGTTTACGTCGCCTTCAGGCATTTTGGGGTGTTGCATGCTATCAGATAATAGCTTCTCATGCTTTCGCCGAAAAGCATTTTAAAAATCTGACTTGTTGGCTAGATTCACAACGAGTGTAGTTTTAATTCAATACCCTACATGTATGTTTTAATGAACGTTTGAGTTTTAACGAGTACATTTAGCATTTAGCATAGCGCATTTGCAGGTGCCTACTTGAGACGTCTGCGTCTCAAGTAGGAGCAAGAAGTTAAAATAATACTTGTATGCTTGAGGAATTTTCATTATGGGATTTCTGTTGTTTTGAATTTGGCGCCCTGCAATTTCACTGGCTGTTGTTGAGGTGGGACGCTAGAGGTTAATTAAATGTTCATTCCTTGTACTTGCTTCTCATCTCCAAGTGTCTATCATTACACTTTGTTGGCGGCATTAGGGCTCTTCTCTATGCAGCTATTGCAAGAGTGCATTTTCATTGGCTGTCCACTGGTTTCAAAAACAGTGATTTGATAGGCAGCCATCCACAAAAAATACAATCTGTAAGGGGCAAATAGCCAAATGAGAGAGCAGCAATGTGATTCACATAAATGCACTATGTAGATATCAATAATAAGTGACAGCCATATCGCCGTAGACTACACAACTGATGTTATCCTTACATCCAAGTGTTTATTCAAGTAAGATAATCTTTGGATGCCGACAGCAGTTTTACCATTGGAAGACATAGCTTGGACTTTAGCCCACAAAAGCCTATTCCTGCTCTTTTTCATGGATCCATCAAACACATTTGGTGTGTCATCATAGTTGTCTCTGACTTCTGGTCAGACTCGCTCAGGTGGAACAAACTTGAACAAAATCATCTTGTTTTTCAAAAGCATCTGTAATCTGATTACAAAATGTTTGCTGGTAACATAACGGAGGACAGTTACCGTTATTTTGTAATCCCTTACATGTAATGGATACAACACATGTCCTTGTACAGGGAAATTATCTCACTCACCTCGAACAAAATTGCATACAATAGGCATACACGCACGCAAGAATACACAAACATAAAGTATGCAGACACAAGCACATACACACACAATTCCCTATACACATGCACCATCATCATATCAAATTTTATTAGTCACACACACATATTTAGCAGATGTTATTACGGGTGTAGCAAAATGCTACACCCGCAGTAACATCTGTTTACTCCTATTCACACATGCCTATTGTGCATATTCCGGATCTGCAGAAAGGCAATGGCCCTCTATCAATCTACTCCACAATAGCATGGAGCAGAATCTGTCATGCTGTGTCTAAACAGACTTTGGATTCCTCCCCATAATACAATGAACGTTGCCATGAATCAGAGAGAGCTTTGTAAAATTATAATGTTGTCTTTATGCACGGGCGACAAAGAAAACCAAAACAGATTCATTGCTCTTAGAACAATACACATTAAGAACTATATAAACCCTGAGGGATCGGCTATCATTTCGGTACATTTGACTTTTTTTCTTCTCTCTTCACCACAACTAAGTGTCTTTGGCATTCAGCATGCAGCACAATGAACCAATGCACCAATAGACATTGGGAAATGATGAATGTGCGATGATGGGTTTTGGAAGGACAATTAGTTTGAGACATTTGTGCATGCTCTGTGTGAGTGCGTGATCGTTCGGTGGATAGATATTAAAAATACTATACAAGCTAGCAAACGGCATCATCTATCTGGTTCCCAGGATGGATGGCCTTGCGGTGTGATGACGGTGATGTTGACAGCATTAAAAAAACTTTTTTAAGGTGAATCGCTTCCTCAACATTTCTCTGATGGGATGAAAGGCAGCTATAAGCAGTGCTAAATTACCCCGGTAAAATAAAATAAAAAGTCAGAAAAAAACAGGTGTTGGCTAACACTCGGGGAGGAGAATAGGACCTTGTAGGGTTTTCACTGACTGCGTGACTGAACATGACATCGACATACAGCTGGTTGCGGCATGATTAGGCCTGGCCACTTCTCATTAAGCATCACAGAGTAGGAGTGCTGATATAATCTTATTCATTGTGATCTAAACGACAAACAGATCCTAAACTAGCACTACCATTGCACCAGGGCCCAGTGAAGCCTTTACCGACGGGTCAGAGTGTTTTTCTATGCCAAATGTCATGAGTCAGACTTTACATCTTGACATCCTCAATGGGGGACACAGTTGTCTGTCTGAATTCTGAGATGCAAACATGTATGTTGTACAGTGAATGGCTAAACATAAAATCATACTTTAAAAAATGCATTCTGCAATCACTTGCCAAGTTCTTTACGTTGAAGTTCAGACAATACACAACAACATGTACACTATCGTTCAAAAGTTTGGGGTCACGAAGAAATGTCCTTGTTTTTGAAAGAAAAGCACATTTTTTTTGTCCATTAAAATAACATTAAAATTGATCAGAAGTACAGTATAGACATAGTTAATGTTGTAAATGACTATTGTATCTCGAAACAATATCTACGTAGGCGTACAGAGGCCCATTATCAGCAACCATCACTCCTGTGTTCCAAGAGCACGTTGTGTTAGCTATTCCAAGTTTATCCTTTTAAAAGGCTAATTGATCAATCGAAAACCCTTTTGCAATTATGTTAGCACAGCTGAAAACTGTTGTCCTGGTTAAAGAAGCAATAAAACTGGGCTTCTTTAGACTAGTTGAATATTTTCTAATGATCAATTAGCCTTTTAAAATGTTGAACTTGGATTAGCTAACACAATGTGTCATTGGAACACAGAATGGTGGTTGCTGGTAATGGGCCTCTGTAGATATTCTTATAAAAATCTGCCGTTTCCAGCTACAATAGTCATTTGCAACATTAACAACATCAACACTGTGCTTCTGATCAATTTTATGTTATTTTAATGGACAAAAAAAATGGCTTTTCTTTCAAAAACAAGGACATTTCTAAGTGACCCCAAATCTTTGAATGGTAGTGTAAATGAATGCTACATTAAGAGGTTTGTTCCTAGAATGCTACGGTTATGCTTGTGTTCTGGCCTTTTGTACTGTATGCAGCAATCAGCTTCTCTGAAGAACAGGTCTCGCAGTTTCTCCATTCTGGGTTTGTTCAATCAGAACAGGAGAGTGGGGCAAAAAAGGAATTCAGAGAAAGAGGATGGAATTCTAAGAAACAACATTCTTATAATTGCAATCAAGTTCTTGGGTTTGGCAGAAACACATGACATTGAGTCAAATGATGCCAAGTGTCTATTGGGATATTCAAGTTCAAAATCACCTGTGATTTGTCCAGAATCTAGAGCTCTCTGTTGTTAACTTGAACATCTCTGGCAGTTTCTCTTTCACTTACAGTGCATTCGGAAGTTCAGACCACTTCACTTTTTCCAAATGTTGTTACGTTTCAGCCTTATTTAAAATTGATTCAATCGTTTTTTTCCCCTTATTATTCACAATACCCCATAAGGACAAAGCAAAAACAGGTTTGTAGAAATGTTTTCACATTTATATACAGTATATAAAAAAACTGAAATATGACATTTACTTAAGTATTCATACCCTTTACTGAGAACTTTGTTGAAGCACCTTTGGCAGCAATTACAGCCTTGAGTCTTCTTGGTTATTATGCTATAAGCTTGACACAGCTGTATTTGGGGAGTTTCTCCCATTCTTCTCTGCAGATCCTCTCAAGCTCTGCAGGTTGGAGGGGCGAGTCGCTGCAAAGCTATTTTCAGGTCTCTACAGAGATATTCGATTGGGTTCAAGTCGGGGCTCTGGCTGGGCCACTCATGGTCTGAGAGTCCTTTAGGAGCCTTTTGGCTAAACTCCAAGTGGGCTGTCATGTGCCTTTTCCTGAGGAGTGGCTTCCATCTGGCCACTCTACCATAAAGGCCTGATTGGTGGAGTGCTGCAAAGCTGGTCGTCTTTCTGGAAGGTTCTCCCATCTCCACAGAGGAACTCTGGAGCTCTGTCAGAGTGACCATCGGGTACTTGGCCACCTCCCCCGATTTTTCAGTTTGGCCAGGTGACCAGCTCTAGGAAGAGTCTTGGTGGTTCCAAACGTCTTCTATTTAAGAATGATTTAGTCCACTGTGTTCTTGGGGACCTTCAATGCTGAGGAAAAAATTTGGTACCTTTCCCCAGATCTGTGCCTCGACACAATCCTGTCTCGGCCTTCTACTGACAATTCCTTCGACCTCATGGCTTGGTTTTTGCTCTGACATGCACTGTCAACGGACAGGTGTGTGTCTTTCCAAATCATGTCCAATCAACTGAATTTACCACAGATGGACTCCAAGTTTTAGAAACATCTCAAGGATGATCAATTGAAACAGGATGCACTTGAGCTCAATTTTGAGTGTCATAGCAAAGGGACTGAATACTTCTCTAAATAAGTTATTTTAATTTTATTTGTAATAAATTAGCAACATTTCTGAACCTGTTTTAGCTTTGTCATTATGTGGAATTGTGTGTAGATTGATGATAATTTATTTTAAATCAATTTTAGAATAAGGCTGTAGCGTAACAAAATTTGGAAAAAGTGAGGCATCTGAATACTTTATGAATGCCCTGTACGTCTCACACATGCAAACACACACGGGCGCACACACACACACGCACACACACGCACGTTCAAAATCTTCTGTATCCACGGACAGTCTGATTGTTAAGGACAATCCAGAGACAATTATAACGTTCAAACGTTTGATATCACAACATGCATTATTAAATGGTAGCTCGTTAGGGTAGTTCTATTGAGACTCCTGCTTGGTGCAGAAATGAGGGCGCTTTAGAGAAGTCTGTGAGAAGAGGCACGAGTCAAGTGATATGACTTACATCATTAAGTCCCCGAGTAAATCGCATTCAATAAAGCACAACAAACTTTTACACCTCCGTTTGACAACACACAGCTCTGCATGCCTCAGAATCAATTTCTTTCACATAAAACTTTCAGAACACAGCCTCATAAAAGAGATACTTGACACAATGAAGAAAAAATTATCTTCTAAACTACTGTAATACAATCACAATCCTCTGCCGCATCAGAAAACAGCCTATTTTCTTCTTCTCGATCTCTCCCCAAGCCTTGTTGTTGTCTTTTCTTGACTGCCCTTTTCTTTGTGACCTTTAGTGCAGGCACCCCGTGGTGTTAGTTTCCTGGGTTTTGACTGGGATTGTGTGTGACTTGAATGTGATGTCTCTTGATATTTCTTTCCACAGGTTATGAGAAAGCAGGCTGGATAACAGACAGTTGGAATCCTTAGAGTGGATGGGGGCTTGACCTTCCTCTTGCCCTCCTTGCTCCCCTCAGCCAAACAGATGCATGCTGTGCACCAAGGTTATTATAGTGAACTAAAACTACAACTAAAACTAAAATCTTGATAAACTGAAATAAAATAATTAACAAACCATTTAAAAAAAAAAACTATATTGAAACTAGTATCTTTGACTCCAAAAAACTAAGTCAAATAAAAACATAATGAGTTATGTTCTGTGAGTTTTTCTTCTAAACTTTGGCTAAAACTCTATTGGGGTTTTCAAGCTTTTTGAGGGTTGTCAAGCTACTGAATCTGTCAGGTAAATGTGGCCAGGAGAAGGCGATGTTTCAAATAGGCTATTGCTAGCTAACGCAAACAAATATCTAGGTAGCTAACTTAATTCATCTTTTTTTTTACTAAAGGTGAAACATATTGGATTAGTGTAAAGATGGGCGAGAGAGAGTTTCCTTTTGTAATGGAGTTAAGAAGGTACTGCATGCTCACTCCACAGCTAGCTTGAAATGTCGTAGATGGAGCTATCGAATTAGATATCTTTCAATAGGCCAAACAGTTGGTATGTTGTGAAGTAGGGACGTCATGTGTGTTTGCAAGCAGAGGATCACTGTTTCGAGCCCGGTATGGGGACATGGACAGGTGAGGAAGCTTGATCTTTGCCTCAATCCTGACTAGTCTCCCAGTCCCTGCTGCTGAAAAACATCCCCACAAAATGATGCTGCCACCACCATGAATCACCGTAGGGATGGTGCCAGGTTTCCTCCAGACGTGACACTTGGCATTTAGGAGTTCAATCTTAGTTTCATCAGACCAGAGAATCTTGTTTCTCATGGTCTGAGAGTCCTTTAGGTGCCTTTTGGCAAACTCAAAGCAGGCTGTCATGTGCCTTTTGCTGAGGAGTGGCTTCCATCTGGCCACGCTACAATAGAGGCCTGATTGGTGGAGTGCTACAGATATGGTTGTCCTTCTGGAAGGTTCTCCCATCTCCACAGAGGAACTCTAGAGCTCCAGTCAGCGTGACCATCAGGTTCTTGGTCACCTCCCTGACCAAGGCCCTTCTCCCCCGATTGCTCGGATTGGCCGGGCAGTCAGCTCTAGGAAGAGTCTTTCTTGGTTCCAAACTTCTTCCATTTAAGAATGATGAAGGCCACTGTGTTCTTGGGGACCTTCAATGCTGCAGACATTTTTTGGTATCCTTCCCCAGATCAGTGAATTGACACAATCCTGTCTCGGAGCTCTACAGATAATTCCTTCAACCACATGGTTTGGTTTTTGTTCTGACATGCACTGTCAAACGTAGGACCTTATATAGACAGGTGTGTGCCTTTCCAAATCATGTCCAATCAATTGAATTTACCACAGGTGGACTCCAAGTTGTAGAAACCTCTCAAGAATAATCAATGGAAACAGGATGCACCTGAGCTCAATTATAATTCTCATAGCAAAGGGTCTGAATACTTATGTAAATAAGGTATTTCTGTTTTTAGTTTTTAATACATTTGCAAAAATGTCTAAAAACCTGTTTTCGACTTTGTCATTGTGGGGTATTGTGTGCAGATTGCTGAGTATTTTTTTTTATTTTTTATAATCCATTTTAGAATATGGCTATAACGTAACAAAATGTAGAAAAAGTCAAGGGGTCTGAATACTTTCTGAATGCACTGTACACCACAGAAGACTGAAAAACAGAAACACACATGCACACACACACACACACACACACGCACACAGAGAAAGAGACATTCATACGCACGCACGCACACACACACACATACAGTATATGAGAGGCTGCTGAGAGGAGGACGGCTCGTAATAGTGGGTGGAACGGAGCAAATGGAATGACATCAAACACATGGAAACAATGTGTTTGATGTGCTTGCTACCATTTCACTTATTCTGCTCCTGCCATTACCACGAGGCCGTCTTCCCCAATGAAGTTGCCACCAATCTCCTGTGAAACACACACTATTTATTTCTCTCTCTCACACACAAACAAACACACACTAGCACACAGCAGGCATTTCAGATGTATTAATTTGCCTTTGCCACAACACCGAATGATATGACGAAGGTTATCCAAGTCAGGCCTGCTGGCTTTGCCGTGATATTCACAATGCGAGTCACACTTGAAGACGAGTTGTGCGGTTGTAGTGTAACCTGTAGGGCATGTGACAGTGACGAACATAGGACAAGACAAGTACCTCCAGACAAAGTCTTTAGGTGTCATTGACAGAGACAGAAAGAGTGTAAAGACACTGTCCTCTCCTTATATAAGATCACATGTACATCACTGTGTGTGTGCCCCCAGCCCCAGTGCTCTTCCACTACTCTAATTTTCCACTGTTTGATGTGTGTATTCAGCAGACATCAAATTAATCTAGCCCCTCATGAATTTCAATTCTGACTTCCCACTTGAAACTAAATTGGGCCCGTTCAAGAAGTCTAACGATAATAGACACTAAATTGGCTTGCTCAATCAAAAAGACTATTGTCTTTGACCCTCTATTCAGTTCCACATTTAAAGCACACTCTTGAAGAGTTGAAGGGGCGAGAGAGAGAGAGACAGAGAGAGAAAAGAGGTAACTGACTTAATGTGATGTGGACCAATTGACGGTGCGGCTGTTGAAAAAGGGAAAACATTTAAGAGAATGGGTGAAATTAACAGTAATTAATGTTAAAAATGAAAGTCCAGAAATAAAAGACCATGGCAGGCCTTATTCTCATGAATCTTGACATAGAGGCAGCTCTGCAGATTGGTAACTAACTAGCACAGCCACAAAGTAATTAATTAAGACCAAAAAGTGTATTTGATGTTTTATAGCCAATTTTGACTTTGCAGCTGGTCCATCTAGCGGAAATCACTCATTTTTGTCTCCATGACAAGATTCATGACAAGAAACCTCAACCTGCAAGACTCTAGGAATATGAATGCATTTTCTCTTTTTTCCCCTCATGGAGGTTCTTTGTCTAATTCAATCAATACGCCAGAGGCACACAATGCACACAATGCACACAATGCAAAGTGGTTCAGACAGAAATTGCAGCAAGCTTCACCTGCAGTCAAATCAAGAGAAAAGGGTAGAGAATGTCGGAATGCTCCCATCGCTGTGAAACGTCTTGATAACACTTCATTTTAAGGGGTTCTTATTATAGTGTAATTACACTGTAACAATAATTGTTAATTGTAATAACTCATAGTTACACTGAAATAACACTCAAATGGTGGTAATTGCAGTCTGTAATTACAGAGGTGTAACAATAAATGCTTGTTACTATGCTTCTTACAAATGGGCATGTATCCACTAAATTCACCAATTTAGTGTTTAGTTTCTTCTCAGCTGCATCTGATTCAGTAATAACTGTCAAAAGGTTGTTATCTCTCGAGGACAGATGTGATGGGTGTCCAAGATTACAAAGGTTCAAAATCCCCACTCAATGTTGTTGATAGCACTTGTCCCCAAAAAGTGTACCATCGGGGTTAACTTGACTGATTTCACAAAAATCAGATCAGATTTAGGTCAACCTCACTGACAGGGATCTACCATACAGGTGTCATCTCAGACTAGAATTGTGTGTGTATATGTTACCAATGATGATAAACTCAACCTTCTTGCCATCCAAGTGAGAGGATAAACCCACAAGTACACTATGGAGTACATGTAATATCAATGTAATTACGGGGTGTTACACTAGCTAGATAAAATGATGTGTATTTTGAGGGGTACTTACTTGTAAATAACCTGTACTTATATATCCATCCTGACAACAGTTATAAAATCATTTAAACACCACAAAAACCACAAACACACACACACACACACACAATGAGAAATTGAGATTGTGTGCTACTGATTGAACTCGGCCAGCAGTTCCTGAAGAGGAAGATCACCATGGTTAGCACAGTTAGAAAGAACAAGCCTGACTTCCCCCTGCACTCCTCACAACAAGGAGGAGAGAGGCCTTCTCATCAAAGTAAGTTTGCCTTTACCGCCACCACCACTCTAGTTTCTTACCTCCCAAAGAGGAACAAGAATGTGGTCCTCCTGAGCACACTGCACAAAACAGCTGAGATCAATGATTGTGAGGACAGGAAGCCAGTCATCATTCTGGACTGTATCCACAACAAAGGAGGCGTGGACAACCTGGAGAACTTACAGCTGCAGGAGGATGACTGCCCATTGGCCCCTGGTCATCTTCCATTACATCATTGATGTGTCCTCATACAATGCCTTTGTGATATGGAACAAGAGCATCCCTACCTGATAAGCGGAACAAGAGGAGGGTGATCCCAGAGCAGATGGGAAAGGCACTTGTAACGCCACACATTCAAAGAAGGGAGAGATACATCTGCAATGTCCGTGCACACACACATGCATACTGTCCTACATGTGCTAATTGGAGTTGATTGATTTATGTTCTTCATGTTTTGTATCTATTATCTTATTTTATTCTTATTTATTGTTGTTGTTTATACACCTTGTGGGTGGGGGCAATGGTTAAAGAAATGGGAGAAGACTAGTATTATGTAGAATTCCTCATTGCACAGTATATAAGAATATATCACTATGGTGTCAGAAAAAGTTCAAGACTGTTGTAGTTTCCCCATCAATAAAATGCATTCAAAACTACTTTATGCATATTTCTGCTACTTTCTAAGGCTAAGACGTGCATAAAAAAAATCATGTTTACACCTATGCAGTACCTTTAGCAATAATAATAAAAAACCTCTACTTTAGTAAAGAAAACAATTATGACAGGTGTGTTGTAATAAAAACCAGTGGTGTCCACTAATTAAATGCAATCATTCTGCATTGTGAAGAGGGAAAACCCAGACAAACGTTTGTGATGAATGACAGGTTGTTTCTTCATGCAAAACATATTTGGGGTTTAAAATCCAATTAAGATGCTTAATTTTAGAGGTTTAGTGAAGACGAGTCATTTTTTGCCCTAAGGACAAGTGGAGTATAGAGAATGTTAAGACTACACAAGCTTAATCAGCACAACAGGTTTCAGCTGTGCTAACATAATTGCAAAAGGGTTTTCTAATGACCAATTAGCCTTTTAAAATGATAAACTTGGAATAGCTAACACAACGTGCCATTGGAACACAGGAGTGATGGATGCTGATAATGGGCCTCTGTACGCCTATGTAGACATTCCATAAAAAATCTGCCGTTTCCAGCTACAATAGTCATTTACAACATTAACAAATACTACACTGTATTTCTGATCAATTTGATGTTATTTTAAAGGACAAAAAATAGCTTTCAAAAACACGGGCATTTCTAAGTGACCCCAAACTTTTGAACGGTAGGGTGTGTATATACACTGCTCAAAAAAATAAAGGGAACACTAAAATAACATCCTAGATCTGAATGAATTAAATATTCTTATTAAATACTTTTTTCTTTACATAGTTGAATGTGCTGACAACAAAATGACGCAAAAATTATAAATGGAAATCAAATTTATCAACCCATGGAGGTCTGGATTTGGAGTCACACTCAAAATTAAAGTGGAAAACAACACTACAGGCTGATCCAACTTTAATGTAATGTCCTTAAAACAAGTCAAAATGAGGCTCAGTAGTGTGTGTGGCATCCACGTGCCTGTATGACCTCCCTACAACGCCTGGGCATGCTCCTGATGAGGTGGCGGATGGTCTCCTGAGGGATCTCCTCCCAAACCTGGACAAAAGCATCTGCCAACTCCTGGACAGTCTGTGGTGCACCGTGGCGTTGGTGGATGGAGCGAGACATGATGTCCCAGATGTGCTCAATTGGATTCAGGTCTTGGGAACGGGCGGGCCAGTCCATAGCATCAATGCCTTCCTCTTGCAGGAACTGCTGACACACTCCAGCCACATGAGGTCTAGCATTGTCTTGCATTAGGAGAAACCCAGGGCCAACCGCACCAGCACATGGTCTCACAAGGGGTCTGAGGATCTCATCTCGGTACCTAATGGCATTCAGGCTACCTCTGACGAGTACATGGAGGGCTGTGCGGCCCCCCAAAGAAATGCCACCCCACACCATGACTGACCCACCGCCAAACCGGTCATGCTGGAGGATGTTGCAGGCAGCAGAACGTTCTCCACGGCGTCTCCAGACTCTGTCACCTCTGTCACATGTGCTCAGTGTGAACCTGCTTTCATCTGTGAAGAGCACAGGGCGCCAGTGGCGAATTTGCCAATCTTGGTGTTCTCTGGCAAATGCCAAACGTCCTGCACGATGTTGGGCTGTAAGCACAACCCCCACCTGTGGAAGTTGGGCCCTCATACCACCCTCATGGAGTCTGTTTCTGAACGTTTGAGCAGACACATGCACATTTGTGGCCTGCTGGAGGTCATTTTGCAGGGCTCTGGCAGTGCTCCTCCTGCTCCTCCTTGCACAAAGGCGGAGGTAGCGGTCCTGCTGCTGGGTTGTTGCCCTCCTACGGCTTCCTCCACGTCTCCTGATGTACTGGTCTGTCTCCTGGTAGCACCTCCATGCTCTGGACACTACGCTGACAGACACAGCAAACCTTCTTGCCACAGCTCACATTGATGTGCCATCCTGGATGAGCTGCACTACCTGAGCCACTTGTGTGGGTTGTAGACTCCGTCTCATGCTACCACTAGAGTGAAAGCACCGCCAGCATTCAAAAGTGACCAAAACATCAGCCAGGAAGCATAGGAACTGAGAAGTGGTCTGTGGTCACCACCTGCAGAACCACTCCTTTACTGGGGGTGTCTTGCTAATTGCCTATAATTTCTACCTGTTGTCTATTCCATTTGCACAACAGCATGTGAAATGTATTGTCAATCAGTGTTGCTTCCTAAAACAGCATGTGAAATGTATTGTCAATCAGTGTTGCTTCCTAAGTGGACAGTTTGATTTCACAGAAGTGTGATTGACTTGGAGTTACATTGTGTTGTTTAAGTGTTCCCTTTATTTTTTTGAGCAGTGTGTATGTATGTGTGTATATATATATATATATATATTTTCACCTTTATTTAACCAGGTAGGCCAGTTGAGAACAAGTACTCATTTGCAACTATGACTTGGCCAAGATAAAGAAAAGCAGTGCGACAAAAACAACAATACAGAGTTACACATAAACAAACGTACAGTCAATAACACAAAAAAAAGAAAAATTGAAAAATCTGTACAGTGTGTGCAAATGTAGAAAAGTAGGGAGGTAGGCAATAATTAGGCCCTAGAGGCTAAAATAATTACAATTTAGCATTAATACTGGAGTGATAGATGTGCAGATGATGAATGTGCAAGTATAGATACTGGGGTGCAAAAGAGCAAGAGGGTAAGTCATAATATGGGGATGAGGTAGTCGGGTGTGCTATTTACAGATTGGCAGTGTACTGGTAAGCTGATCTGACAGCTAATTCTTAAAGTTAGGGAGGGAGATATAAGAATCCAGCTTTAGAGATTTTTGTAATTTTATCCAGTCATTGGCAGCAGAGAACTGGAAGGAACGGCAGCCAAAGAAGGTGCTGTCTATGGGGATGACCAGTGCAATATACCTGCTGGAGCGCGTGCTACGGGTGGGTGTTGCTATGGTGACCAGTTTGCTGAGATAAGGCGGGGCTTTACCTAGCAAAGACTTATAGATGACCTGGAGCCCGTGGGTTTGGTGAGGGCCAGCCAACGAAAGCATACAGGTCTCAGTGGTGGGTAGTATATGGGGCTTTGGTGATCAAATGGATGGCACTGGGATAGACTACATCCAGTTTGCTCAATAGAGTGTTGGGGCTATTTTGTAAATGACATCGCTGAGGTCAAGGATCGGTAGGATAGTCAGTTTTACGAGGGTATGTTTGGCGTCATGAGTGAAGGAGGCTTTGTTGTGAAGTAGGAAGCCTATTCTAGATTTAATTTTTGGATTGGTGTTGTTTTATGTGAGTCTGGAAGGAGAGTTTACAGTCTAACCATACACCTAGGTATTTGTAGTGGTCCACATATTCTAGGTCAGAACCGTCCAGAGTAGTGATGCTAGTCGGGCGGGAGGGTGTGGGCAGCAATGATTTGTATAAAGATACCGCAGGAAGAAATGGCAGCAGTTTTACGGGCGAACAACCAATTGTGCTATTATGTGTTTTTTTCGTGTTATATACAGTGCCTTGCGAAAGTATTCGGCCCCCTTGAACTTTGCGACCTTTTGCCACATTTCAGGCTTCAAACATAAAGATATAAAACTGTATTTTTTTGTGAAGAATCAACAACAAGTGGGACACAATCATGAAGTGGAACGACATTTATTGGATATTTCAAACTGTTTTAACAAATCAAAAACTGAAAAATTGGGCGTGCAAAATTATTCAGCCCCCTTAAGTTACTACTTTGTAGCGCCACCTTTTGCTGCGATTACAGCTGTAAGTCGCTTGGGGTATGTCTCTATCAGTTTTGCACATCGAGAGACTGAAATGTTTTCCCATTCCTCCTTGCAAAACAGCTCGAGCTCAGTGAGGTTGGATGGAGAGCATTTGTGAACAGCAGTTTTCAGTTCTTTCCACAGATTCTCGATTGGATTCAGGTCTGGACTTTGACTTGGCCATTCTAACACCTGGATATGTTTATTTTTGAACCATTCCATTGTAGATTTTGCTTTATGTTTTGGATCATTGCCTTGTTGGAAGACAAATCTCTGTCCCAGTCTCAGGTCTTTTGCAGACTCCATCAGGTTTTCTTCCAGAATGGTCCTGTATTTGGCTCCATCCATCTTCCCATCAATTTTAACCATCTTCCCTGTCCCTGCTGAAGAAAAGCAGGCCCAAACCATGATGCTGCCACCACCATGTTTGACAGTGGGGATGGTGTGTTCAGCTGTGTTGCTTTTACGCCAAACATAACGTTTTGCATTGTTGCCAAAAAGTTCAATTTTGGTTTCATCTGACCAGAGCACCTTCTTCCACATGTTTGGTGTGTCTCCCAGGTGGCTTGTGGCAAACTTTAAACAACACTTTTTATGGATATCTTTAAGAAATGGCTTTCTTCTTGCCACTCTTCCATAAAGGCCAGATTTGTGCAATATACGACTGATTGTTGTCCTATGGACAGAGTCTCCCACCTCAGCTGTAGATCTCTGCAGTTCATCCAGAGTGATCATGGGCCTCTTGGCTGCATCTCTGATCAGTCTTCTCCTTGTATGAGCTGAAAGTTTAGAGGGACGGCCAGGTCTTGGTAGATTTGCAGTGGTCTGATACTCCTTCCATTTCAATATTATCGCTTGCACAGTGTATCCAAATCCGGCTTTAAACTTCTTCACAACAGTATCTCGGACCTGCCTGGTGTGTTCCTTGTTCTTCATGATGCTCTCTGCGCTTTTGACGGACCTCTGAGACTATCACAGTGCAGGTGCATTTATACGGAGACTTGATTACACACAGGTGGATTGTATTTATCATCATTAGTCATTTAGGTCAACATTGGATCATTCAGAGATCCTCACTGAACTTCTGGAGAGAGTTTGCTGCACTGAAAGTAAAGGGGCTGAATAATTTTGCACGCCCAATTTTTCAGTTTCTGATTTGTTAAAAAAGTTTGAAATATCCAATAAATGTCGTTCCACTTCATGATTGTGTCCCACTTGTTGTTGATTCTTCACAAAAAAATACAGTTTTATATCTTTATGTTTGAAGCCTGAAATGTGGCAAAAGGTCGCAAAGTTCAAGGGGGCCGAATACTTTCGCAAGGCACTGTATATCCACAGTAAAATGAGTCCTATATTGACATAACCTGAAAGGCCGCTCAGCAAGGAAGAAGACTGCTTCAAAACCGCGATAAAAAAACAGGCTACGGTTTGCAACTCCACATGGGGACAAAGATCGTACTTTCTGGAGAAATGTTCTCTGGTCTGATGAAACAAAAATAAAACTGTTTGGCCATAATGACCATCGTTATGTTTGGAAGGTAAAAGGGGGAGACTTGCAAGCCAAATAATACCATCCCAACCATGAAGCACAGGGGTGGCAGCATTATGTTGTGGGGGTGCTTTGCTGCAGGAGGGACTGGTGCTCTTCACAAAATAGATGGCATCACGAGGAAGTAAAATTATGTGGATATATTGAAGTAACATCGCAAGACATCAAGCTTGGTCACAAATGGGTCTTCCAAATGGACAATGACCCCAAGCATACTTCCAAAGTTGTGGCAAAAGGGCTTAAGGCCGACAAAGTCAAGGTATTGGAGTGGCCATTACAAAGCCCTGGCTTCAATCCCGTTGGAAATGTATGGGCAGAACTGAAAAAGCGTGGGCGAGCAAGGAGGCCTACAAAACTGATTCAGTTACACGAGCTCTGTCAGGAGGAATGGGCCAAAATTCACCCAATTTCTTGTGGGAAGCTTGTGGAAGGCTACGTTTGATCCAAGTTAAACAATTTAAAGGCAATGCTAGCAAATACTAATTGAGTGTATGTAAACTTCTGACCCACTGTGAATGTGATGAAATAAATCAAAGCTGAAATAAATTATTCTCTCTACTATTATTCTGACATTTCACGTTTCTTAAATGAAGTGGTGATCCTTACTGACCTGAGACAGGGACTTTGTACTAGGATTAAATGTCAGGAATTGTGAAAAACTGAGTTTAAATGTATTTGGCTAAGGTTTATGTAAACTTCCGACTTCAACTGTAGATAACGTACAGCTGGCTGGGTTTTCGTTCCATCGGCAAGATAGAACAGCTGCCTCCGGTAAGACAAGGGGTGGCGGTCTATGTCTATTCGTAAATAAAAGTTGGTGCACAAAATCTAATATTAAGGAAGTCTCGAGGTTTTGCTCTCCTGAGGTAGAGTATCTCATGACAAGCTGTAGACCACACTATTTACCATATTTTTTGTAGCTGTCTATTTACCACCACAAACCGATGCTGGCACTAAGATGGCACTGAACAAGCTGTATAAGGCCATAAGCAAACAAGAGGCGGAGCTCCTAGTGCCGGGGACTTTAATGCAGGGAAACTTTAATCCGTGTTATCCAAATTTCTACCAGCATGTTAAATGTGCAACCAGAGGAAAAAAAATCTCTCTAGACCACCTTTACTCCACACACAGAGACGCGTACAAAGCTCTCACTCAAATTCCATTTGGTAAATCTGAACATAACTCTATCTTCCTGATTCCTGCTTCAATTATAAACTTGTAATCAGGAAGTAGCAGTGACTCGCTAAATAAACAAGTGGTCAGATGACGCAGATGCTAAACTAGAGGACTGCTTTGGTAGCACAGACTGGAATGTGTTCCGGGACATCTTCCGGGATACTTCCGATGGCATTGAGGAGTACACCACATCAGTCACTGGCTTCATCAATAAGTGCATTGATGACATCATCCCCACAGTGACCGTAGGTACATACCCCAACCAGAAGCTATGGATTACAGGCAACATCCGCTCTGAGCCAACGGTTAGAGCTGCCGCTTTCAAGGAGCGGGACTCTAACCCAGACGCTCATAAGAAATCCTGCTATGCTCTCGGACAAACCATCAAACAGGCAAAGCGTCAATACAATGAATTGCTACGTCTTTATACATGAGAGGGAAATCAGATCCTTATTGAACTGCACATAGTATAATTTACATTATTGTACAGTGTGTATAGATGCTAATAGAAAGTTAAAGTTTTTATGTTGTTTCTTTAACTTGTTTACTTGTTGTTCACCACCCACTTCGAGAGAATATGGACATTGTTATGCAGTTGGATGAAATTAACAGTGCGGCTGATAATTGATAATAGGTATGTACAGGAGTATTATTTATGTTGGGAACACTGTTATTTTGCACAGTATACACTCTACACTCTTGGAAAAAAAATTGCTATCTCCAACCTAAAAGGGTTCTTCGGCTGTCCCCATAGGAAAACCCTTTGATTCCAGGTAGACACACCCAGGCTGCTATGGGGACAGCCAAATATCCCTTTTGGAACCCTTTTTTTCTAAAACCGTATCACAGCTTCAGCATTTTAATGATACTATAGGAACATCAATGCTTATCCTTTTAGATATGACTGGTATCAAACTGATACTAAATTGTGTACTTTATCAGGGATGATGGCATCACATGTTCTTAGGACTGTGTCATCATGCCATTGAGTAGTGAGAAAAGCTGACATTTTACTTCAGCTGATGGTGGATGATTTCTCTAACCCTCCTCTCCGTCCTCTCCGTTTCCCTGTGCCCATCTGGCTGGGTCAGTGAATTTCAGCCACCCTACTGTCTTCATCAGCGACCTTTTCAACTCTCGCCTGGCTCCAATTAACGCCCAGCTCCATAACAAGGCCCAGGTTGATAAGGATAAATGCCAAGTTATGAAAAGCAAAGACCTTTACACCCAAGATGTGACACCTCATGAATTTGATAGATTGTTAATGGGGAAAACGGTACTAGATTAGCTCTTGCAAAGATACGAAATGTTGTGACAAACATAAAGCACCTTTTTGTCATGTTTTCTTATAAAGGTTGTTTCCCAATGACAAAATCTCTGATAATGTGTTGGAATTCATTCATGATGAATATAAGAGTACACATACCATATATAATCAAATAAAATGGTATATTTGTATGCGCTTCATAAGGACTGAATCCTGATTTCTGATTCCTTGATTTATCGGGATTCAGCACTTAAGTGTTTTACAGTATGTATTCCATTCTCTCAGGCATTACCAACAAATCGTATGGAGGGTCATTTGTTTTTGAGTATGGATTGAGCAGATCCCAGAGCAATCTCATTTTGTTGGAGGATTGATTGGATAGCAAATGGTTTGGTAAAAAGATCTGCTATTTCCTTGAGCTGAAGCTCAGTCCTCAAAGGACTATTCTCTCCTTCCTTGTCTTATTGATTCTTGTGTGTTTTTCTTTAGTTCAATGGGTTAAATGTACCATGCAATAATTCCGACCTTTGTCGTTGAGGATTTGTGGTTGCCAGTGGCAGTTGGTGACGTTTTAGATGAGGGAGAATCATTTTTAGGGTGGGGGGGGTATTTCTATTACAGCTCAATGTAACATCGATAGGTTTAGGATACTACATGATACTCAAATTCTCCCTGCACCCATCATGAGATTGCTACAACCTAGCATTCAGACCCATTTACTTTTTCCACATTTTGTTACGTTACAGCCTTATTCTAAAATCTATCATTTTTTTCTCCTCAATCTATACCCACTCCTCCATGCTTTACGGTGGGAAATACACATGTATTTCCCATCGCATCTCACAAAGACATGGCGGTTGTAACCAAAATTCTCCAATTTGGATTCTAGGCAAATCAATCAATCAATCAAATGTATTTATTAAGCCCATTTTACATCAGCTGATGTCACAAAGTGCTGTACAGAAACCCATCCTAAAACCCCAGACAGCAAGCAATGCAGGTATAGAAGCACTGTGGCTAGGAACAATTCCATACAAAGGCGGGAATCTAGGAAGAAACCTAGAGAGGAACAAGGCTATGAGGGGTGACCAGTACTCTTCTGAACATAACAGAACATGGCCAAGGTGTTCAAATGTTCATAGATGACCATCAGGTTCAGATAATAATAGAGGGTGCAACAGGTCAGCACCTCAGGAGTAAATGTCAGTTGGCTTTTCATAGCCGATCATTCAGAGTATCTCTACCGCACCTACTGTCTCTAGAGAGTTGAAGACAGCAGGTCTGGGACAAGGTAGCACGTCCGGTGAACAGTTCAGGGTTCCATAGCCGCATTGCGCATGGTGATCTTAGGCTTGAGTGCAGCTGCTCGGCCATGGAAACCCATTTCAGGAAGCTCCCGACAAAACAGTTGTTGTGCTGACTTTGCTTCCAGAGGCAGTTTGGCTTTGTGATTGTTTTTATACACCTGTCAGCAACGGGTGTGGCTGAAATAACCGAATCCACTCATTTGAAGGAGTGTCAACATACTTTTGTATATATATAATGTACCTTGATAGTTGAGGCACATGCAAGCAGATGAGGAAATTTGGCTATATGGAAGAAACTAAATAGTAAAACCTGCAAAATGGGGAATGTAAACCAGGGGAAAAATGCACTCAAAAATCACTCAAACCTCCCCGAGAAAAATAAATGTTAGACAACACAATGTTGACACAGCCCATCACTGAATTTACATGTATCTTAAATGTTTAGGTACCTGATGTGTTACATGCTGTGCAGTGATTTATGAGCCTAACCTCACTGCTCTTTGTTAGGGCAGGTCTTCCCACCCAGACTGACAGCGCCAGGTTGACCACGAAGAACTAATCGATTTAGAATACTCTTCCATAACGCTGTGGTTCCACCCTGATAAGCCCAACAACAATGCACAGATATGGAGAGTGGGAAGGAGGAGCGAGAGCAAGGTGGAGGTTTGAGAAATCTGGAACTGACATGTGAGGAGAAAGGAGACGAATGACTGATCGAAGAGGAATAGTTAGTTCAGTTGGTGAGTAGTAGGATATAAGGAAAGAGATAAATCAATGCATTTGGCTGTGGTATCTGTGTGTGTGTGCGTGCTTGCTTGGGTATTACAGCGCATTATAATGCAAAGAGACGATGAGTCACATTTCGTTTGTCTCTATAGTTGAAGTAGTCATTATTTAATCCCAGTGTGTTGGTGGAGGTGATTTCCTGACACTGCTGCTCTGACTAGTGATCCTACGTCTCCCATTCATAAATCTTTGACTGTGGTGTAGAGGATCAACGGGTATAGATTGGAGACCATACACACACACAACCACACACGCATATGCACACACACACGCGCGCATACTGTATGCACACACACAGAAATTACACAACTACACACGCACACATACACCATTTTTCTCCCCCTCTAAGAGATTTTTGTGCACGTGTGCAGTGATGGATCTGACCGATTTAGAAGGCTGTGCAGATCAGGCATTTAGATAATCAGTCCAATGTGCTCGCTGTCATCTCAGCGCTTGGATCCGCCTGCACATGCAGGAATCCTAAATAAGAGAGAGAGAAACCACTACTACCACATCCAGCTCAGCACAGTGGGGTGTACAGTATAGTAGAGCAAAACAGGACATGATGCCTTATAATTTAAGCAAGAAGGCACGAGGCGGTGTGGTATCTGAGCATTATACCACGACTAATGGCTGTTCTTATACACAGCCCTTAGCCGTGGTATATTGGCCATATATCACAAACCCATGTATTGCTATTTTAAACTGGTTACCAAAGTAAAAAATAAATGTTTTGTCATACCCGTGGTATACGGTCTGATATACCACGTCTTTCAGCCAATCATCATTCAGAGCTCGATCTTTCCAGTTTATAATAAGATATAAGATATCCAGCCAGTCTCTGGAAAGGCAATGAAAGCTGAATAGAGCAAACACTTCTTTATCATAACATATCTGCACATTTTGGAGCCTTTGCAGGCTTTTATCAAGCGCAGACTGGGATCAGAACTTGAGGGCCCAACACCGGCCCATTTCTTTCCCTGAGGCCCCCATTTTTAGCCACATAATGATTATTTTGCATTTGCCCGAAATGCCAGATGGCCAGTCCACCCCTACTCCAAGAGGTGTCTTTAGATATCCAATTTGCTCCTTAATTAATGCACTGCAGTTGGGCAGTAAGGTAAAGACAGTATTCTCTGTACAAAGGCCCTCTAAGCAGCATGGAGCCCTGGTGATTTTAACAACTTGGAATTGAAAGACTTGGGAGGAGGGTAAAGGACAAATGTCTGTGTTGTGTAGTGTGGTTCCCCAGTGGCCCATACTTATGACATTGATAAAGGCTTATGGA
This sequence comes from Oncorhynchus clarkii lewisi, assembly GCF_045791955.1. NCBI lineage: Eukaryota > Metazoa > Chordata > Actinopteri > Salmoniformes > Salmonidae > Oncorhynchus > Oncorhynchus clarkii. The sequence goes on along the minus strand of NC_092175.1, from coordinate 15,203,488 downwards.
GATACAGTAGAGAGGGAGAAAGAGAGATTATTTTCTCTCTTCTACTCGGGCCAGTGTGCTGACGGGGCAAGCTAGGTAAGCATCCCCCCCCACACACACACACACCCCACCACAACCAGATCGACACACTGCCTATCTCACACACACATCAGGAGTGGGTGGACCTAGCGGGCGGTCAGGCCAGGCATGGTTCTAGATAGAGGCCTGGAGACACACACACAAGCGGGCACTCACCTGCACTTACTCGCGCACACACAAACACACACACACACTGAACCCAGAACAGACCTGTCTGTAAATCAAAACCTCCATTGAAATTCCTGGCCAGGACCTTAGCTTTAAATAAGCGAGGAGGTGTAAGAAGTGCAAGAAAATCGCTGTCTCCTTTAAAGTTAGCAAAAACTTCACATCTTAAACCTCATGCTTATCCAGCCCCTTATCGCCGGCTTGGAATGACCCAATCAGCCCACATATATTGCCTTCCAATGCGGAAATAATAATACAAATGTCATAAAGTGCCCAGTGCAAATTTACAGACTCAGGCTGTCAGTGTGTTTATTAAGCCAGGCCTGTTCTCATTGAAGCATGCCTTTGGCTGTTTGCCATGACAACCTACCCTCCCATCCTCTCCTCCTCCCGTCATCGGGGTGTCTGTCTGTCTGCTTGGCTGAGGAGTTGGGACGGAGGGCAAGTCACGATTTAGGCTGCTATCATCCACCACCTGGGCTGTCCTTCTTGGGGTAAATTAAGTTTTCTTCAGTTTGCTCAACTTGGTGTCTTTCCCTTATGGTTTCTTCATTCTACTTAAATGGAAGGATTACTGTGAAGATGTACAGTATACTACTGCTAATTGGTGTTTCACACCATGATGAACATTTTACAGAACTTATTGAGGATTCTCTGGAACCTACTTCACTACTTCTAATTAAGCAATATATATTGACACCTAACTGAAACTCCAAATGTAATGATAATGATAAGAGTAATTTTTCCATAAATGAGAGTGACTCTTCGCTAAGTATGGTATGAATGTTTTTATGGAAAATGTATGTTTTATTATACATAATGGTAAATGACTATGACTATGACCTATAGCGCAATTAGTAATTTATCAATACACAACATGCATGACTCATGTAAGATGGCGGTGCTGGCTAGGGTGCATGTTTTGCAGGCTCCCTTCCAACTTTTCTATTTTATGTGTCTTTTTTTGCTAATACTAACTTTGTTTGCTCAAACCGCTTTTGAAACAATTTCATACAACCGCCAAACACTTCTGGACATTAGATCACAAACTACAAACGCATCTTTCAGCCTACCAGATGTGGAATACATTTGCTCCTTTGTCCCCAGTACAACAGGCTTACTTTTTGTGGGATCACCTGACCAAGATGACCGAACCAAGCACCATCAAAGAAGAGGAAAAACAGGGTCCCTCCAAGCGAGGAGGAAACATTGGGCAACACCTTCTTCTCTTCCTAGTAGTCTTCTAGCTAATCTGATCACTGAATAATATAATCTGAGTGCGGCAAACATCACAATAAGAAATAAAGCATTGCTTGGTTTTGTCTTCACTGAAACACTGCTGACTGAAACTACACTGGAAACCAGGTAACCTAGCGATTAGTGCGTTGGGCCGATAACCGAAAGGACACTGCTTTGAATACACAAGCTGACAAGAAAAAAATCTATCTGTGCAATTAACCCTAATTTGTTTCATGGGGTGCCTTACTACTGTGGCTGACCCCATAAAACAACACACTTCACTGCACCTATCTGCTGTAAAACATATTTTGTAATTTATTTTACTGCAGCATGCAACTCTGATGATATGGAGGCATACAAGGCAAGCAGGTACGAGCTCCAAAAATCCATCAGGGATGCAAAATGACAACATGTACTTAAACTCGAATCACAGTACGAGAACCAAGACATGCAACATATGCAGGGTTTGTGAAAAAATGGATTCCTGTATTTATATTTATATTTCTGCAAGTGTACTTCATTTTTAGTCCATTGAGCTTATTTAAATGTTTTATGTCGCATTGTGGAGCGTTAACCGGCAAGAAAGCATTTCATTGTACTGTGTACCATGTGTATCCTGTGGCTACTTCTTGTAGTTCTGAGCTGTGTATCAAATTGCTCGCTCTGACGCCTTGAACCTCATTTAAAACAGGAATAATGTTTACCATTAAATGCCAGAGCAATTGACAAAAATGTTGAGGTGAAGTGAGAAAAAAAAAAAAAAAGAGAAAATAGCATTGATTTTATTCATGCTGTGAAATGTGGCCTGCGAGGTAGGCACGTTGCTCTACGGAATGTTAATATGGGAAAATGCTTTTTAGCATCTGGGTTCGCAACCTCAGAAATCTCGTCCGAGCCTTAAATCAATTCCAATTTGTCACTGGAATATTCAAGGGTCACATTTCGCAGCACAAAATGGGAGCAATTTGTTAAGTTGGAGGGGGCCACAGAAGACCTCATTCTGGCTGTTACTCACATTTCTCCAGCCACCATGACAAGACAGGTAACACATGCTGTAGAGTACCAATTCACCTCCTGTACAACACATTGAGGATGTTGAAACTACTGTTGGTTATTTATTATTTCATATGGTATACATGCTGTGCATGAGTACTCTATTTGTAGACATTTGTAGATGAAGAGATAGGAAAATATGTACACTGCATTCTGAAAATATTCATTGACTTTTTCCACATTTCGTTACGTTACAGCCTTATTCTAAAATGTATTGAATCGTTTTTCCCCCTCATCACTCTACACACAAATACCCATAATGATGAAGCAATTTGTTTTTTTAGCAACAACAAAAAACTGAAACATCACATTCACATAACTATTCAGACCCTTTACCCTTTACCCTTTGGAAGCGATGACAGCCTTGAGTCTTCTTGGGTATGACGCTACAAGCTTGGAACACCTATATTTGGGGAGTTTCTCACATTCTTCTCTGCAGATCCTCTCCAGCTCTGTCAGGTTGGATGGGGAGTTTCGCTGAACAGCCATATTTCAGGTCTCTCCAGAGATGTTTGATTGGGTTCAGGCACGGGATCTGGCTGGGCCACTCAAGGACATTCAGAAACTTGTCCCGAAACCACTCCTACATTGTCTTTGTTGTGTGCTTAGGGTCATTGTCCTGTTAGAAGGTGAACCTTCAACCCAGTCTGAGATCCTGAGCGCTCTGGAGCAGGTTTTCATCAAGGATCTCTCTGTACGTCGCTCCATTCATCTTTCCCTCAATCCTGACTAGTCTCACAGTCCCTGCCGCTGAAAAACCTCCCCACAGCATGATGCTGCCACCACCATGCTTCACCATAGGGATGGTCCCAGGTTTCCTCCAGATATGAAGCTTGACATTCAAGCCAAAAAGTTCAATCTTGATTTCTTCAGACCAGATAATCTTGTTTGTCATTGTCCAAGAGTCTTTAAGGTGTCTTTTGGCAAACTCCAAGCAAGCTGTCATGTGCCTTTTACTGAGTGACTTCCGTCTGGCCACCTTGAAGGCTTTATTGGTGGAGTGCTGCAGAGATGGTTGTCCTTCTGGAAGGTTCTCCCATCTCCACAGAGTAACTCTGGAGCTCTGTCAGAGTGACCATCAGGTTCTTGGTCACCTCCCTGACCAAAAACCTTCTCCCCTGATTGCTCAGTTTGGCCGGGCGGCCAGCTCAAGGAAGAGTATTGATGGTTCCAAACTTCTTCCATTTAAGAATGATGGAGGCCACTGTGTTCTTGTGGACCTTCAATGCTGCAGAATTATTTGGTACTGTACCCCAGATCTGTCTCGACACAATCCTGTTTATGGACAATTCCTTCAAACTCATGGCTTGGTTTTTGCTCTGACATGGGCTGTCCACTGTGAGACCTTATATAGACAGGTGTGTGCTTTTCCAAATCATGTCCAATCAATTGAATTTACCACAGGTGGACTCCAATCAATTTGTAGAAACAACTCAAGGATGATCAATGGAAACAGGATGCACCTGAGGTTAATTTTGAGTCTCATAGCAAATGGTCTGAATACATATGTAAATTAGTTTTTATTTTATTTTATTTTAAATTCTACATTTCCTAACCTTTCTAATAACCCATTTTCACTTTGTCATTATGGGGTATTGTGTTTAGATTGATGAGGAATAAAATGTATTGAATACATTTTTGAATAAGGCTTTCATTACATTTAACAACATGTGGAAAAGGTCAAGGGGTCTGAATACTTTCTGAATGCACTGTAAGACTTTGCAAGTGCATTGCTACTGTATTCACTCAAACCATTCTCATTTGCGAGAGTGTCTGTTACCTTACTTATGTCATGAGCATTTAGTTTGAAGTTCAGGGTTCTACCAATAATCGTTTTGATTAGAACAACCCCTTTTGGAAGATAAGGGTTCTTTGTAAGGCAAAGGTTTCTAAGCACCGTTTTTGGAAGAAAAGTATTATTTGGAAGGCAAGAGGGGTTCTAAAGAGAACCATATATAACATTTCCCAGCATGCTCTATTGCAGGGATAATTTCAGAATTGTTTGCTTTACCGTAATATCTGTGTTTTTGCATGTACATTAATTGATTGATCAATTGTATGCTACATGAAAATAAATGACATACAGTTTTCTAAACTAATCCAATTTGTTAAAAAATGTATTTATTGCACCCTGAGATGGTTGTTCCAGTTCAGATGATTGGGATAGTCTCAGTATTCAGTCTTTCCTACCCGGCCAGTCATTCTGAATGCCGATTGCAGGTGAATAACAATTCCACTTGTTGAATAATCTAAATATGTTTGGATTCCATTAGGAACTAAACATCACTATGCAAGCCAGCAAAATGTGACTTGCAGGCCTGATGTGGCCTGTAAACCAGGAGATTCCTAACACCACTGTGTTAGGGTATAACTAGGCCCCCAAAGAAAAGCCTTATAATATACAGTACCAGTCAAAAGTTTGGACACGCGTACTCATTCAAGGGTTATTCTTTATTTTGACTATTTTCTACATAGAATAGAATAATATAGAAGGCATCAAAACTATGAAATAACACATATGGAATCATATAATAACCAAACCAGTGTCAAAACAAATCAAAAATAGATGTTATATTTGAGATTCTTCAAAGTAGCGACCCTATGCCTGGATGACAATTCTCTGACAATTCTCTAAACCAGTTTCTCCTGGAATGCTTTTCCAACAGTCTTGAAGGAGTTCCCACATATGCAGAGCCCTGGTTGGCTGCTTTTCCTTCACTCTGCAGGCCAACTCATCCCAAACCATCTCAATTGGGTTGAGGTCGGGTGATTGTGGAGGCCAGGTCATCTGATACAGCACTCCATCACTCTCCTTCTTGGTCAAATAGCCCTTGGAGGTGTGTTGGGTCATTGTCCTGTCGAAAAACAAATTATAGTCCCATTAAGCGCAAACCAGATGGGATGGTGTATTGCTGTAGAATGCTGTGTTAGCCATGC